>NC_134855.1:67318471-67639721 GCF_049852395.1 Peromyscus maniculatus bairdii
GTAATGCCACAGCCAGAAGGAGGCCAATTTCATCTCCACAAAATTCAGCAAATACTAGAAGCAAGTGGGACAGGGAGCATCTTAGGCACAAAGTTTCTGGAAGTGGGCAAGCTTCCAAGCTAGTTATAAGCTAAGTTACAAGCTAAGACTGGGTGTATACACAGGGTTGGTTCAAAAGATCTTCAGGGATCCTTCCCATCTTGAGAGTTTGAGGCCCCTATGCCTCAATAGACCTCACTAGCAATGCCATTGGATGAGACTCCTCTAACACAAATCTCTCAGAAGTTTCTGTGTGTGTGTGTGTGTGTGTGTGTGTGTGTGTGTGTGTGTGTGTGTGTGTGTTTAATTTGCCCATTCAAGTCACAAAAAAGAGGGTGTGGCTGTTTTACTGCTATAATATTCATTCTAGACAAAGATATTATATGGTACTTTTCTCACTGCCGTAACAACATACCTGACACAAGAAACTTGGGAAGTCATGGCAATGAGGCCCTGAGACAGTTGGTCACATGGCACACACATTAATGAAGCAGAGAGAGGTGAATGCTGGTGCACAGCTCAGTTTCTCATTTTGACTCAGTCAGACACCCCAGCCACACATAAAGGGGGTCTACTCATCTTAATTTACCCACTCTAGAAACTCTCTCACAGATATGCTCAGATATTTGTTTCCAGGGAGATTCTAGGTCCTGTCAAGTTAGCAATCAGTATTAACCATCGCAGATATAAAGTGAAGCATTTATCTAATTATTCCTTATCAATAAAACTCGAGAGTCAGTTATTGAGGTAAAAATCTGAATGATCAGAGAAGTGACAAAGAAACTACCAGTGACCTCCTCACTCTCTCATCCTTGATCCAAAAGAGCTGAAACTCTCTTTAAGTCCTGCCCTACTACGTCCTTTGTCTCTCTGTCCTAGGTCCTCCAAAACCTCTATGGCTAATTTTGGTCAGCTAGGAGCTAGCTCTGCCCTCTGATTCAAAGCAGAATGTGATAAAAAATATTCCACAACATTTCCCCTTTTTGTCTAAATAAAAAGGGAAGGCTTTAACTCTAACACAGTAAAACTATATGCAATAAGAACAATTATCAGGTAATTACATTCACAATGTCCAGTTTATTTGCATTTGGAAAAGTCAGAGAAAATACTCCATTATCTATCACATCTTGGTGAGTCCAAAGTTTTATACTAAATGCACTTTCTATCCTAACTTGTGTTACCAACCCAAACTATTTTTTAGACCTCAAAATATTTTCTTAATTTAAGCTTTATGTCTCTCAACCTTATACATGTTACACCTCTTTTGTGAGTTTCTTTTCTAAATTTGCTAACAAGGAAAACAGTAACTATAACTATCTAGTCTTCAACCCCGTCAGAGACCTGAGAAGGATATACTGTTACCAGAGTACATAGTAAATGCAATGTAAACAACTTAAGAAACTATAGAAATGGCAGAAACAGATGGCTGCCTGGACAGACACTCAAGGTTCCTCTTTAATGTTGAAGCATCCATCTTCAGCCTGCAGGCCTAGAATATCTGACAGACTTTTCTGTGAAGGAGGAATTTTGAAGGACTCTCCTACCTTGTCTTGGCAAAGTTCAGTGGTCACTTTCTTTTGTGTCCTGCTTATCCAATTTGCATAGCATACTGTCAGAAGTTAAGGCAAGAGCAGTTTCTTACCCAAAAGTTGCTAACTTTTGCCACAAAGAAAGCAAACTCCATATTGAGGTTGTTAAATGCCCATCATCTTTCCTGAAGTACATTGATGCTGCCAGAAGCAGACATGTCTCATTGTCATGAAAAGCCTTACGTTATTAAAACATTTTAAATGCCATATTCTATAGATCTCTGAAGTGTTTGAAGATCACCTGTCTATCTAAAATATATCTCTTGTTTGACATTGAAAACATACCTAACATGACTATAAGTTTGTTACAGATGACTAACTACTTACCTGTAATTCTTTATTAACCTAAATAGCTTGTAATAACTTTCAAGGATAGAAAATTACATTATATTATTAAATGAGCTGTATGAGTACAATACCTTAAACAAGAGTAGAAACATATGTACAGTATGTTCTAACAAAAATAACTTTAGCTTGTATCAGTATACAAAATCTATACCAATGTAAAATATTTAAGACTAGTAGTTGCTTTTTTAGTTTAAAAATATCTTCAATAATCTACCTTTTTATCATATCATTTCTATATACCCCTTTTTCTTCTCAGAAAAAGATCTCAGAATCTAATCTCTTTTGCTTAGTTTCCTCCCTGACTATAACCAATAACAATTTGCAATCTACCCTACTAAATGATTATAAACATCCATAATCTACCAAACAACCAAAAACCACCCACCCCATCTCTTGGGTATGTGGGAATTGTGTTTTCTAGACTACTTCCTGTTGTCTAGGGGTGGTGTCATCTTGAGAAAATTGAGATAATGGTCAAGTGCCAGGAGAGCTAGCTGATGTCCTGTCTCTGTGTGATGGGAAAGTGCAGGCCTTATCTGAACTCCTGGCTGAAGTAGTCTATGAGACTGGACCATCTCAGCTAGCCACCTTGAAATTGTCCTGAGCAGTTTGTAGTCCAAAGCTGATCTTTGGGTGGTATTTGTCAGCTTAGTGGCATTAGCACAATCCAGGTGGATTTGTCATTGTAGGGCCCCATCATCCTTTTGGAAACTTCAAATGTTGCTGTTAGGAATGGTCGGGGTTCACTGGAGAAAATGTAAACATTTTAAATGTCATATGCAGCAGATCTCAAAGAGGTTAAAGGACCACAATTTGTTAAGTATATCCATGGTACACAAACTTAGTTCCTATTTACCTGATTTAGACCCAAGCCTGAAATCATGTTCAGGAAGCTAGATGAAGCCTTTTTATAGAATTAGTTAGTACTCTATATGACCATTAATATCATAACATGTATTACAAATTTTGAGATAATACTTATACCTTCCGAAAAGTTTTAAAAAGTCAAAATAAAACCAAAGGATTATGAGATTAGTGGCAATAGAATAGTCCTTTAATTTTGATTTTTTCTTCTGTCCCATACAAAGTGGCTCTTCTGACATGAGAACAGAGATTTGAGGTTTCCTTAAACAAGCATGCTTGGGTTTAGAGAAGAATAGAGCCACACTCCAACTCCAACATCAGCTATAATTTCTAATTAAACTGAAACTACAAAAGACCATTTGCATTATATATCTATAGAGAACATCAGAAACAAACATTTGGGAATATTTGTGAAATTTTATCTTCTTGGAAATGTGCTATACTATTAGGCTAATTCATTCTTTATCTTGGGGCATTTTCTCTGGATGATTCATCCTTTTTCTTTAGATGTCTCATTTGTCCAGTGGTCTTTAGATTCCTTAGTTGGATGTCTACTTTCTCCTGGAAGGACAGAAACAAAACCCTAACTTTGGGGCATTTCTCTTTTTGGCAGGTTATATCTGATCAAATGAAAGGCATTTGTCAGTCTTATAAGTTAGTTCAGATTGAATGGCCATGCTGTTTGATGAACTATGGCTCTCCAAATCAAGAGGTCTCTCCAGTTCAAATCTAATTTTTATCAATCTTGATGGTAAATCTTGATAGCTTTTCTTCTCCTGTAGAAACAAAAGCAAAATCTCTTCCCCATTATAACACACATCCTTGTTTCCATTCTGAAGTCAACACATCTTCAAAGTATGCGGGATGATTTAATTTAATCTTTTTCTACTATCCAATGTTTCTCTGTATCTGTCATTCCTTTCTCATTAGCATTTAAAAAATTTAAGTTAATAAAGCATTGTGTAATCTATCTCTGGAGGTTCTGAAAAAATCTAAGAATAGAATGGTATATTATTCTAACTTTGGAACAGAATCATAAAGACTTTGAGCCATTTCACTTAAATTTCCTGACTTATAACCTGCCTTTCCTAATTTGCATCAGTATAGAATGTAGGGACTCCAGAAATTGGTATTCCCCATACAATGTGAAGAAGGATCCAATTAGTTCTCTTTATAAACTGAATTCTCTTGCTTTTGGGATATTTGTTGCTAATCTCTCCCAAAAAATTCCCCTAAGCTCTTTGACAATGTTCATTTTCTGTCCATAAAAAGGAAATTTTAGCATTAGTAAAGGGTACCACAATTTCTGCTGGGTCTATTCCTGTTAATTGAAGAAGTCTCAATTTTCCTTTCAGAATCAGTTTAGAAACCTTTTCTACATAGGTCCTTAATTTTTTTCTCTGTGCAGTAAAAATAGCTATTCTAAGATATTATCTTTTCTCTGCATAAGAATTCCTGTAGGAGAATGTATAGAAGGTAAAATAACCAGAACACACTCAAACCCTGGACCCAAGCAATCCACATATTCATCCTGTAATTTCTTTTCTACCAAAGCCAATTCTCTTTCAGCCTCAGCTGATAATTTTCTTGGACTATTTAAATCCTTATCACTTTGTAAGGTTGAAATAAATTACCCAGTTCTTGAGTTGTCAATCCAGTTGTGGGCCATAACAAGTTAATATCTCCTAGAAATTTTTGAAAATCATTAATTTCATAATTGATCTCCTGATTTGTACTTTTTGTGGTTGAAATTTTTGTAAACCTATCTTAAATCCTAGGTAATTAATAGAAGCTCCTCTTTGTATTTTTTCAGGAGCAATTTGTAATCCCCAACAAATTTTCTTTACCTCTTCACACACTTTTTCTAAGATATCTGAGTCTGAATCAACTAGTAAAATATCATCCATATAATGGTAAATTGTAGATTGAGGAAAATGCTTATAAATTATTTCCAATGGCTTTTTACAAAATATTAACACAAGTTAGGCTGTTTAATATCTCTTGTGGAAAAATTTTCCACTGACATCTCTTAACTAAGAATTACTAGAAGTAGGCACTATGAAGGCTAACTTTTCTCTATCCTGTTCTTATAAAGGTATAGTAAAAAGCAGTCCTTCAAATCAGTCACTGTAATAGATCATCCTTTAGGTAATAGAGAAGGCAAGATAATTCCAGGCTATAAAGAGCCCATTGGCTGGATCACCTTATTCATGGATTTTAAATCTGTTAACATTCTCCATTTTTCACATGGGGGCTTGTGAGAAGCCCCCTAAGGCATTTCCCAATGGCAAAGAGTTACCATGCCTGTCCCATGTTGATCTGAATTCATTAGTCCAATACCGACCTTTGCCACACCCTCTGCATATTCCAGAAGGCTAGAGCCTTCTGTTTGGATTATCTCTAGAAAAAAAAATGTTTCTAGGAATTCCTTGCCTTCAAATGGGATGACCACAATTAAAATATCTAACCTTTTTATTTTTCTTTAAAATTTTAGAAATCATTTCTCTTATCCAAATATCACCATAGGTATTTCTAATGCATTCATCTATTGGTGCTGATCTTACCTTTAAAGGCCTAATTACCCTTTTACATTTTGAATTAGCATTTTCAAATGCCAAAGATTCAATTAATACTCATCTAACTTCCAGATCTGATATCATTCTATTTACAACTAAAGTCAATCCTGTAAAAACAATCAGTGAAGCCTTCTTCTGGGCCTTGTATAATTTTAGTAAATGACTCAGTCCTCTTTCCTGGTTCTTCAACCCTGTCCCAAGCATTGAAAGCTGCTGTACAGCATAGAGCAAAGGTGTGATCATCCAATGTAGACTGTCTTTGCAAATCAGCAAACCAGCCTTCACTGAGAACCTGTTCTTGGGAAATTTCCATACCTCTAACCCTACTTCATTGTTCTAAGGCCCTAGCTTCCTCTCTCTACCATGTTTTCTATTGCATCTGAGGCCAGCTTCCAATACTGCTGTAACTAAATCTTTCCAGTCTTGTGGAACAATTCTGTTCTGAGTGGCCCATAAATTTAATAAAAGGTGAATGCATGCCATATGAAACTATTGCTTCCTTAAATCTCTTCAATCTAACATTTCTATAGGGTCCCAGTTAACTCCTGAATAGTATTGGGGGTACCTATTATCTGGTGGTCATTCTTGAATGGTAACTGAATAAATTAAGGCTGGTTTTCTAATAACGTGGGCCACTCCTCTTCAGTTTCATAATGCAATAGTGCCATAGTTTCTTCTCCATCTGTGTATGAATATTTACCTTAGTTTCATTACTAGGTCTTTCTAAGGATTGTATCTTATCAGTCATTTTTTTGTATTTGGCATCAATATCAAACAACTTTTCTAAGAATAAAACATGAATTACCAAACTGATAATGATTTTAATTGACATTATGTCTATCCCAGCTAAGTTGATTATCCCTTCTTTAATTTTTCCATTTTCAAACCATCCATTGTGGAACCATACAGAGATCTAACTCCCTGCATTGTAATATTTTTCCCCATCCTTAACATGGGGAAAAACTTTTTTTAAACTAATTTCCCCCCTTGAGAATTCCCAGGTGTTTCAACATGGCATGTGCTCACTCAAAAGTAGATACTAGATGTAAAGCAAAGGATAATCAGACTACAATACAACCCTCAGCTCCAAAGAAGCTGGGAAACAAGGAGGACCCTAAGTGGGGCTCATGGATCACCTTGGGAAGGGGAAATAAATGAGATCTCCATGGGTAAACCAGGGATGGTGGGGGAAATAGAGGGGAGGAGATGGAGGATGAGAACATGAGGGAACGGGATGGTCAAGCTGGGAGAGGGATGAAGTGAGAGAGCAATGAAAGAACAATCTTGGTAGCGGGAGACATTATGGGGTAAGGGAGAAACCTGGTGCTAGGGAAATTCCCAGGAATCCCCATGGATGACCCCAAATTAGACTCCTATCAATAGTGGAGAGGGTACCTGAACTGGCCTACCCCGAAAATCAGATTGGTGAATACCCTAACTGTCATCATAAAGCCTTCATCCAGTAACTGATGGAAGGAGATGCAGAGATCCACAACCAAGTACCAGGCCTAACTCTAGGAGTCCAGTTGGAAAGAGGGAAGAGGGATTACATGAGCAAGGGGGGGTCAAGGTCATGATGGGGTAATCTACAGAGACAACTGAACCAAGGTCATAGGAACTCACAAACTTTAGATCGACAGTTGTGGAACCTGCATGGGACCAAACTAGGCCCTCTGCATAAGGGAGACAGTTGTGTAGCTTGGTCTGTTTGAGGAAGCCCCTGGCAATGGGATCAGGGTCTATCCCTGGTGCATGAGCTGGCTTTCTGGAGCCCATTACCTATGGTGGAATGCCTTGTTCACCCTTGATGCAGGGGAAAGGGGCTTGGTCTTGCCTCAACTGAATGTACCAGATTTTGCTGTCCTCCCCCCCCCCCCCCCCCCCCCCCCCGCCATGGGAGAACTTACCCTTTTGGAAGAGGGGATGGGAGAAGGGGGGAGGAGGATGTGGGGAGTGGAAGGAGGAATGAGAGGGGGATCGGTGGTGGGTATGTAAAATGAATAAAAATTTTTTTAATTTAAAAAAAAAAAAAGAATTCCCAGGTGCCTTATCAGATCTGCTGACAGCAACAGCAAGTATGTGACTGACTAGCTGTCGCTGCACCGCACAGCTGGGCACAGAACGCGATGGTGCACAGCCTGGCTGAGCGTGGCTGCAACTGCCGGCATGTAGCTGGGGCCTGAGAGTGTGTGGCCGGCCGTGGCAGCGGCAGTTAAAGCCCAAGGAGGTGTCCATGATGAGATGATGGCCGACCTGCCTGATGGCCGGCCGACCTGCTGGGGCAGCAGCCCAAGGAGGAGGTTCACAGGGAGAGGGAGCCAGCAGCCTGAAAAGCAGTCACAGGGGGACGTGTGGAAGCAGCCCACATGACGGGAAGCGAGGGCACAGGGCCACCTGAAGGACAGAGCCAGCTGGTGATAACTCCGGTGAGGTGACGCTGAGGGCCCAGCCACCTGTGGAGTTTGGGGCCAGGGCAGCAGTTGGAGGCCGCTGTAGAGACTGCAATGGGAAAACCCCAGGCTCACACACAGAGCTTGAGAGAAGCCCTTGATCCTCGGAGCAGACTCAGTGAGGCAGGCATCGGACAGGGCTCAGGAAGAGGCTTTCTGCTGTTCTAGGACACTGTGTGTGAGGGGAGCTGAAAACCCTATTCTAGTGGGCTGGTTAACTTCCCCCTTCTCATTCCCCACAGAGCTGCTCAAATTATTGTCTGTTCCTGGGTTGTATCATCTGTTCTGTGACTTAAAATGTTTTGTTTGAAGAATTCAAATTGTTGCTTTGATTTATGCCATCTTGATGTTCAAAACACTGACTCTACTTGCTTTAAATACTTTATCAAATTCCTTTTGCATTTAACATTAGATATCAGTAAAGATGACGTAAGGTGTAACTGGACAACATGCGGAGAGGGAGAGACTTTGGAGCGCTCTGTCCTAAATGGGGTATTTTCATCAAAGCCAGCCCCTTGGGGTCAGGGAGGTATGCAAGAGAGGACGTGGAAAGATGGTAACAGTCAGAGGGGGTGGAGGACACGAAGGAAACAGTGTGTTCCGGACACAAAGGACTGATGCACACAGGAACTCACAGACACTGTGGAAACACACACACGGGGCCTGCACAGGTTCAAGCCAGACACGGTCCCAGCACTGAGAGGGGGCAGTGGATAGATACCAGGTCCCACCCCTAACCAAGAAGCTGTCTGCAGTGGATATTGCTAAGAAAGGTTTCCCTCCACTGGAGTGTCACTAGGCATACAAACCACACTCCAGAAGGACCCCAAGCCCAGGAGCATTTGGCCAACAGCAAACAAACTCAATGGTTTTTGAGCGGAGGGGTAATATATTTTGGTTTGGTTTGGTTTTGGTTGGGCATGTGTTTGTCTTAATGGCCTTTGCTTATTTGTTTTGATTTTTACTTTTGTGTTTTTGTGGGTTGTATTTAGGGTTTTGGGGGGAGGGATGTTCTTTGATATTTTTTTGAAATAGAAAGAACAAGTTGGGTGGGTAGGGAGGTGGGGTGACCTGGGAGAAGTTAGGGGAGGGGAAAGAACATGATCAAAATATACTGTATAAAAAAATAGTTTTTTGAGATGGGAATTGTAAACTTCTGAGATGTCAGCACGTTCCCTTTTTAGTTTAGGAAGACTCCAGTCATGTGGTGGATTTATACATCACAAACTTCTGTACACCTCTTCCAAGAAAGTATTAGTAGTAGGTCCAGATAAAACCATAAAAGTTCCAAAGTGTGACATTTGGAGCAGAACACACTCACAGAAAGTCAAATCCTTTCATAAAATGGCATTGTCAATTACCCACGTGGAACTTTTAAAAGGTGGCACATGCATTTCCCATTCTCAGCATAACCACTGGCCATGTTTTTGTGTGGTGAGTGCTACTCTTAGTTGATTCGGAAGTATACTCTCCAGTTTCTTTGATGAGTCAACCTTCTAGGGCTTTCTGCTTAGAAGCACCAAAGCCGTTCCAGAGTAGGAATGTTATATTATGAAACGCTGACATCCAAGAATTCCAGTTTCTCTCTGGCTTCTCCTCAGACTAGCTTTCTCGTCTAACTAAATGTCACTAGCTCAATAATTTGTTACAAAATAAAAAAAAACTTCCATCCATTTGAATGGTTTGCTCATCTATGAAAAGGGAAGCCAATGACACCCTACCTTCCTTACAAAATTTCCTAAGGATAAAAGGGAAAGTTGTGAGAAAATGCACTAACCATGTTATAGCTACACACTGGATTCTTGAACGACAGGCGACAGCTTTGTTGTAGGTCCAAATCTCATTATTTGGCAGCTGATCTGGCAAACTTGAGAATGTGACAGATTTTGGCTTTATGCCTCTATCTACACATAGTGAGGCTGACTAAGAAGTTAACGGTAATAATTCCAATCATTTCAGATCAAAGGATCTTCTGGACATCACCTCAGCTCCTCGGTCTGGTCACTAGTAAGCATCAGCAGCTAGGGTGAGGAACTCATGTTTGTGGCTCTCGCTCTTCCCAGTCAGGAAACTGCAGGCCACGTTATATGCTGTGTCATAGCTGTGCCATCAAAAAACAACAGAAGTACTAAGAGATCGGCCCCATTAGTCATCTCAGACATACTTACTCGTTCTGCCCAGGACAGTTAACCTGAGCCACATACTGCCACCTCCGTGAAATGCTTTGAGTTTTCAGGACAAAAGACAACCAATCAAATGTGTCCATGTTGTTGCTAGAACTAACTCATAATTTGTCAAATCTCAATACTGCTGTTCGTACCGTCCTAAAGGCCCAGAATGACAATAATGAACATGAAGATTTTATTTCCTCAAAAACGCTTCAAACTGCTGTGTTTACAATATTATGTAGGTTCCTAAAACAAACAATTTATATTTGCATGATACGTTTTGGTTTTGTTTTCAATTGCATTTTATTTGAGTGTGTGTGTGTGTGTGTGTGTGTGTGTGTGTGTGTGTGTGTAGTCGCCTGCATACCACAGGACACATATCCTGTCTGCTTTTGGATTTTGATTCTGGTTACAGGAGTAGACACATTTTTTTAAATCTTTTTAAACTACCAATCTGCAATTGGTACATTTTTCTGTCTTTATCTTGCTTCAATGAAAATTTTATTCAAAAATGTATGGTAATCATCAAAAGAGGTGTGAATATTACTACAGTGTTTCCAAGGAAAACTGCGTATATAATATGGAGAGAAAGTGGAAGAGAGAGAGAGAGAGAGAGAGAGAGAGAGAGAGAGAGAGAGAGAATACAAGCATTGAAAGCTTTTGAAATTATTTAAATCAAATTACTAACAGTGGTATCCTCTGGCTGATGGCGTTTATTAGCTGATGTTGTTGCTAATGGTGTTTATTAGCTGACATGGTTTATCTCTTGCCGTGTGCAATGCTTAGTTGTGTCAGCTTAACAAAACCCAGAATTGCCTGGGAGATGGACTCTGGGCACGTCCCTGAGAGAATATGTTAACTAGGGTGAGAAGACCCACCCAATAGAGTGGCACCATTCCCTAGGCAAGGAACCTTGTGTGTATGATGAAGGAATGCAAGGTGAGTACTAATATACAGGCATTAATTCATGGCTTCTGCTTTTGACTATAGGTATAATAAGTCCAGCTCCCTCAAGTTCCTTCCTCTGATTTCCCCAACACGGTACCCTGGAACTATGAACAAAAAAGAAAGAAAACTTTCTCCCTTGGGTTGCTTTTGTCTGGGTATTTTACCATGGCAACTGGAGAAGCAGCCCATTGTGTAGCAAATGGTTCCACACAGCTGTTTGAAACAGCAACAACCTCTCAACATATCAGGAGAACCCGGCTATGGCTTGACTCTGGTTCTCTGTGGAGGTCTTAGGTGAGACCATATTCAAGCTGAAGTCCCCTGCCTCTGGCATCCAAACACAACAAGGAGTTGGAAATCGACCCCTAAGAGGCCAGTCAGTCATTATGCAGCTGGGGCAGGAGACTTAGATTCCCACCCCATGGGCCTCTCCTATGGTTGCTCAGGACATGGGGAGGGGGCGTTGGGGGGACTTCAGTCTTAGGACCTGATCCCAGACTGGAGGCACCACCACCATTCTGTAAGTCACAACCAATCTTGTGAAGGTGTGGGAGGGGATTCTTGGGGTATGAATAAATACTAAGTAGCAAAGTCGCTGGAGACACTCTTATAGGATTTCCTGTGGTTCTGTTATTTTCCCTTTTGAATTTCTTGATTTTTCCCCCATGAACGTATTGTGTAATAAGCGTGGTTGGAAAAGCTACCAGCTGCTGGCAAAAGCATTTCCTTGGCCTGTTGACTTGGGGGATTCTTGGGTGTAAACACGGTCTGATTCCTTTTCCCATCCTGTTTTCCTGCCTTACACTGTACAATTGCTTCTTCAGCCCAGTGCTCTGGCTCCATCTAGTGGCAACATCTAAAACTGTGTCCTTCAGCTGGACAATTTACCTGTCCTATCAGGAAATCTCTCCAGTTGTCAGGGATCATAAAAGCCTAGCATCAAGTCCCCACCACTTGAAGCCTTGCTTGCCTACAAGAGATGGCCAGCTCAGAATGCATCCTCCATTACTATACCCTCATAGATTCCAGGAAGTTTCTATTGCACTAGGTTTTCACACCATCCCCCAAAATGCACCCCAATTCCAGCTGTCTCTCACCGAACTCTCTCCCTCCATCCCTTCCTCCTCAACCTGATCCCTCCCACTACCATCCCCCCACCCCTAGTCCACCCATAGAATCTATTCTATTTCCCCCTCCCAGGGAGATTCATGATTCCCCACCCCACCCCACCCCTATAGCCCTCCTCTTTACCTAACCTCTCTGGGTCTATGGATTGTATCTTGACTATCATTTACTAAACAACTAATAGCCACTTATCAGTGAATACATACCATATTTTTATTTTTGTGTCTATGTTGCCTAAGGATTTTTTTTTCTAGTTGCATCTGTTTGTGTAAATGCACCACATTTTCTTTATCTATTCCTCTGTTGAGAGGCATCTAGGTTATTTCCAGTTTCTGGCTATTACAAATAGCACTGCTATGAACATAGCTGAGCAATTGTCCTTCTGAAATTATTGAGCATCCTTTGAGTATATGCCCAAGAATGGAATAGCTGGGTCTTGAGGTAGATTGACTCCCGGTTTTCAAAGGAACCACTGTATTTATTTCCATAGTGGCTGTACAAGTTAGCACTCCCACCAGCAATAAAGGAGTGTTCCCCTTGCTCCACACCCTCTCCAGCACAAGCTGTCACTTGGGTCATTGGTCATAGCCATTCTGATAGGGATAAGACAGAATCTCAAAGTAGTTTTGATTTGCATTTCCCAGCATTCAGTTGAGTTGTTGGCAGAGGAGGTTCCATGGAGATCCCTAAACAACTCGGGCTGATACTAGAACAGAAGGTCGCTCTCTGAAAACTGAGAGTGGGGCCCCATTGCCGAGGACAACTTCCACACAGCTCTCTGAAGGTAGAGAGGTTGAACTGGTGTAGGCTCAGAGCCATTACCCCAACTTTCTAGTCTCTTTGGCACAAGAAGCTACTCTGCAGGCTACAGAAAGAGGAACCTGGACACCAACCCAGCCACAAAACCCCCCACCTACCATCTGTCCTGCCTACAAGATGTGCTGGGGCAATGAAAGCACAGAACTTGAGGGAGTGGGCAACCAATGTTTGGTTGAACTTGAGGCCCAACCCACAAGAGGGAGCCCATGCCTAACACTGCCTGGATGTCCAGAAACTGGAGACTGGGTAGAACCAAGTACAACTGGAAAAAAAAATCAATGAAATGAAATGATCCTTAGTGATACTCTGCTATATTCATAGACAGGTAGTTTGTCCAGTAGTCATCAGAGAGGCCTCCCTCTGGCAGCAGATGGGAGTGGGTATAAAATCCCACAGCCAGACACAATCTGGAGAGATGATCTAAACTGGAGTCTCCATCAGGACCCTCCCCCTCGGAGACCGGTAAACTTCACAGAAGAAGGGGAGGAAAGAGTGTAGGATTCAGAGGACATGGAGGACACTGGGAGAACATGGCCCACTGAGTCAAGTTAACAGAGCTCACATGGGCTCACAGAGGCTGAAGAGGCAAGTGCAGGGCCTGAGGGGTCTGCACGGAATCCTCTGTGTATGTTATGGCTGTTAGCTTGGTGTTCTTGTAAGACTCCTAACAGCGGGAGCAGGTGTATCTCTGACTCTTGTGCAGGCTCTCTAGACTCTTTTCCTCCTATTGGGTTGCCTTGTCTAGGCTGGGTATGAGGGCTCTTGTCTTGTCTTACTGTTTCTTGTTTGGTTTGGTTTGGCTGTTGTCTCTTGGAGGCCTGCTCTTTTCTGAAGAGGAAACAGAAGGGGAGTGGATCTGGGACAGAAGGGAAGTGGTGGAGGTTGCTAGGAAGAGTGGGGGGAGGGGAAACTGTGGTTGGGTTGTATTATATGAGAGAAGAATCTGTTTTCAATTAAAGGGGGAAGGGTCTCAAGCAGTCCAAACTTGCTACGTAACTCCACCCTCCTGACAAAATCACCTCCTCCAAGTCCCCAGTCCTAATACTTCCAATGTGTGAAGGGGGCTGGGGGCAGGATGGCATATGTACACATCATAGCACTTACCAAATCACCATCATTTATTTCCCAGACCACAGCTCAGCGAGACCAGAACGGTCTCCACTGTAGCTCACTGACTATATAATGACCAACACAAACACGACACTGTCCAGTGTGAAACTCTGACGGCTTCTGCCACTCATAGGCCAACTCTCCATCTCCTTGCCATGGCTGACGAAGCCTTGCTTCCTCGCCAGATCATTTCCAGAAAGCTTAGTCTCCCAAATACTCTTCAAATTGCCAAACGGTCTCCTGCCTCAGAATCTCAGCACACACCATTCCTTCTTTCCTCCCGTCTATCCTTTCTGCCCTCGGCACAAGGCTGACTTACTCTAGCCACCGAATACCGGTATGCTCACGCTTGACTCCCTTTAATTTCCCGTCTCTCTCATAGGTCCTCAAATTCCACACAAGAGACGTCTGGTTTGTCCACATGTGTACAACTCACTGCCAGCATAACAGACATAACCCCAAGGTCGAATGGCCGCCATCGAATTCTAGGCAATACATGAAGTGCCATCGAATTCTAGGCAATACATAAAGTGCCTCGTGTTACCACATCAAATTATGACCTCAAAGGTGCCAAAGGTCTGTCATCTTTTTGTTCTTACTGAAATATTGTGGCTTGAATGTGACATGTCTCCCATAGCTTGTGTCTTTGAACACTGGGTCCCCAGCTGACAGCTCTTGTTTGGTAAGGCTGTGACTTCTGGGAAGAAGTGGGTCCCTAAACCTGGTCCTCCTTCCTGCTCATGCTTTACTTCAGAAGACCGCAGATGCAATGTAAGCGGCAGCCTCTCCCACTGCCATGACGACTGTTAGCTCAACAAACTGCTCCTCTCTGACGTTGCTTCTGATCAGGTATTTTGTCATGGCACTGATAAACACCAAAATGACCCTCAAGTAAGTCCCAGGGTCCGAGACATGAGATTCGATGGCCTGATGACATCAGGGATCCAAGTACCTGGGGCAGGATTCCCAATTAGGAGCTTGTCTAAACAAGCTAGAAGCAAGTCTAAACTTGTTTGGCTTTAGCAGGATGTCAATCCACGCCCTTCTACGTGGACCCACGTCTTCCATGAGCCAACACTTCTGTGCCCTTCACTCTCCTGACAACCGTCAGCTCCCTGCCACCTTATACTGACTCACCACACGGAGAAAGTCCTGTGGGCTTGACTCGGTTTAGGTGCCAGGTGAATGTAGGTGGAGGAAAGGCCCTGACTCCCAGTGTTTGGACAGGTAGGACTCTTACATCACCATACATCTGGTACATCAAAAGCAAAACACTCGGCAGCCTCAGCCAGAGACTAAGCCTGTGTTTTTTGCCTAATCAGAAAAGTTACAAAAAAAGGGGGTGGGGGGGCCTTGAGTCAGTCAACTTAAACATACTCAAAGAAATTACATGGAAATTTTATTTCACATTAAATGACTCAAAAATGTGCTGAGAATGATGATACAATCTTATTTACTTTACTCAGAAAGTAAAGGCAACAGGATTAGAAATTCAAGGTCAAAGGGAGGTTTGTTTGTTCGGGTTTTTTTTTGTTTTGTTTTGTTTTTCGGAACAGGACATCTTTCTCTGTGTAACAGCTCTGGCTGTCCTGGAACTCACTCTGTAGACCAGGCAGGCCTCGAACTCAAAGATCTTCTTCCTCCCAAGTGCTGGGATTAAAGGCATTCAACATAATTGCCCTGCGTCATAGGGAGTTTAAAGCCAGCCTGGGCTACATGAAGCCCTGTCTCAACATCAAAAAATATTTTTTATCAAGGGACACAAAAGGTGAAATCACAGTGGTTCTCAACCTATGGGCTGTGACCCCCTCGGGGTCAAATGATCCTTTCACAGTGGTTGCCTAAAATCATCGGAAAACACTTATATTTAATTATAATTCAGAACAGTAGCAAAATTATAGTTAAAAGGTAGCAACAAAAATAATTTTATGGTTGGGGGTCACCATAACATGAAGAAATGTACTAAAGTGTCACAGCATTAGGAAGGTTGAGAACCAGCTGCTCTATCAAATTGTCACTATATCCCAATAATTATGAGATTCCCTAGACATTCAACAAAAGACTATCTAAAGATTCTGGGTACTTCCTAAGGTGAGCATACTTCTACCAAACTGAGAACCACACCATTAACCCTGTATACCCATGCAACCACATCTTCTAAATCCCATATCTTGAAGTCTAAACCTCTAGTACCTAGAATGTAACTCTATTTGAAGAAGGGATCTAAGGAGGTAATTAAGGTAAGACAAGATGGTGTAGATAAGGTCCTAACCAGTATCTCTAGAATCCTCGAAAGACCACATGTGGACGGGGAGAAGGCTAATCTAGGGGAAAGGCCACATGTGGACAAGAAAGCCAGACTAGAACTGTCACCTCTTGCTCTCTAGCTTCCAGAACTGTAACAAGATGACTCTTTTGGCGTACACTGCAGAGTCTGTGGCATCTGAACCAGTGGTGACCCCAGAAACAATATGAAAAATTCTAGTGGAGACATGATTTTGTTAGGGATACCCTGGTCAACTATAACGAACCAGTAAAGTGACGTAGAATAAGGGGAGTGGGGATAAAGGAAAGAAAAGAATCAAAGACAAAATGTGTTGACATATTTTATATTTGGTATTTGTAAGTCTTTAAAAAAAGTTTTTCAGGCCATTTTTGTCCTTAAAAAAAAAAAGCAACCAACAGCAATACTCTGTACAAGTCTAACAGACATTAGAAATGTGCATCATTCCAAAATAGTTACAAGAAAAGTACAGTTTAGAGTCCACATCAACACTTCTATTCTGTGCCCCAGGGAGAAAAAGCTATTGTTGTTACACACAGTTGCTACACGGTGGTCTGAAAACACAGAATTCCGACGTGGTTTTGAGGAGAATCAACTTCAGTCACCAGGGCTGGCTGTTTAGCTCCACAAGCGCAATCAAGCATTGCAAAAGAAAACCGGGCTTCTCCATCCCAGCAAAACAAGTCTGAATCAGCTGCATAGTTGACCCTTCCCTACCTCCTCCCCACCCCCACCCCGCAGAGCCTCCAACTCCACAGAGCACAGATCCAGAGGGTCCACTGCGCCAGAGTCTGGCTGGAGGTCACCGAGTGCCCGCAGAGGACAGACACAGAACCTCCTTCTGGTGCCCACTGCCGCTCGATTCAGCTCTGGAGGAAAAGTCTCTCATCTGAGAAGACATCCATGGCCCGAGTCCTCCACAGCAGCGGGCCACCAGTCTGTAGCCCTTTCGTTGATGGCGAGTCCCACGCGGGCTGCTTTTGTCCAGGCAACCCTTACATCTGAGCAGGGAGCTCCATCATTCCAATCTCACCAGACTCTTCAAATTTTGGTTCACACTTCCATCGAGGGCTGGGGGAATCCAGCGAGAAGTGCCTTCCCCTCACCTCGGAACAGCCCCAGCCTCTGTCAGGAATCCTTCTTAACCACATGGTCATCGTCCCTTTCCCATGACTGTGCTATGCAAACCCCACCACACAGTCCTCCTCCAGATGTGGAATGGCGCGGTGGCCTTCGTGTGACCTGCCCGTTTGGAACTCCTGACCTCTCTGCCGCTAGCCTTCTTCCTCCTGGGCCTGGAAATCACAGAGAGTGGCTTGCTGGGGCTGGGGCCTAAGGACTTCCCAGACCCACACAGGCAGAAGCAGAGAAGGTTTCTGTGTTTTGCATTTGCATACAGCAGGTTTATGATTATGTTGCTTTCAGTTTTTAAGAGACTCCGATCTTTTACAGGACTTTGTTAGGGGCAAGCTCTTTCCTCGGCCTTTCCCATGGCAGTGGGGGCAGGGCCTAGGCGCTGCACTGCACTTGACACCTTGTTACCCACTACAATGGTTCCTAACACACTGAGGAGGTGGGTAGGTGGTACACAGAACTACTGCGGGACAGGCCCATCTGTATAGCACCCCAGAATCAGCACATGCTAGGGGCGGGCAGACTAAATGGGACTCTGGAGCAATGAGCCCATGTTCACTTCATTCCACACCTGGGGGCAGCATGGCTTCCCTGATTCACAACTGCAGTATCAAAGTCCCTAGTGAAGTTGAGTTAAGGGGCCCAACCTACCCTGGCCAGTCCTTTCCCGGAAGGGCCCGACACAAAATGAACACCAAAATGCAAAAGATTTAGCAAAAAGTGCAGTTTCCATTTGAGAAGTAAAATTCTCCACCAAAGCATGACAACGTCCCGACCTCTCCTTTCAATCCTCTCAGTACCTGAAAGGAAAGGGGGACAGAACACATAGAGCACTACAGCTCTGACCACACCAAGGGTAAGTACATCGTGGTTCACCCTCTACAACCCTCAAACACTCGTGATCATGTCCAGACAGCCGTCAAAGTGCTGGTGAGGTGAAGAGCGGAACACCAGAGGACTACTCCAGGGCCCACAGTGGCCAGGACCCGCAGAGAAGACCCCGCTCTCGTCTTCAACAGGATACCACTGTCCCAAACGTACAGCAGGATGTGTCACTGTGGAAAACAGCCACAGGATCAAGGGACTTGGGATTCCTTCATAAGACCTTATATACTTCATTGCCTACTAGAGAATAAACTCAAAACTTCTTCAAATATAACCTGAGCCACAAGATAAAAAATAAAAGACACAAATCTTGTCATGTTAATGCCTTGAGAGGTTTACAGATTATGTACCAATAAAATAAATCCACATAAATTCTGAAGTTCTTGGTGAATACACACCTGAAGCAAAAAAAAAACAAAAACAAAAACAAAACTACATTTTCTTTAAAAATCAAAGTAATTACAGCAGCAGTGTAGTGAAAAGAGGTTTTAAAAATAATAATTACATCTTTGATACAAATCAAACTTTGTACACCTCAATTCATAGGAATGACTGGTGTAAGGGTTTAGTATTTATATATACAGTAGATACTGACGTGTGTCACTGCAGATAAGAGTCTAAAGCCAGTAGACTTTGGGGGGGAAGGGGTTAATCTGAGTTGACACTGAAATGTTCACAGATCACCACACTATAAAACACACACACACACACACATATACACAGACACACATAAAATGCCAACCTGAGTAAAACATCACTAAAAACCCAGAGCATCGGGATCCGCTAAGTCACATATTGCACCTTTAAATCATCCTTCTTACCAAAGACAGAAATAAGAGCAAGTAGAAGACAGGACAGGAAGGGGTGTACACCACGGTACGACGATTCCTCTGCTTCTGCCGCCCGCCCCCCACCCCACCCCACAGAGAGTCTCATGGTAATATTTTCAATTTCTATTCTCACCCAACCAATGGGATGAAAATGTCACCAACAGAAGTCTTTGGAGAAAACTGGGAGGGGGAAAAAAAAAAGAAAAAAGAATGGAGCACAAATGTATGTCCAGGGTGGGTCAAAGAGAAAGCCTCCTCTAATCAAATGAGAACAGGAATGTTACTGAGAAGGCAGACCTTTGATACTAAGCTACTATTTAAATATTCTGTATATTCCAATTATGAGATTCAATATAAAAATAGAGACATCTACTGAGTTTTGCCTGTGGAAGCATAATTCAAAAAAGGCACATGTTCAAATAGAAACCCATGCAGAAAAGGCACAGTGTGCCCCTCCCTGCATGGTAAACACCCACAGTCATGTATTCTATCAGCTAGATTCCAAGATACAGTAGGTAAAAATAGACCTCTGATACTTAAAATAGATTCAACCCAACATAATCCTGGCTTTAGCATGTGAATCATATAAAAGTCCTAAAAAAAAATAGAGAGGGAGAGGGGGAGAGAGGGGAAGGAGAAGGGAGGGAGAAAAGGAGGGAGGGAGGGAGGGAGGGAGGGAGGGAGGGAGGGAGGGAGGGAGGGAGGGAGGGAGGGAGAGAGAGAGAGAGAGAGAGAGAGAGAGAGAGAGAGAGAGAGAGAGAGAGAGAGAGAGAGAAAGAAAGAGAGAACGAGAACACAAACCAGTTTGGAAAAGAAAAATAAATCATAGCTCACTTTTCCTGGTTTTCCACAATTCTCAAGGGGAAAAAAAGCGACCCCATCCCATTGATAATCAGGAATGCAGCTGATTTATACATCACCTGTCCACAGCCCCTGACAACCCCAACTCCCTATCTGCCATGTTTTACACGAACAGCCTCATGCCCTCCAAGGCAGTTCTAACAGAACAGAACAAAGAACTGAGAAATGAGACATATAAAAACATGTCCACATCAGGGCATTCTCCTTCACTGTGGGTGTGACGGTCTGGTTCACTTCAGAAGGGTTGGCTTTGGAACTAGGCGATGTAACCATTAGTCTTTCCAAACATGCTCACGGGCTCGAGGTTTTCATAGATTGTCATTGCAGTTGTATTCTGATAGATGAGATCAACTTTTGAGTCTTTCTGGGCTCTGATAATATCCAAAACACACTGATTGAGGAAAACATACTGGTCCTGGGAGAAAAGGCAAGGAGAGAGAATCAGTAAGCACAGGTCCCAGGGATAAGCACTCAAGATAACTTCCAAACAAATAACCACCACCACATCACCCGCAAACGCCATCCGTCCAGCAGCAAACAGTTCAAGTTAACACATCTTGGGATCTAAGAACATCCTGGTGAAACTCAGAACCACATATCATGGCTTTCTTTATCAGTGATGCTTAAACAGAGGTATATCCTCACCTTTCCTGGCCAAGGAAACATCAGAGCCCTGGGGAGGGTGGGACAAAGATGTGGAGGAAATAAAACTTAAACACGTTCAGACGATAAAAGTTCAGCCAGATTTCTGTGGTTAAGGAATCTGTGTGGAGTAAGAGTAAACTTAATCCTCCAAAGAGGAGAAGGGCTAAAGGAGGTCAGGGGGACCTGAGTGGGGACCACTCTTTAGGGAAATGTGATGATTAATCTTAATCATCAACTGAAGGAAATCAGAATCACCCAGGAGACACACCACTGGGTGTGTATGAGGGCATCTCCAGAGAAGGTTACCTGAAGAGGGAAGACACATCTTGGATGTGGGTGTCCCCATCCTAGGGGCTGAGGTCTGGAGCTAGTGAAAAGGAGAAAGCGAGCTGAGCACCAACATCCATCTCCCTCCTTCCTAACGGCAGACAGAATGTGACCAGCCATCTCATCCTGCTTTTGCCATAACTAACAAGACACTCTCATTGGTGCACCGTCCCTTCCATGATGGACTGTACCCCAAACCATGAGGCCAAGTAAACTTCAGCATAGTAACTAATACAAGTGTATCAGAATCTACAGGTAGCTGTTTAAACAGAGGAAGAATATATGCTGACACAGAAAAAATAACCAGGTGCCATAGAGAAAACTTCCTAAGGACGTGTTATATATAAAACATGATCTGGTCTTTTCCAAATATCCCACATATGTATGTGGGCACATGTTCACAGTGTGCACAGAGTCCTGTAGTGACACCAGCTATGTCTGTTCCTTCTCTTGCTGCTGTGACCAATTAGCTAACAAGAAGCAATTTAAGGGAAGAAGGGGGTCTTCCGGCTCACAGCCTAAGAAGGGATACTGCCCACCGTAGCTGGGAGAGGACGATGGCAGGATCATCAGTTCGCTGCTCACACTGCATCCACAGTCAGGAGGCAGAGGGCAGACAGGAAATGGAACCCCGATATAAAACCTTAAGGCCCGCCTCTAGTGACCCACTTCCTCCAGCAGGGATCTGCTCCCTGAAGGTCCCACAACTCTTCAAAGTGGCACCACCAGCTGAGGACCACATGTTCAAACACACGAGCCCGGGGGGGGGGGGGGGGGGGGGGTTCAAGCCACAATACAAGCCAAAGGTAAACAAGAGTGGGGTTGGAGAAATAAAAGGGGGAAAATGGATTCTGTGTAGACCTATAATGCTAGTCTCTAACATATTATTTTTGAAATATAAAAAAGAGATCGGGGGCTGGAGAGGTGAACCTGCGGTTAAAGCATTAGCCATGTAGGAGCAGGACTAAATGGCAGATCCACAAAACCACGGAAATGCTGGGTGGGTGTGGCCTCGGAAGAAGGGTGTGACCCCAGAGCAAGCCTGCTAACTAGACCAGCCATATTCTCAAGCTCTGGGTTTGATTGTGAGCTAATGCATCGCTGAATAAGGTGAAAGAGTAATCTAGGACAATTACACACGCACACGTGCGCACGCACACGCACAAATAGAAAAAGAGAGATGAGGAAAGGCTGCAGACAGATAATAAGATTTCTGTTCTTCTTGCTCTTTAAAACTATAGCAGAAAAATGAAAATCTAACACAGAGGCAAAATTTCATTCTTTCTCTCACAATCATGCAACTCACCCCAAAGCACACCATGTACCCAGACCTCTAGAACACTCCCTGCTAGGCTCAAACACAGCCCATATTCATAAGTTTCTAAATTGGTACAGGGTAACAGCCTGGAACAAAATGAATATTCTGCTCTCATCCTGGTCCGGGAATATCCACCTCTAAGGAAGCCCCTTCCCACCATACTGTGATGAGAACGTGCCTCAGCCACAAGCTTACCAGGGACACTAGGAGGAACAAATCCTAGAGCTTTACAGCACTGAGCATGCATTTTCTCTCTGCTCAGTCGTCCTCCCATAGCCCTGACCATCTTTAACATTCCAGGCTGGTAAGCTGCTGCCTCTGTGCTTCAGTGGTAATGTGCTATTTCCCACCCTTAAAGTTTGGCAAATCTGTTCTGTTAGCTCAAGGACGGTCAGATCATCTTAGAAACAAAGGCCAAAAACTACGTCTTATAAATTTAAAATCTGGAAACCAAACCGAAAAACTTAAAAAGATTAATCTGAGGGCTGGAGAGAGGGCTCAGCAGTTCAGACCACCGCAGAGGGCTTGCGGAAGACACGGGTTCGATTCCCACCACTCACATGGCGGCGTACAACTACCTGTCACTCCATTTCCAAGCTCTCCCCTGGCCTCTGCAGGCCTGTGATACACAGACACACACACAGGCAAGTCACCCATACACACAGAATAAAAACAATCTCTTCATTTTAAAGAAGATTGTAAAGTCAGAAGCAGTAAAGACTCCTGACACTATCTGCACGTGTGGTTCCACTGGAACTATTGTGTTCGGCGATTTCATTATAACTTAGATTAGGATCTGCAAAGAAATGTATAACCAAGAGCCAGAAATATCTAGGAGCCCCGCAGGTGACCCCATATGACGTTTTAGAGGCAGATGGGAAAGAAAGGCAGACTATCAAACATAGACCGGGCCTCACCTCTGTCTGTACCATCAGAGGCCTGTGCATCCGGAGATCATAGACAATACCATACACATCCACGGTGTTCTCATTCTCTATCTGATAGATCAGACGATCGATAGCAATGAAAGTGCCCGTCCTTCCGACCCCAGCACTAGAAAACAGAGACATGAGCTCATCACCATCAGCTGCCTTCACCATGGCTCTCCCGGTTCCCCCACCAGTACCCACATCTCCATTATCACTGTTTGAGGCTAACACAAAACATTGTTGCTCGACTGCATCTTCAAGCAAGTCAGGGAACTAACCTGAGTTAAATGTCACAAACAAAACATCTTGCTAAACCATCTCCTACTCCATGCCACTCAAATGGCCCTGTAGCCTAGGACAAAAAGTTCCACCTATTTATGAAGCCCCTGCTCTAAATTAATTCTGTGGTCTTTAATGCTGAATTCTTACTGTTCTACTGCAAGAGTGTGCACATCCTTTCTGTAAATGACCAGATGGCAAATGTCTTCAGGTTAGCAGACCATGCCACTGCAGTATAAAGGCAATGCAAATGATATGTAAGCCAGTGGGCCATTATATATAAAACCAATGAGGCTGTTTTTATATATAAAAACAAGCAGCTAACCCTGTCTGGCCCACAGGCTATATAGCTCATCAATTCCCTCCTACAGTCTCGTGGCTCAGGGACTAAGTCCCTGGTCCCCTCTTGCAGACTATCCTTGAGTTTCCAAATGCCTACTGCATTTCTTCTCGGGCATTGTTTTGGTGGGGTGGTGCTCATCAACATCATTCCATTTTAAGTTGTCACACATGCGTGAGCTGCCCACTGTGTATACCTGCAGTGCACCAGGATCGGTGATTCCGGGGGAATCTGCTTCATGTAGTCTCGGACTAGGTAGCGAAAGTTGATGAGCAGGTCAGTGGTGTCAGGAACACCATGGTCAGGCCACGAGGTGAAATGGAACTGCCTCAGAGGATGACTCTCGCTTGTCTGCATCTAGAAGCCAACAAAATGGGTCAGGGATCTCGAGAGTAAGGATACCCGACAATATCGCAACGGTGAGTGAAGCCACGCAGTGCTGGAGAACATTTTCGCACAAGCAGGACAACAGGCAGCCAGGCAGGAACAGTTCCAACCAGAAATTCCAATCACAGCACATCTGACCCCATCACCAAATCCTCATAGCATCCCCAGGAAGGAAGCGCTTCATACCCCCCACTAAAGACATGCAGCAGAGGTTCAGAGGAAGTGGGAGGGACCCCCCTCCCCCGCCAGGACTCATCCCACATGGAGCCAACACACCCAGCTCAATTTGGAGTTTATATCACTTCTGTTCTCAGCTATCAGCCAGTAAGGGCCCCTCACCCACACACCAGCTCCTCCTGGGAACTTCAGTAGCCCCATCCTACAGCCCACCTGGAAATGGTACTTCCCTTAAATCCCAAAATCATTTCCCTAAGTGTGGGTAGGTCAGCACCTGCTGGGCAAGAACCACCTAGTAAGTCCTGGGCTCTCCAGATCATCTATGGAATATACAAGCAGCAAACCAAGCAAATAGAACTATAGAGGTCTAAGAAAGGAACACACAAGCACATACACACACATACATACACACACACACACAGAGACTCACAGTCTGCCACTTCAACATCTGGCAGGCAGTGAACATTATTATAACAAATCTAGTCAATTACACCAGTTTGTATTCCACCTTAGACCAAACATGCCCGGATTACCAAAGCTCTGCCTCTGGGGCCAGTCCTGTCCTTGGTTCAACTATACTCATTTGTCCGTACCTGACCTGACATATGCCCCCCACAGCTGGGCACTGAGCATCTCCATCACTGAAGCTCATTTTTAATGTTTATTCATTATAAAATCAATAAAGTTACATGATCCAAAGTTTGAGAAATAGGAAAGGGGTCACTGGGGAGCCTCACCCCAGATAACCAACATCATAAATGTTATCCTAAAGGTTTACCGAGCGAAGAATCCAGCTGTGAGGAGCAGGGAAGAGGGAAGGAGACACAAGAAAAACAGTGGAAAGGAGAACTTCTTGGGAGTAGTTCTGCAGGGGGGTGGGGAATAGGAGGGCAAGGGCTCAAACATGAGCTTCAGTGATGGAGATGCCCAGTGCCCAGCTGTGGGGGGCATATGTCAGGTCAGGTACGGACAGATGAGTATAGTCGAACCAAGGACAGGACTGGCCCCAGAGGCAGAGCTTTGGTAATCCGGGCATGTTTGGTCTAAGGTGGAATACAAACTGATGTCATTTACTACATTTGTTATAATAGTGTTCACTGTTCACTGCCTGCCAGATGTTGAAGTGGCAGACTGTGAGTCTCTGTGTGTGTGTGTGCGCACGTGCATGTGTATTCCTAGTCTGTCGTCAAAAGAAAGTGAAGCTCTATCAGTAACGTTCTCATTCTATAAAGGGAAATGTATGCATGCATTTCGCATGCATACAAAATTAGAATATGCCATGTGGAAGCTTATACTGGGTCCTAAAATAAGAGAAGGCTTCAGTGGGGAACATGAAATCTCCAGAATCTGTAGTTTCCTTAATAGAAACACAATGAGCGCACCAGCATTTGCTTTAATCATTTTGCCAACTCTATGCACAGTCCCAGGTGAACCCCAAGCAGAAGCGACTGTGGGTAACAGACACACCAGTCAACTTAAACGGGCCAAGCCTGCAGACCTAAGCATGACGTATTCCAAAAGTTTCTCACTGACTGTGGCTTTACTTACTGAGGTGGTCACACCACCATGTGCTCAACATCTCCAAAGGAGGACCTGAAATATGTCCTAAGGCCAGAGTCTTTGAGGCGGTGTAACTAGTAAGAGTTAGGGTTTTCATATACTGGGCCTCACTTACGTCTTCAGGAATGTTTAAGGTTCATCCTTGCAAACTATGACCCACTCTATCAGCCCCTGTTAAAATATAACACCATTTAATCTACTTCTAGGCTTTTCTTTTATGTACTCTGTGTGGGTTTTTTTGTTTTGTTTTGGTTTGGTTTGTTGTTGTTTTTTTTTTGTGTGTGTGTGTGTGTGTGTGTGTGTGTGTGTGTGTGTGTGTGTGTTAGCCCTAAGCTAAGCAAGGCAACACAAACCTATAATTCCAGTACTGAGGCTGAGGCAGAGGTTCATGTGTTTAAGGCCAGTCTTGGTTACCTAGTAAGATACTAACTATCTCAAAACTTTGTCTCCTAGCATGTATCACTGATACTACCTTTTCACATCTCCTCGTGGAAATTACATTCCTCAGGATCCATGTGGACTGATCCCAGGAAAAATCTGCAAGTGTTCAGGTTCCCAAAGTGATACAACCATGTGTGCATGCAACCTACACACACACTCCTGTGCACAGCCATGCACACATATGACAGTATGCACTACACAGCCCAAGTGCATAGTAGGCTATACTACCTAGGTTCAAGTACAGTCCATGACGTTCACACAGACAAATTCCTCAGAACACACCCCTGTCATTCAGCAACATGTGATCATACTTAGATCATTTCTCAACTGTATTACCTAGTGTGTTTTAAATAGTTGTTAAACTGTATGGCTTAGGGAATGATGGACCTAATTGTACATGTTAAATACAAACAACATTTTTATTCTGAATATGTTCAATCCCAGGTTGGCTGAATTCACAGCTGAACTACGCAGCAGAGGTGAGAAGGGCTGGCTCTATACAGACACAGTATCTCTAAAGGCTGGATGACGATGTCCATAAATGTCCATAAATCAGAGCTTAGTTATCCATTTTCTTATGCATCAAATATTAGTTATCTTCAACCTATAAATACCATTCCCAAATTCATATCCAATCATTTCCTCAGCTCAATCTTGACTTACATTTTTCACCACAAAATCTCTGATGGTCCACTCCGGAAGAACCACTTCTGAGGTCATTGCCACAGTTATGTCCCCATAGTCCTGAGCCTGCTTGGAAGGCCAGTACTCCTCACATTTGGTCTGGAACACAGGATTGGTTGTATGAAAATACAGGAGTCACACCCCCACCATCAGCAAAGACTCACAAGGAGACCAAGTCATGAGACTGGTATCGGGACTGCTCAGTCCCTCAGCTGGCTCTGTCTGACCCAAACAGAGATTTGCACGCATACTAATAATTCCAAATCATATAAACAAATCTTTATGAGAAATGAATCCGGTTTGTGAGGTGGTTCAGCAGGTAACACACTTGCTGTGCAAGCCTGAAGACCTGTGTCCTGTGCTCAGATCCCATTTCCAGAAACATCACATGGAAGCTGACCTTTGACCACATATTTGCTGTGGCATGTACACTCTCCAACACACACAAACACATCATACACACAATATAATAATTTTAAGGAATGATGTCTGACAAGTTCCAGTAACCACCTAGGACAGCACCACTTGTGGTGAACACCTGGCCATCAGCAGCAGCCATACCACTGAGCTGTCAGAACTCCACCTCTCAACAAGGAGGGCTGAGGCAGAAAGACCCTGCAGACGGCTCTGGCGGACAAGAAAGAAAGAAAGAGAGAGAGAGAGAGAGAGAGAGAGAGAGAGAGAGAGAGAGAGAGAGAGAGAGAGAGAGAGAGAAGAGAAAGAAAGAAAGAAAGAAAGAAAGAAAGAAAGAAAGAAAGAAAGAAAGAAAGAAAGAAAAGAAAAGAAGAAAAGAAAGGAGGGAGGGAGGGAGGAAAGAGAGAAAGGAAGGCAGGGAGGGAGGGAGGGAGGAAAGGAGGAAAGAGAGAGAGAGAGAGAGAGAGAGAGAGAGAGAGAGAGAGAGAGAAGACCTTATTCCCGGCATGGAAGCTCATGCCTGTAAACTCAGCCATTAGGAGTCTGAAGCAGGAGGACTGCTACAAGTTCAAGTCCAGCCTGGGCTAAATGAAGCCCTGTCTCAAAATCAAACATACCACACAAAACACTGACAGCCGGGGTACTGCTCAGCAGCAGAGCATGTGCTTAGCAAGGCCTTGGCCAAGGTCCAATCCCAACACTAAATTACAGTAATTAATAATTCTCCATGAAGTAATATCAATTCTCATTCCTCAGGCACACAATTTTTTAATTTAGCATGTGTTTTCCAACTCATCTCTATTTATGGAAATATGAGCCTTTATTCCTAGAAGAGATCTTTATCTGTGATAGAAATAGCAGGAGGGATCCAGGCCACACAAGAAGAGAGAGGGCTTCTGGGACTCCTCTGGGGATAAGTCTGAAATTCTGCTTTTAGTGTCAAAAACCAAGTTTGCAAATCAGAGATTGAGGAGCTGGTTGCTTAGAGACGGGACAGGCAGGCTTTCCAGGTGCAGCACTGACGCCGGCAGAGCCGTGTGGTCTCGGCTACCTCACTCCAGGCCCACAGAGTCTGCTGCACTAATCCAGTCCTATCCACTCACTGACTCCAGCAGAGATTCAATCATAGACAATAAGATGAGCTCACAAAGGAACATAATAGCTTTTTTTTTTTTTTTTTTTTTTTTTTTTTTGGTTTTTCGAGACAGGGTTTCTCTGTGTAGCTTTGCGCCTTTCCTGGGACTCACTTGGTAGCCCAGGCTGGCCTCGAACTCACAGAGATCCGCCTCCTGGCTCTGCCTCCCGAGTGCTGGGATTAAAGGCGTGCGCCACCACCGCCCGGCTTAGCTTTTTTTTTTTTTTTTCAAGTTTTTTTTAAACCTCCTCTCTAAAAGCTAAAAATACAGAACATTTTCTAAGGATGAAGAGGTTAACATTTAGGAAGAGTGCTTTTTAAAAGACAACGGATTTTAAGATACCCCCTACCACAATAAAAATTAATTTATATTTTTCTCAAAAGATACTTACCCTTCCCTGTTCCACACATTTGGTCAACATAACAATGGCATATACATTTTTCTCCCAAACCATACGCCAAAAATCTTTCAAAGTGTTGGGTAAAGGTCCTTGTGTGGCAATGAAATCTCTCTTGGAATGGTAGCCCTAGAAATAGAAAGCTCAGTCATCATCAAAGACACAGAAAGAAACACTCCGATTGAGAGGAGACCTCGGGCTGAGAACAGCCATCACTTACAGGCATATAGTTGGCATTGATGTAGTCGTCCGTCGAATGGGTCTGGACTGAGAGTTTGACTCGAGAAATATCATCTGCGGCATTAAAAGAAAGAAAGATCCTCATTCTAAGGCGGGTTTCAGGAAAGCTGCACACAGGATTTTAGAAGAACTAACTGGCAGCCCTTGGCTGACACCCTGCTTCACACTTCATCCTCACAGCCTCATCTGAACCCTGTGGGTTCTGTGACTGTGGTACAGAGAAGCTCAGTGACAGTCTGAGGAGAACTAGGATTTGAACCTAGGCAGCCTGGTAGCCAGCTTGTGTTCTCAGCACCTTCTCAGACAAAACAAGTCTTTACCTCCCGAATCCCGGGGTGTCTGCTTCAAACAGGACAGGTGCTAAGCAACCATATTCACACCTCAAAACCATCTCACAAACGTTCAAGATAAAGACATCGAGAGTTTCAGAGATCAAATGACACTTCCAAGTCCTTCTATTTGGGGAAACAACAGACAGGATTTGAACCCAGCGCCTATTCTGCTACAGCAGAAAGAACACCCAAATTAACCTTTTCCCGCTGCCTTAAAAAGTTGTTAAGGGCTAGTGAGATGGCTCAGGCATTAGAGGTGCCTGCTGCCAAGGCTGATGACCTGCCTTTGACCCCCACGGCCCACATGATGGAGGGAGAGATCTGACTCCCACAGGTTGTTCTCTGACCGCCACACACCATGTGCCATGGCACATTCACACCCGTACATATAGACAATCGATAAATTAAAGAAGGATGGATGGGTAGACAGACAGAAAGATAGACAGACAGACAGATGGTTAAACTTCTAAATCTGGAGTTGTAGAGATGGCTCTGTCAATAAAGCGCTTGCCACACGAACATGAGGACCTGAGTTCAAAACCCTAGTACCCACAATGCACACCTACAATCCCTGCACTGGAGAGGAAGAAGCAGGCCCCTTGGGGCTCCATGGCCAGCTAACCTAATTGAATCAGAAAGACCCAGGATCAATAACGACCTTTGTCTCAAAAATGGATGGGTGGGGAGAATCTGGGAGGAGATGAAGAAGGAGAAGTGTGATCAGAATATATTGTATAAAAAAAGTATTTCCAATTTAAAAAAAAAAAGGCAGAGAGCAACTGAGGAAGACAACCCAACATCAACCTCTGGCCTCTACGTACACACACACACACACACACACACACACACACACACCTCTAAATTTAAGATTAACTGAATGCATAAAACTACTATGAATGGAAGAATCTAAAATATCAATTTCACATATTTTCTAAATATCACTCTCATTTTGAAAGCATACACACAAATGTGCCCAATGCCAGAAGTGAAAATAACTAAGAAATTCCAAATGTCAGGATAAGTCATGGGTGCTGGTACCAAGGACATGTCCCTGTCCCCACCTGAACCCACTGCCTCACTCTCCCTGAGACAGAGCAGCACAGCAACAGTAAACCCAGGAGTGATGTGTCTCCAGTGAAAGCCTTCTCAACAGAAATAACACCCAGACATCAAATCAGATCAGAAGCTCTCCAAGGAGGATGTAGAGTAAGGGGAACACTCCTCCACTGCTGGTGGGAATGCAAACTTGTACAACCACTTTGGAAATCAGTATGGTGGTTTATCAGAAAATTGGGAATCAATCTACCTCAAGACCCAGCTATACCACTCTTGGGCATATACTCAAAGAATGCTCAATCATACCAAAAGGACACCTGCTCATCTATGTTCATAGCAGCATTATTCCTAAAAGCCAGAACCTGGCAACAACCTGGATGACCCTCAACAGAAGAAAAGATAGAGAAAATGTGGTACATTTACACAATGGAGTATTACTCAGAGGTAAAAAACAGAGAGCCTTCATCAGTAACTGATGGAAGCAGATACAGAGATCCACAGCCAAGCACTGGGCCAAGCTCCAGGAGTCCAGCTGATGAAGGGAGGAGGGATCGTATGAGCAAGGGGGGTCAACCCATGACAGGGAACCCCACAGAGACAGCTGACCTGAGCAAATGGGAGCTCATGGACTCTAGACCAACAGTTAAGGAGCCTACAAGGAACCGACCTAGGCCCTCTGCATGTGGGTGACAGCTGTGTAGCTTGGTCTGTTTGTGGGCCCCCTAGCAGTGGGATCAGTACATTTCCCTGGAACATGAGCTGGCTTTTTGGAACCTATTCCCCATACAGGGATGCCTCACCCAGCCTTGATGCAGTGGGAGGAACTTGGTCCTGCCTCAACATGGTATGGCATGCTTTGTTGACTCCCATGGGAGTTCTGCCCCTTTCTAAATGGAGGAGGAGTGGATGGGGGTATAGATGGGAAGTGGGGGGAGAGAATGGGAAAAGAGGGGGAAGGGGAAACTGTAGTTGGTATGTAAAATAAATGAAAAAAATTTAAAGGACAAAAAAAAAGAAGAAGAAGAAGCAGCTCTCTAAGAGCAGGCCAGAGGTCTGGGTCTCCGAGGGGCAGAGGCAGAGCAGCTCCCCCAGCATAGTTCCAAAGGCACTTCTCTCTGATCAGGGCCAAGACCCACTGACAAGTAAAAGGGGAAAGAAACAGAAAAAAAAAAAACCCATGACTTAAAAAACACGGAGTTTAAAATACAAGTTTATTGAAAAGCACAGCTTCAAAAATAAAAGATGAAGTCATTAAATGGTGCAAAAGTCGCCCCCAAAACCAAGCACCTTCAGAACATCAGAGCAGGGCTGAGAACCACTGACACTCCTCTCTGGGCCCTAATTCCCACACCAACCGACTTCCCACAGTCCAGTTCACATTACTGACCTTCCTCTTATTTGAGCTTGCTCTCGCCTTGTTGGGCAAGTGCTGCTCGGGTTTCATTTCTTTTACTGTGATAAGCACTTTAACTAAGAAAGGAAGGGTTTACATGGCCTACAATCCCAGATCACATCCATCTTGAGAAGTCAAGGCAGGAACTTAAAGTAGCATGTCCACAGGCAAGAGCAGAGAGAGAACAAACAATGGACCTTGGCTTGCTTCTACCAATTAACAATCACAATAACCTCCCAGAGACATCTCATGGGCCAACCTGACCTCGACAATTCCTCACTAAGACTCTTCTTCCCAAGCGATTCTAGGTTGAGTCAAAACCAACCAGCACCAAGTATGGACATTGGCAATTCTCCAAGGCAGGAAAGGACTTCAGTGTGACTGTCATTTAGCTGTGGAACATGCCCATCCATTCAAAGATCTGGGCAAGGAGAGAGTGGGACCCTGGACCTGTTTCTCCCACTGCCCCTTTCATCCAGAACAACACAGACTAGAATAAGAATTGCTACCGTGAATAGGTCACCTAACACGGTGGCTCATTTTCTGTATCTGTGAAATGAATATTCTACCTGCTACTCTACAAGCCGAGGCTGTAAGGATTAAATTAAATCTAGTAACTCTTCATAGAGTACTTGGCTTATACTAGGTACATGGTTGTAGAAGTATCTGGTGCCGAAAGAGTGAGACAACAAGTGGGTATCACTGACTCCCCACTTCTCTACTGTTCAACAAGTGATGGCCAGTGCCAAACAAAGGAAAGACAGGGAAGGAATCACTCACAAGGCAGGACATTGTTATAGCGATTCTTCCCTCTGTTCTCAGCTACTTCGGCTGTATATTTAGGTAGACTTATTCCAATCAGCTTCAGATCCTGAAAACAAAATAAGTGAGCTGTATATTTAATCAGGCACAGGGGAGAACAAAGCAGGAATGCAGAGGCAGAACAGACTAACTACTGCTAACTGGGAAGAGATGCTGAGCCTCGAACCTCCAATATCTATGAGTAGGCTTTTCTAGGATATGGCCATGGAAGACACCATCGAGTCAAAATGAGGTCACACTGGAACAGGGTGGGTCCTTAACCTAATAAAGGTAATGTTATAATATGAGTACAGAGACAGAGACACATGGGAAGAAACATCTCTTGGTGGCAATGGTAGTGGATGGCAAAGATGGAAGCCATGCTTCCCTCAAACCAAGGGACAATGGGCCTCCCAGAAACTGATAGAAGCAGAGACGGATCTCCCCTAAAGGCTAAGGGGGAGCAGACCCTGCTGACACTGTGGTTTTGAACCTCTTGCCTCTTGAACAGTGAGACAGTACATTTGCCTTTAGCCACCCAGTTTATGGTCCTTTGATGGGGCAGCACTTAAGAAACTAAACTAGAGGAAAAAACAAATGGAAAAGGAGGGGTCTTGCCTTCTAGAGGCTGGATAGTCAGAAGTCACTGGCCTGCAAGGCAGAGGAAGGCACACGGACCAGAGATGGGACAGTGTAGGGACAAATGCAACACAGAGACTGGGTCCTCCTGTGGGATCTGAGGAATCGGGAGGAGGTGGTGTCAGCATTGAGGACGGACTGTGATGGAGCTGTGGGCAGGGTTCAAGGGGTGCAAAAGTAGACTCTGCAATAGGGCACCGTGTGGGGAACAAGCAGGCATGCACCTTCTGAGTGCGGACAGTTCCTCGGCTAGTTTGGGGGACAGAAAAGTAGCAGAGCCTGGAAGGCAAGAGACTAGCAAAGAAACGCCTAACCCAGGGCCAGCTTCGACCCCACAGCTGTCAAGCCCCAGACCTCCAAATGGCCCATCTGGCTTCTTTGTTGCTCATACAATGACCCTAGTTAATGGTCCCCTAGGGTCAACCCCCCATTTCTGTCTCTCTCTGGACAATCTTCAGGTATCCACAAGACGAAACATATATTCATTCCATCAGAAGTAAAGGTCTCTGTGAGCTTCCTAGCCAACAGCAGAGTGCCTCAGAGGAACAGGTACAATCTTCTCTCCCCTTTAGGCTGTCTCTCACCCAAAGGTTTACCATGATACAAAACAGTTTACGACCACGTGCCTCGTATTCCTCTGCAAACCCACAGTTGGAGTCAGCTTGCTGTTTCTTAAAGTAGGCCTCAAAATTCTCCACTCGGATTAACTTGGACCTAGGAAAACAAAACAACGTGTTGGGTTTTGTTTTGTTTTTTTTTATTTTTGCTTATTTTTCATTCAATTAACTCAGAAAAAAAATGAAAGATATAAAAATGAAGTTACTCACTTTTTTGGTCTTCATCATAGAAAGGAAAAAGGAAAGACATTAATCAATCAGAAAGATGTGCTCATTTTAGACGTAAGCATCAACTCAAAAGAACAGACACAGTGAGGGGTGTGGACTGCAGATTAATGTAAAGTTATTTAAAAAACAACTGAAAAAATGCAAATCAGAAAAGCAGCCTCATCCTACAACTGCCCATATTTGTGACTTGAAATAACTGTTTTTCCCTCGGTTCCTGAATAATCCAATCACTTTTGTAAAATGTGACAATTACCCGGGGGCGGGGGGACCTGTGGAGAAAGCTCAGTGGGTCAGACAGCTTTCCACTCGAGCCTGAGGACTCAAATCCCAATCCTCAGCACCCACATATACAGGTGTGGCCACAGGCACCTGCAACCCCAGTGCTGGATCGGGGTAGAGACAGGACGACGGGGGCTTGCTGGCTGCCAGCATAGCTCTGAATTTAGGTAGAAACCCTGTCTCAAGGGAACACAGGGAGCAGAGTCACCCCCTTCTGGCCTCTGAGCACTCCTGGGGATCACACCTGCACACACAGGTACACGAAACACACACAGAGAACACTACTTATTAGTAAAACCGAAGAGCTCGTGGGGAAACAAAAATAAAGAGAACTTCAGGAGGACAGTAAAACTAAGACTCCTTGCAGAAACCAGCAAGAACTTCCAGATGCTTGTGGCCAATCTGTCAATCAGGGGAAATGTCAGCTATTTCTATCAAAAATTGCTTTGGCTAGTCACTGAACAGACTGGGGACTGAGAATCTTAAAATAAGTTTGTAACTCAGACTTACTTAATTTGAGAAAACGACACTTCATTGTTCTTGGCATCTTTCCTATTTTGAAAGGGGGAAAAGGAGCGTTAGACAAAGACCTTCACCCTGCTCTGCCACTGTTCACATAGCCCCAGGCACCTTCTTCCCAGGCAGTGGCTCTGGTAAAACACTACAGTGCTCACCAGTGCCCCACCAACGTGAACCCGCTCACCAGAGCCCCACCAACATGAACCTGCTCACTAATACTCAGCCTGACAGGCCAAGCAGGAAATTTGCAACTTTTAGGAATTTCCGTGTGTGTGTGTGTGTGTGTGTGTGTGTGTGTGTGTGTGTGTGTGGTGTGTTAGTGTGTTACAGTCTCTTACTGTAAACGCCACTGTGTAAACTAATGCAAAGGGGGAGGAGCCCTGAAAGAGTCAGATCCAATACTGCCACTGCAAGCACCTGCATGGTTGGCTCAGCTCCCCTCGGTGCTGAGACAAACCGCAAATGGGCAGCATGTACCAAAATAGGGGGGAAGCAAACCACTGACCCGGTAACTGTCCTGCTTACAACTTAGCCTAGGGAAATAATCGTGAGCGTGCCCAAAAGGCTAGGTACAAAGTAGTCAAAAGGAACTCAAGCATCCAGTGAAATGGTTAAAGAAATGACGGTAGATACCGGTAGCTATGTAAAATGATGCTGGAATGAAGCCCCCACCAGGTCTTACGTGAACAAACAGGGCAGACATGAATGTGTCTAACAGGACTCGACCAGGGTGAGCGTCATAATCACATGGAAATGGTAAGGGCAGACTTGCTGTAATTACGGGTTACCGAATTTCTTGGCTTTTCTTGTGGGTATTTTTTTTGCCACCAAGGGTTTGAATTTGGGGTTTGGTGGTAGCTTACTTGTTGTTTTATGACAGGTCCCACTGTGTGGCTCTGACTAACTCTTCCCACCAGCTTCCTGCTAGGCCCTGGCTCCCTGTGCCCTATTAACTTGACTCCTGAACATTCCGGGTTTTGCACTAGGTTCTGATTCTTTTTTAGTTAAGTATAAAAGATTTAGTTCATATGCAGAGAAGCAGCAGTATCTGACTTATTTAGGGGAAATTATCTTTCAACTACTGTTTTCTTGTTAAAACAGGCTTGAGTGGCACATGCCTATAATCTCAGGCCGAAGGATGAGGAATTCAAGGTCATCCTCAGCTACATTTGAAATAGCCTAAGCTACATTTGAAATAGCCTAAGGATTCTTTAAACTAACTCGCATGTTTGCTGGCCCACGGGCCCAAAAATGACTCTTAGAAAGCAAAGGACTCTGTCTTTAAAAAAAAGGGAGGGGGTGGGGTGGAGGTGAGGAGGATGTCGAGAAAACCAAATATCAGGTGGGAATATCCAGCTAGGAGCATCTGGCAGTGAGTGAATTCCAGCTAATACACAGGCTTCCCACTGTCAGGCAAGGGAAAGGACAAAGACCAAGTTTAAGTTCCTCTCTGGTGCTTCCCACACTGATGCTGCATCCCTAGAGGGGCTTTTAAGACCTGCAGAGCCTTGAGAAGGCCATGAAGTAGAAAGCACCCACTAGCTTTTCACTAACTCCATCACAGGGTGGTGGGAGAAAGCAAATGAGTAACAAGACATGGGGTGAGACACTGGTCAGCACGCACTCCTCAGCTCCTTAAGCCGAGCACTCGTTCCCATACCACAGAGGAGGACGGTAAGGCTAAGCCACCTCCAACAGCTGGCAAGAGTAGAACCTAAGTTCGAACTTGGCCAACTCTACAATCATAGGAAACTCTTAACACATTCATAGCATCCTGGCTTCAAAGCAGCATCCTGCACAGGGCTGTAGGTCTCCTGTGGTGGCTGGGGTGAGGTGCGGAATCAAGTCACCCAGCTGGAGTCAGAGAGGAAATAAGTCTGGCCAGATGACGAGAGTGAAGAACATGGGTGCTCTTTCAACTCTTCCTTCTGATTTTACAAATGGATGCAACTCCTTACAATAAAAGGTTTCCTCAAACAGTAACACACGATGATGACGTAAGCAGTGTTACCTTTTCTTTCTCCAGAAGACGAAGCCTCCCACAGCCACAATGGCCAAGGCACCAAAGATACATCCAAACACGGCTCCACAGATGACACCTGAGGAAGGTCCCAACAAGAAGCATTTCGGTTGTGTTCAGGAAGGACGATGTGCTACGTCAACAACCAGCCGGGACCCACGCAGGATTCAGGGAGAAAGGGCATGTGGGGCACACAGGGGAGAAGGAAGGATCTTTGGACAACAGCTTTCAAGGGCTGGTGTCTTCACCCTGAGCCCACCGTCAGCAGGATGGTCCTGAGAACATCACAGACCTTGGCTAGGTCTCAGTTCAGTTGAGAATTTAGTGAACTGGGAGAACAAGATCAGTGGTTTTTCCCACCACCTATGAGCAGAAGCTCTTACACACCACACACATAGCAGGGAAACCCCTCTCTTTTTATGGGCTATTTAAGGGGAGGAGTAGGGACTCCCTGAATTTTGCTTCTAGGTTATCTGTTCTATTCAAGAGTTATGAATAACAAATGAACAGACCAGTCAGCCACTGTGTCTCCATCCTAGAGGAGGAAAGGAATCCTCACCTTGGGTCCCTGAAATTCCCATTTATCTAACTCTGTGATACTAGGTAGGAGGAGCACTTCACAAGGAGTCTGAGGCTAGAATTCCAGGCTTTGCATTTAAGCCACTGTGTGACACTGGACCTCAGAAGTCTTATTTCTACACACAGATTGGATAAGACAACTTTGTGGCATCTTCTAATGTCAACATTCAAGGACTCTTTAAACTAAGTCGCATGTTTGCTGGCACACGGGCCCAAAAATGACTCTTAGAAAGCAAAGGACTAAGTAATCTGCAGATGAGAAGTGTGAGTAGTTTGAGAGAAATGGGGAGCAGCTCTTTCGAACACACCAGAGTGGGGAGCTAGGCTTGGATATGTCAGTTTCTGAGAGGAGAAAACCAGGCACCTCTACCCTCCAAGGTGCCTGCAAGAGGTGCATGGACAGCAGGCTTCTGCAGACATGAGGTGGAAAACCCACTGCATTGATGTTTGTTTCCCTCTACCTGGATCCTGAGGCAAGACCACGGCCTTCGAGTAAGGACTGAAAGACACATAGCTCTCGTCCCCATTGATGAGCCCATCCTTCCGACGGTTATAGGTAATATTGGTGAAGCCAGCCACACACACCCTATGGGAGAAACGAAGGAGAAAATAAGGTAACTGGGGTGTATCTATCACCTTAGTACGCAGAACCTTAAATTCATGAGGCTCAGCATCCAGCTGCAAAGACCCTTATTACCGGTAGGAGCCCAGCGGCTCCAGCCTCCCGTTGTAATAGGCGAAGGTGGTGGATTGGTTCCCCACATCAATTTCATATTTCAAGACTTCAGACAAGCCCAGCGAGCGTCCCTTCTCTTCTATTTTGATGAGGTATGTCACATAAGTATCTGAGGCCCCATTTTTAAAATCTTCATATGTGTACTTCAAATCATCTGCAGAAGGCTCGCCAGCTAAGAAAGAAACACAGAGGCCAATCATGGGTGACAGCAGAACAACACAGTGTCATAAAATAGCTCAGTAACCACACAGGTGCTGAGCGGCGGCGGCGGCGGCGATGCCAGGAGCCACTGTCTGGTCCAGCAGCTCCGAGAGCAGGTGACTCCTTAGAACTCAGCTTATACCACCTCATCCCTTCATCCTGAGTCTCCCCCGAAAGCTTATGATCCCTGTTCTCAAGCAAGAAAAACAAAGGTGCAGAGTGCTAGCAGAAACCTGCCCAATGCCACACTGCACGCGCTGTGAAGCTGGATTCCTACCCTCATCTCCTGGTCCAAGAACTCTGTCTTTCCTGTGTCAGGCTGGTGCTGACTGGCCTGGTCACCATGCAACAGAATCTTTTTCACTTAGCATGGCTCTGAGTTTGGAATTGGTTGAAAACAAATTCAGTGACAAAGGGCTTAGACTCAAAATTTTAAAAGTCAGAGAGAAAGAAAGAGATCTGCACATTTTGTTTATGTTGGTTCATCAGAGTGCAGGTACTATGTGTGAGCTAGTTTTATGCATGTGTGTCCATATGTGTGTGGAAGCCAGAGGACATCTTCAGGAATCATTCCTCGGGTACCTCCTACCTTTTTGGAGTCAGGGTTTCTCTCTAGCCTGGAACTTCACCAAGCCAATTAGCTTGGCTGGCCTGGGAGCTCAGAGATCCTCCAGTCTCTGCCTCCCCAGCACCAGGATCACAAGGGCATGTCACAACACCCTTTCTTTAATGTAGGTTCTAAGGACAGAACTCAGGGCCTGTGCAAGGAAAGTACTTTACCAAGTGAGCTCTCTCTTCCCAGCCCTGATTTGGGTAAAACACTCCCACGCAGCCATCAGAGACCTCTCAAATCATTCCCTTCCAACTGGCACAGAAAAGCCATTCCAATTCCCCTCAACTCTCACCCAGTGGATGCCCTTCAGAGTCCCACTAGTAAGTGCCATCTTTTTGTGCTTGCTTTCAAGAACAAGTCATCCCAAGTTAGCTAGGTATAGCCTATGGGCCACCACCTGTGTGTAAACAGCTGTGTGGATGGGCACCCCCTCCCCATCCCTCGCGTATTTTCCATCCATGTTTTCACACCACCACACAAGGTGCTGGAGAGCTGGGCAGACTGTGTGGCCAGGAAAGCTTAAGTTACATGCTACCTGATTGTTTAGAGCATCAAGCAAACACCTGCTTCCCTGTGAGTGCCAAAGCACAGTGCCATGTAGAGAGGCGTGTACTTAAGTCGCTGGTGTGCCTCACGGCATCACACACAGTGGTGGTTCAAATGAGAACGGCCCCCAGAGGCTCATAGATCTCAATACCTGGTCCCCAGCTGGTGGAACTGTTTGGGAAGGATCAGGAGATACAGCTTTGTCAGAGGAGGTGTATCGTTAGGGGTAGGCTTTGAGGTTTCAAGTGTGAGACCCAGTGTGTGCCATCATATCTATCTATCTCTCTCTCTATCTCTATCTCTCTCTCTCTCTCTCTCTCTCTCTCTCTCTCTCTCTCTCTCATACACATACACACACACACACACACACACACACACACACACACACACACACACACACTTCCCAGTTTTGGATCAAGATGTGAGCTCTCCGATGCTCCTGCCACTGTGCCTTTACTCTGCCATCATGGACTCTAACCCTTGGAAACTGTAAACCTGTTAAACACTTCCTTTTATAAGTTGCTTTGATCATGGTGTCTTACCACAACAAAAAAGTAACCAGGATAGTTCCAGTCACACGAGTTAACCCATGCCACCCCTCCTTACCTTCCCTGGCGGTGAGAACGACAGCATAGGCTTTGATAGGTCCATGGCTGGCTTCAAAACCACTGAACTTAACCTTCACTGAATTGTGACTGACAGATGTAATATTGGGGGATCCATCCGGAGGAGGTGGGTCTAAAACAACACAAAACAGAAGAGTCACCCAACATTTAAAACCAAAGAAGGTGAGAAACCACCAGGCAGAGAATGTGCTCGGATGCTCTCTATAAGACCTGCCCCGGCCCAGGAAGATCTACCCATGCCCAAGCAGACCTGCCCCTGTATGGGAAGCTGTATGCAGAACTCACCCAGAACATATCTCAAAGTAAGAGGCAGGAAGGGAGTAAGTGCTGTGCAGAGACCTGGATCCTGAACAAGCCGGATGACAATGACTCCACAGATGTCCCCACATTTACCATCAGCTCTCCAGATGATGACAGTCAGAAAGGATCTCACACTTCCACCCCAACTACACTATCTAGCTTACCCACCACAACTCCAGAATCCGGCTCCTTCTCACTCCTCCTTCTGAATTCTAAACTGACCCCGCCCCCACAGCCCACCGGAAACAAACAACAAACACAGCGGAGACTTTACACCCCAACTCTCCTCCCCTCCAACACCTCCCAACCCAGGGACGACGTAACTTGAATTTGTGTTAAGTTCATACATGTATAAATATTCATCTACAAAAGGAAATCACCAACTGAAAAATGAGAATTGCTGCATAAAATGATGTGTGGTCATATCTGCTCAGCTTATTTTTTCCCTTTTTCTGTTTATTTTCATGTATCTCAGGCTTCTTTGAACTCCCTATAATTGCGAGGATGACCTCAAACTTTTGAGCTTCCTGCCTCCACCTTGCATGTGTTGGGAAGGCAATCACACGCACTTTGTGTAGTGTCGGAGACTGAACTCAAGCTTCATGCATGCTAAGCAAGTGCTCTACCAACTGAGCTACAGCCCCAACCCAGAGATACCCAGTTCTGATGCGCTCCTATGCTCTACGCCAAGTACTATCCTCAGCCCAAGAAGCACAGGCTCAGCCCTGGTCTCTGTTCTTGAGCAGTTTATACACAAAGGACACCATGAAAAGAGGAGCTACAGAGGGGGAGATGAAATGTTCGCTGTTCTATGTTCTACAAAGCCAAAGTGCTGTGCTATGGAGCAGGGTACCCCGTTGTGTGCCACACAACTTTAGGGAGTCCCACGCATGGGGCTTTCCCTGAGACTGTATAGCAAACACCTGAGCAGCCATGCGTGTGGTCTTCACTATTTAATGTGCAGTACAGCAGTCCTGCTTAGTGGCTAAGTACTGTTTCTCCTTTTTACAACTGAGCCTCTTAGCAAGGATAATTAGCTTTTCTAAAGATCACATGACTGGTAAATGGGTCAAATGGAACTCAAACCAGGATCCACCTATCTACTCTGAGCCTCTCTCTGTCTATAAAACACTTCAACCACTTTCCAAGTCAGGTCCCTCGAGTAAGAGGTCCTTTTAAAACAACCACTAATTCTTTAGAAATTGGAAGAAATACTATTGTGCCCTGAATAATACTTATCTAAAAGTCAAAAAACACAAGGGGAGATATAACACCACCACCGCACTGGTTGAACTAAAACACAAGTTTGGCAAGACAGCGGAGCAATGGACAGACAAAACAAAGTCAATTCTTCCCAAGCAGGGGGCGCAGGAAGAAGGGGGGAGAGAGAAGGAATGGATATGAAGGGTTGGCTGAGGAGAGCCCTGCACAGTATGTGGTCTTTTCTTCCCCTAAAGCAACTCAGGCTCCTGTCAATAGGTCCCAGGGAAGTAAGTCCTGACTAAGCTGTTGCTTTTTAAGTCTTCTTCTGTAAGCATGGGGGTCACAGTGGTATGGGCTGGCTACATCTGAGAGAAAAAGAGAGTCCTTATTGTGAAGCGATCCATCTCATGTGGAATATTTACAAATGCACATAAATCAATGGTCAAATCAGGTCTCAGAGTCATCCTTCCAAGAACAGCTTAGAAGGAAGGAGGGGACGTAAACGTGCTGACAAGTGTCCAGCAGGACATGAGTTTCACCCTACTGTCCAGACTTAGTATATATAACAGTGTCTACTAAAAATGCCTTTCTTAACTGCAATAAGGGGGAAAGGCAAGAGAAGGAAAAGACAGGAAATGAAACATGGCTATTCTGCAAGGCCACAGAACACAGAACTGCTCAGGATGGGAAGCACACATCTCTCTGACTCGGCAGTCTCAGGCTGGATTTCTGCAGGGTGAGGTAAGCGGTCTGCTGACAAAGATCAGTAAAGGGAATGGAAACACCCTAAAAGGATTCTAGGGCTACACTTGCATGCTGCTGGCCCCGCTGTTCCAGGGGTAGCCAGCTCCCTGCCCCAGAGCCCACCTGTGATGCCAGTGGTGCAGGTATTCTGGGCGGGGGGTGCCATCTTTCCACACGACAAGGTGACAAGGCTGATGTTGTACGAGGTAGAAAATTTCAAATATGTGATTTCTGTCCTGCGTTCTGTGTCACCGTCTGAAGAGCAGTTTTCCAGGTGTGTCGCATTGTGCCAACTGTCACTCTGGACCCCGAGCTCAAAGCCTGAATTCATGCCAGGGGGGCAGTCCCACTTCAGGACCAGAATTGGCTCCTTGGGGACAAGCTCACAGTGGAAGAAGGCCACTGGTGCAGGTTCTGCAAAGCAAAGCACAGGGCAAGGTGAGGCTCACAGGAAGCAGAGGACCTGGCCCGGCACCATCAGGAGACAGCCTGGATATGCACAGGTTGAGTGAACTAAGTGATACCAGACCATGTGACCTTGGGTCAGTTGCCTTATTGCCCTGGGGTTCAGCGCTGCTTGTCTAAGGATGAAATGGAACGTGAGTGTCAGTCACCAAGCAATATTCTTGGAAGAGGGGCCGGAGAAACGGCTTAGCAGGTAGAGTGCTTGCTGCTCTTCTAGAGGACCCAAGTTCAGTTCCCAGCTCCTGCTCCATCCATCCCAGACATACATGCTCATGTGGGTTTTTCTCTTGCTTTAGGCTTCAATTTCAACAGGCGTCCCAGCAGGCACCGCTCAAATCACAAAGTAAGCAAGTAGACCAGGTGGGATGCAGTCTAACTGAGCAAGGGTCACTTAAAGCCAACAGAGATTTTTAACCACATCACATGATCTTCATCAGAGCCCAAGCACTGAGCTCTGATGACTCCTGTCCCCTCACTGTCTAGCTCGGGCACATCCCCTCCCACCACCCTGGCCTCCACTGAATCCTCCAGCACTGTGTTCTCTCCAGCCTCAGGCCTCTGCACTGGCTGCTTCTCTGCTCGTAATGCAGGGGTCAAAACCCTGTGAGATTCATGTGGCTGGCCCTTTACCCTCCTAGGATCTTTGCTCAGTCACCATTTAACCTTTTCACGGGGCATCCTCACCTGACACCCTAGATAAGAACACTAGGGGCTGGAGAGATGGCTCCAAGGTTAAGAGCACTGACTGCTCTTCCAGTTCAGTTCTGAGTTCAATTCCCAACAACCACATAGTGGCTCACAGCCATCTGTAATGAGATATGGCGCCCTCTTCTGGCCTGCAGTCATACATGCTGTATACATAATAAATAAATCTCTTTAAAAAAAAAAAAAAACAGCCGGGCGGTGGTGGCGCACGCCTTTAATCCCAGCACTCGGGAGGCAGAGCCAGGTGGATCTCTGTGAGTTCGAGGCCAGCCTGGGCTACCAAGTGAGTTCCAGGAAAGGCGCAAAGCTACACAGAGAAACCCTGTCTCGAAAAACCAAAAACAACAACAAAAAAAAACAAAACACCATTTCCCCCTTCCTTAGTTCTTTTCTCTTCCCTCTCCTTAGCCAGAATCATCACCTAACTACCTGCTCACTTTTATTTTTTATCTGTTTCATTCACCAGGATAAAAGTTCTAGAAATCCAGGGACCTTTCTAACATAGCAAATGTTCAATCAACACATGCTAAATGAAGCAATGGCAGCAGCATCGACGTGCTACTGATAGCTGCCGGCTGTCTTGCAGTGCTCCATGTCCATGGCTGCCCACTGCAGGCACAGGAGCCTACAGGCTGGGCAAGGCTTCCTGAATGTGAGTATCACAGAGAGAGGAACAGGGACCCCCCAGGAACATGGGACTACTCACCCATACAGAACGACTTCCAGCCAGGCACCAGTGACCATGTATCATTCCCAACTAGTGCAGAGATCTCCACTGTGTAAGAAGAGCCAGGGATTAAGCCAGGGAGCCTCAAAAAAGTGATTCCAGCATCTGTGATGTTGGTTACACTGCTGCCGTCTTCAGCCTTCACGGTAAGGTGGTAGGAATACTTAGGAGAGGCTGCGTCCGAATTCTTCCACCGGATGGCTGCCACAGTGGTACTGGTGCTTACTTCAATGTCAGACACACTGCTGGGTCCTTGGTTTAAAACAAACAAACAAATAAAATGAACCACTTTGAATTGCAGGACTATTATATTTACTATATCCAAAAGCTGCCTGGCTTTCTTCAAGAAAGAAATAATATAATTAATATGTACTGTTTCAGAAGACGATTACCCAAAAAGACAGTCATAAAATTATACATATTAAATCTGAGAAGAATTTTAAATGCTCAGGCTTCTTCTAATATTTAAGTTTATCATGTATTTTCCAATATAGTATTTCACAGAGAGAGGGGAAAAGGGAGAGAGAGAGGGAAAGCGCTATAGTTTCCAAGCTCCTTTTGGAATCTGACTAATAAAGAAGGTATAAAGCATATGGTAAGCTAACGCCTCCCCCATCTATTCCATCTGAATGCTAGGGAAGCGTCTCTCTCACTGTCACAGGAAGAGATCCCCATCTGAGGGGATCTTCAGGGCTGGCAGGACAGCAACTCTCAAGGCTATGTTTCTGAGGAGTAAGTGGCAGGCACTACAACATTCTCCATTCTCATATGATGTTATTTTCTGCTTCCAGAGAACACTTCTGTGTTCACAAGGCTCCAGCCACGGTGTCCTCAAGAGCTCAGAGCCTTTGCTGAGGCAGATGTTTTTGAGTTCAGCAGCTCCCACATCAACGTGAAACCCGGAGCATAATCAGCCCTTGCTCCTGTACTTCCTCCATGTGAGAGGAGGAAGCAGCACTCCCTCGGCCCAGCCCCACGGCCCCCAAGACTCACGTGTGTACTGGGCAATGGAGCTGGAGTCACCCTGGACATGGCCCAGTTCTGGAGAGATTGTGACATTATATAAGGTGCCTGGGGTGAGGCCCTTTAATGTGATCCATTTCTGAGAAGTGGTGGTCTTGTTGGGGCCACGTTCAGGCTCTAGAACTACACGGTATTTATATCCAGGAGCACTGTCCGTATTCTCCCACTTCAGCTGCATTTCATTGGCGGTGACATTGACCACGCGGATGTCAATCACAGCACTGCGGTCTAGTCAGAGAAAAGGAAGGAAAGTATCTAATCAGGAGGATTCCAGGATTCATTTCAAAGCGTCCGTTAAAAGAACCAACTCTTTGTTAGCCAACTCTCCAATGAGGTTAGACATGGCGCACTAGAGCCAGCCTGGGCTAGAGTGAAACTCTACTTAAAAAGCAAAGCTGGGCTGGGGGGAAGGGGAGGGGGGCAGGAAGGGGGAGAACAAGGGAATCTGTGGCTGTTATGTAGAATTGAATAGTATTGTAAAATAAAAGAAAAAAATTGAAAGCAAAAAAAAAAAAGCAAAGCAAAACAAACAAAAGAGCCTCCAGTGAGTTCACAAAGGCCAAACCCATGAAGACCAGACCAGAAGAGCAGGCATTGGATCCCCTGAACTGGAGTTACAGGTGGCTGTGAGCATGCATGTGGGTGCTAGGAATCAAACCCAGGTACTCTGGGAGATCATTCAGTGCTCTTAATTGCCAGACATTTCTCCAGGCCTATACTCCATTTCTTACTCTAACCTAGGATGCTGATGCATTTAACCTGTGGCACTTTGTCAAGCTATGTGCTGAGAATAGGTACAGTTTATATACCTACATTGTATCTCAATAAAGAGTGTGTTTGAAGTTGAGTGTGATTGTACACCTACCATCCCAATAATATCTATGAAGCTCAGGCAGGAGGATTTTAAGTTCAAGGCCAGCCTGAGTTCCACAGCATGGCCCTGTCTAAATAAATAAGTTAAGTGTTGGTTTGCTTGCTTTTTATCATTCACTCAAAAGAACGTGCATTCACATGAGCCGCCCTGGCACATTAAAGAGGAAAATGAAGGAAGAGCTTCATTAAACCATAATATGATTACATGAGGAAACCTTTCTCTAAAAGCAGGAAGGCCATGCTAGCTATGGGGAGGATCATTATATACACAGAGCCAAAGGTTCAAATATAAAATCAAATTAGTTGTACAATTATGACAATGATGTAAACAAAAGGTATGGCCATGGGCACAGACAGGAGAGAAATTCAATCATATAAGAACAGTTAAGAGCTACATATGTTCCCTTCCCTTTTGCATGGTAAATAAACACAGCATACTATTTATCATTAGCCATCTGTCAATGTGCATTTTAGCAGTGCTAAACATATCCCTAGTATTGTATAAACATTACCATTATCACACTCAAAATGTTTTCATCATTTTTCAACGTAAAATCTGTACCTACTTCACATTACCTTCCCATTCCTTCTACCCGAGTTCTTCTCTGTCTCTGTGAACCCACCTACTCTGGGCACTTTGTATAAATGTAAGCATAAGTACTTGTCTTTTAGGAGTGTGGTGACACACACCTTTAACCCCAGCATGCGAGAAGCAGAGGCAGGAGGATCTCTGTAAGCTTAAAACAAGCTGTTCTATATAATACATTCCAGGCCAACTATGGTTACACAGTAAGACCCTGTCATTAAAAGTAATAATAAAATTATCTTTCTGTGTGTGACTTATTTCACTTTGTAAAACATCCTTTGTGTGACTTATTTCACTTCCAATATTTACAAGCTCCATCTCTGCTGCAGCATACATGAGGATCCACTCCTTAAGGCAGAATAATATTCTAGTGTGCAGAAACAAAGCCGTATTTTGTCTACTTGTGTGCCAATGAATCCTGGGCGGCTTCTGTCTTTGGGTTTCTGTGAATGAACACTGGTGTACAAAGTTCTTTTAATTCTTTCTGAGAGATACCAAAAAGTGGAACACTAGATCAGAAGATACTTGTTTCCCTCTCTCTAGGCAGCCTTTAATGCTGCTCCACTATGTCCGAGGAACGGTGACGGCTATTCAGCAATGGACAGGAACTCAAAGTATCTGGGACCATACTCCAACCCTACTCTTGCCACCTATTCCAAGGAACCTACCCCTAGGCCGCACACAAATGCAAGGCTGATTTCAAATTATCCCATAAAATAAATATTGCCAGACATGTTGGCACATGTCTAAGCAGAAGCAGGCTGATCTCTGTGAATTCAAAGCCAACCTGGTCCACAAAGCCAACAAGTTCCAGGCCAGCGAGAGCTACACAGTGAAACCTTGTTTCAAAAAAATGAATAAATAAACAAAAAGATAGATAAATGAATAACAATGATGGGAAAATATTCACAATACACAGGTAAGTAAAGAGAAAGTAGATTATAAAACCACACATGAACAAAGGCAGTAAATATGTATGTTTGCATACATCTTAAAATAGCATCAGGGAGCTGGCTATGGTAGCATGTGGCTTTAATCTCAGCATCTGTGAGGTGTAGTTCGAAGCCAACCTCAGAGAGCCACATGAGACCCTATCTCAAAAGGGGCGGGGGGGAGGGGGAGCTGGTAAGATGGCCCAGTGAGTAAAAGCACTTACCACACAAGCCTGACAACATGAGTTCAACTCCCAGCACCCAAATCCCAAAAGTTATCTTCTAACCTCCACACACAGTGTGGCACCTAATTGATGGTTTTGTGTGTCATTTTGTTTGCTTGTTTTTGGTTTTGCGTGTAATTTTGTTTGTTTATTTTTGGCTTGACTTAATTCTTGTATTGTTGATATGCACCACAGTCATGAAACATTTTAAGATTCTTTTTCATAAAAAGAAAAATATATTTGTAAACAAGACATCTATAAATTAAGCTGGTTTCCTGTAAGAAACTTCAAGGTCAAGACACTTACCAGTTCTACCATGGACTGTTCTGGAGGGCCCTTGAGTCCCATCTGGTCCTCTTGGAAATATTTCAAAATGATAACTGGTCCCAGGATTTAAGTTTTCAATGATGATGCTCTGATTTCGGGTTGTAGCATTTTGAATCACCTCACCTCTCTCCTGCATGGTGAGAATCTTAAAGGATTCTGAGTCATTGCTTCTCCAAGTCAAACCAATTTCCCTTATGCTGACATGTGTCACTTGGAAGTCAGAAACTGGACCGGGGGCTGTGAAAGACAGTGAGGGAGTTAGACGAAGAACTCCATCTCCAGGCACGGTACAGTAGTGGCACTGCCCCACAACACCAACCCTTGGCAACCTGAGACAGGGGGATCTCGAGTTCAAGACCAGCCTGGACTACAAAGTGAAAGCTTGTCTCAAAAACAAAAGGATAAAGTCCGTCTCCAGAGGGCAGGGAGGCCAAGCCTCCTAAGACGCTGACCTGTTCTCCCTTTTGCTTTTCTCCGGAGCACCAACTGTGGTGTAAGCCCCTTCAAAAACTGGCGCTTCTGGCTAAAGAAAGACCACTTGGCCACAAGAGTGCAGATACCATGCCAGTCACCCGCAGGCAGTGACAGGAGGTAAGGATTCCCAGGCTCTGAGGATGAGTGCTGGCCATGGCTGGCTGCTTTATCTTGAACATCTTCCTCCCGAAGGTCTCATCTCACCTCTGTCGTTTCCCTGCTGAGGTGCCTGCCCACATTGCCTCAGATGTGGCTTCCACTTCCATAAAGTAAGGCTAACACCCACCATACCACAAGGATGTCCAAGCAAGCATTCATGACACAGTGCAAAAAGAGCCCATCCCTGAGCACGTGATCGGGGCCATTCAAAGGTCATTGTCATTACGGCTCACACCCTGAAGGGCAAATGAGGCCCTGTGGAGCCACAGGCAGAGCTAGGCATTCCTTCAGGACATCACAGGGCTTCCTCGCCTTGGACTGAGACCCGGCACACAGTAGACCACAGGAAGGTGAACTAGAGAGTGCTGGTTAGTTTTTAATGTTAACTTGGCACAACCTAGAGTCACCTGGGAAAGGAAACCTCAGTGTGCAACTGCCCAGACTGGATTGGCCTATGGCCATGGCTGTGAGAACGGTCTTGAATGATGACTGATGTGGGCAGGCCCAGCCCACTGTAGGCACGCTGTATTTGGGAAGGTGGGCCTGGGTTGTTCAAGAAAACTAGCTGAGCATGAGCCAGAAAGCTGGCCAGCAAGCCACGTTCTTCCATGGCTTCTGCTTCAGTTCCGTCCTGACTTGCCCAAGTCATGGATTGTAAAGGTTGCTACCTGGAAGGGTAACCTGAAGTCAACTTGTTCCTTCCGCCCAGTTTCTTTGGTCACAGAGTTTACCACACAACAACAGAAAAGCAAACCAGACCGGATACTAAGGAGTGAACTTACAAGTATACACTTGGAGGAAGCCTGGTGTGCCCTCGGTGTGTCTCAGGAAAGGACGCACTGTGATGCTGTACAAGGTGCTCGAGCTGAGTCCAAGGATGAGGGCCTCAGTCTTATTGACAGTTTGGTTGGTGGGATTAGTCCCCCCAGCCACGTGTATCTTGTAGGTGTAGGGGAGAGATGACCCATTATACTTGCTCTTCCAGGTCAGGGTCATATTTGTGGCACTGACGTTCACAGCTCTGATGTCAAAAACCTGGCTGGAATCTTTGAAGACACAAGAGAAGGAGAAATAATCAGGATGGTCAAGTCAGAATGAGAAGAGAAAGCATCCCCAGGACCTGTCATTAGTCCTGGGGAAAACATTTAGGGACTGGTCACCCTCACTCTCAGCTTACCATGACCAGAGCTATGTGTGGGTCTCACCAAAGTCGAGCATCAGTGAAGACACAGCCTGGCCACCTGCACCTCACAGAGGCTCTGTTTTCAGTTTGTGAGAAGACCTTGAAACTACAGATTACAGATCAAACAATAGTATTGACTTTCATGTGCTGCCCGGGGGGTAGGAGAGGTGAGTCAGAAAAGTCCTCAAGTACAGATCCACCCAAGAACAAACACTATTCATCATGAATTAAAGGTATCACATCTGGACAAAGAACACACTGGATTCTTAGGCCAGCTGGGCTTTACCAGCCAGATCGACCTTAGGAAAGCCACGGAACTGCTTTCTCATCTGTGAGACAGTTATCCACCCTAGCCTTACAAGAAGACAACGTGAGGACTGGATGTCCTCTAGTTGTTGTGAAATAATCTTTCTGTACACTGTGAAGATGTCTTTGTCAAGGCACCTTCTGACTGGTTTAATAAAGAGCTAAATAGCCAATAGCTGGGCAGGAAGAGGTTAGGAGGGACTTCCGGGCAGAGAGACAAGAAGAAGAAATAAAGCTAGGCAGGGGAGAGACGCCAGAGACAGAGAGGAGGCAGGACATGCAGGAGGAGAGGTGAAAGCCACAAGCCAAGTGGCAGCACATAGACTAATAGAAATGGGCTCAGTTATAGGAGCTGGTTAGAAACAAGCCTGAGCTAAGGCCAAGCTTTCGTAATTATTTGGGAGCTGGCTGGCAGGGCAGAAAAAGACTTGTTATATCCAGTTATCTGCTCTCCTAGCCTATCCTGTCTTTCTTCTGCCTGTCCTGAGTTCCAGAAGGCTACATTCTACATGTGCCATCATTGGAGACCTTCCATATGGCCTGTGAGCACTCTCCACCAATGAATGAGATCGACAGGATGCTGAGGGCTGGCTGACAGGGGAGTCATCGGTCTTACATCCCACATCCTCTGAAAACTCTCTCTTCCCTTACTCCAGCTCTGGAGGTAGCTTTCCACCAGCCACTTGTTTGGGTCCTAAATATACTCGACAGTTTCCTTAACCCTGACTCACATGACAGGTCACTTGAACAATACCAGATGGTGTGTTTGTGTGTGTGTGTGTTGGAGATATATAGATATAGATCTATAGATCTATAACCCCCACCCTCAATTTCTCCTGTTGAAATCCTAACTGCTGGGCTGATGGCATTCAAATGTGGGCTTTTAGAAAGTGATTAATCATGAGGGTGGTTAGAAGATCATGAATAGAATCAGTGTCTTTATTAAGAGGCCCAAAAGCAGCTCATCTGTACTGTGATACTGGAACACAGGCTCTACAACACAAAAGGAGGCCCACAACCAGAGACCAACTATCCCTAGCAGTTGACTTCACACTTCTATCCCCCAGAACTGTGAAAAGTAAAGGTTTGTCATATAAGCTGTCCAGTCTGTGGTAATTTGTCACATCAACCAGAACTAACCAACACATAAGTATAAAACTCAAACACTATATAAAGACCACATAGCTTCCACATTTATCAAATCGTGGGATGGTGCTGTGGGATGGTCTGTATGTCAAATTGCTCTGATTGGTCAATATATAAAACACTGATTGGCCAGTGGCTAGGCAGGAAGTATAGGCGGGACTAACAGAGAGGAGAAAAGAAAGAACAGGAAGGCAGGAGTCACTGCCAGCCGCCACCATGACAAGCAGCATGTGAAGACACCGGTAAGCCACGAGCCACATGGCAAGGTATAGATTTATGGAAATAAATTAATTTAAGCTATAAGAACAGTTAGCAAGAAGCCTGCCACGGCCATACAGTTTGTAAGCAATATAAGTCTCTGTGTTTACTTGGCTGGGTCTGAGCGGCTGTGGGACTGGCAGGTGACAGAGATTTGTCCTGACTGTGGGCAAGGCAGGAAAACTGTAGCTACAGGACAGTTTACCATAACCCAGGATATGTATGCATCCAAACCAACAGTCTACATGACAATCACAGTAACTTTCGTTTTTCCCACAGTACTTTAAAAAACAGACATTCAGAACCCTGAGGACATGATTCCTCTCAGCAAATCAGGCAGATGTCCCCTCCTCTGGATGGACCCAGTTCAGCAGGCCTAGTGAGGGACACAAGGACTGGATAGGGACCACCCTCTTATGCAAGCTCCTCATGTGTGGGACCGCCTGCCACTGATGACAGCATCTCTGGGGCACCAGTCTCTTCAGCCAGCCTTCCTCAGGCTGAGTCTCGGTGCCCCTCTGTCACTAGCCCACTGGGGACCCTGAGGGAAGCAGCTGCTCCACGCCACCTCTCTCCTTCCCAGCAAAATGTTACCATTTCCAGAAGAGGAAAAAAGAAAGACACAAATTGCTCCTGCTCCAGCACGGATGCTGGGAAAAGCTGTCATTCCTTACAGGCATGACTTCTAACCAACGTCTTCACATTTTCTAACCCTGTACAGGCCACACAGCCTCACCAGCCATGGCTGGCAAGTATTCCAACGTGTGCTTCTTCTTGTCTCCTCCCCACTCACTAAAAGGGAGAAAGTTCTCAAGACATTCATGTAGCATCTCTCTAAGAGTTACACTAAACACTGAGATGTCCCCCAAGTCCCCTCCTTCCCCTGCATCCCCTCATCCCAGGTTCGAGTCCTCACTTCCCAACCCCTGGGCTCCTGGCTAGGGCTTCTTGCTGCCCTAAGCCATCTGCTGCTGTTCCCACAACCATTCTTCTGAGCACTATCTTACCCAGTCACCTGAGGATGGGGGTTTGTGGTCCAGGGCTATCTTTTATAAACACTTGGACAGAAGAGATTTTTAAACAGAGTCATAAACCTGTCAAAGCCCCTCGGGTGAGCCGCTTTGCCACCACCTCTCTCCCAATACTCCCCTGCCCTCTGCCTCACATCCCAGCTCTGTCGTCTGTCTTTCTGATCAAGACCCTTCCTCAACTCAAGTGTCCTTCCCCCTGCTCCCCTTCCATCCCATCTCCATTTATCCAAGGCCTACCATCTTCCCTGTAAGAGACCCTTCGTCAGGATTGGATGTTAGAACTGCCCTCTCATCTCCCCAGGTCCGCAGCATTTGGAGGGCAGCAGAATGCACAGGATCCAGGCACCACCTGTGCAGCAGCCCCGCTCCCTTTCCACGTAGTGGCCAACATGTTTGCTGGGAGGAACTGCTGGTCATCCACATGAGAGCCCAGGGACACCACAAGGGACACCAGCTCCCTCACCCAGCACAGCCACACGTCAAGTGGATAAACCACATCTATCCGGGGACTTGGAATTCTGGCACATCACCAGATCTAGGGTGGCCCAGCACTTTGTGGATGCTGGTTTGTCTTCTGACCTTGCTCCTCAGCCTTGGCCCTCACTCCCTCAGGTCTGTTGACCTAGGATAGTCTTTCAAAATATTTTCTGCTAAGACACCCCAAACCAGTGCACACCGAGTCCCTGAGCGCTACGAAGCTGCGGTCAGTGTCTGCTCCTGGGCTCAAAGGGCCCAAGTGTAGATGTTTCCATGCATGTATCTCAAGGCCTCATCTATAGGGAAAACCCTCAAGACCAGGAACCATACATCTCCTTATTCCATCATAAGCACCAATTGCAAAAGCTCCCAAATACTGAACTCACAGAGTGGGAGTACCTATGAATGACAGCTAATGATGGCAATGTGAATGTCAGCAAGTGTCCCCATAGAAAGTTCAATATGGCTGGGCGGTGGTGGCGCACGCCTTTAATCCCAGCACTTGGGAGGCAGAGCCAGGCGGATCTCTGTGAGTTTGAGGCCAGCCTGGGCTACCAAGTGAGTTCCAGGACAAGCAAAACTACACACACACACACACACACACACACACACACACACACACACGAGAGAGAGAGAGAGAGAGAGAGAGAGAGAGAGAGAGAGAGAGAGAGAGAGAGAGAGAGCACCCTGCATCCACACCCCTTCTCAGTGAGCTTCACAACAGATATACCATGGCCACAGAGGTAAGTAGAAACCCAGTGCATGGGCTCTATCCAAAATCTCTCTCAGGAAGATCCTGCTAATAACAGAACTAGCTGCTAAGGGAAATAAGTCAGAGAGAGAGAACGGCAAAAGATAAAACGTTATGGGGGTGGGGGAGACTCTAGCTGAAGCCATTCCACAAACTCCAACCTACTTGTTTTAAACACTGCTTCGTCCCCGGGCTGTCCCTCGGTGCCATCTGCTGCTTGAGAATAAACGGTGGCTGTGTAGTCAATATCAGACTCTAACCCAGTGAGCACGACCTCTGTGAGAGAGGGGTCCCGAACAGAGGAGAGGTCTACAGAGTCCAGCGGCTGGCACACCACTGGGCTTCTCCCGGTGCTGCTGTTAGCTGTTTCAAACACAGAAAGCGAAGACATTAAGGAGAGAATACATCCCCACACACACCTTTCACCACCCCAGCCCATGGGATGACGCATCGAACAGGGCCCACAGTTGGTACTCCATAAATACCTCTTCTCTGCCTCCTCCCGAGAAAGATCCGGTTCCCGGAAAGAACCAGGTATCTCACTTTGTACGAGTGCTCCAGAAACACCACAGCTACTTAGTGGTTCTCTTTGAGCTCTGGTATGCTGGACCTTGCGCCTTTCTTTGGGAGCTTATCTACCATCCCAACATGGTTTCCCACAGACCATCCCATCACTCTACCTTTGCTAACAAAAGTCCACTCAGGATGGTTTGCCCAGGACTACACCTGAGAGGGTGTCAGGACCAGCAGGGGATGAGATAAAACATCGCCTGACCATTTCTCCTTGAACTGCGTGGAAGGGCCTCCCTGAGAAGCCCCTGGCACACAGACGGAAGCAGGAGGAAGAGAGCGACCCAGCTTCTGAAGGCCTCCCTACCTGTCATGGGCCATAAATTACCTTTCATGCTTAGCACTTAACGTCTGGTTTCTGATCCTGATACCCCATTGGCATCTCTGTTTCCTTGGTGTAAGATGGGGATTAAGTCTCTGTCTCTCATTTCACAGTTACCAGAGGAACCCACTGGAAATGCAACACAGTCTACAAATGACTCCTCCAAAGGAAGGACAGAAGACATCTGCGGGTTTGCCGGCTAAGGGTCCCTCTTCTCCACGGAGATGACTGGTCTGGCCATCCTTAGGTTAACACCTGTCGGCTGCTCACCTGAGTAAAAGGTGGAACGGCCTATCTGCTTTCCTGAACTCCAAAAGCCAAAAGTTTCGAGCCCTGCCACAGGCTGAGCCCTGTGCTCACTGTAAAACACCAGCCCTCCTCCTTCTTCCTAAATGTAGGTCAGACTACACTGTGGCAGGAAAGCCCTCCAGCGACTCTAAAGCCCTACACAAATACGTGAACAGTGGGTTTTAAAACCAGTCAACGATAAAATCAGAAGCTGATGCACGGTTTTGTAACTCACCTTCTACAGCTTGTAAGCCGTTCTGCGTCTCATTGGATTCTGAAACAGGACAGATATGACGGGTGCCCGGCCTCAGGTCTGAAATATTGAAGGACTTTTCGAAGCCTGCAAGAAGCATCCGGTAGGAGGCAGTGCCTTTGGCATCGCTCCAGACGAGAACAGCTTGCGTCACACCCAGGAAGGCAACTCGGAGATCAGACACTGGCCGAGGTTCTGTTTCAAAAACACACAGTGGGTATGAGCGGGAGAGGAATCTGCAGCCACCCTCCCTTCCGTCACTGCCACTTCAAAGTGACCCACTAAAAATATCTCATTTGTATCAGAGTCTAAACATCCCCACGACATCTCAGGGGCAGGGGACAAACGCTATCTGAAAAGATGAGAAGGAATAAGCCTTAAAGCCAAAACTGCTTATGTTCTGTGTTCCTGTTCAAGATTAACCCCAACAGGAATTTGAAATTCTTTAAAACACCCTTCCATACGGTGGCATTGAACTGCATTTATTTTAGACGCTGAAAACAAAGCATTAAAAAAAAATGTTTCTAAATCTAGAAGTCTCCGTTCAAAATAATGCAAACGGTATCATTTTATAATGGCCAGATGTTCTAACCCAGGAGACATCCTTGCACCCCAACACCAAGGAATTTTTTCTGAAAGACTTGCCCAGGCCCTTCCATGACCTTATTTGCCTAATGGTAATATAGACCATTTCAGCCTAAGAGACACATACTCCCTTCAGTTTTTGCAATTTTTTTTATTGCTTGATATGTTGGTTTCACTACGCAGCCCAAGTTGGGCTCGAACTTGCAACTATCTTCCTGCTGTGGATGATGGATTGATAAGTAAAACACTGATTGGCCAGTAGCCAGGCAGGAAGTATAGGCGGGACAAAGAGAGAGGAGAGGTCTGGGAAGTGGAAGGCTGAGACAGAGAGACGCTGCCAGCCGCCACCATGAGAAGATGTTAAGATACCAGTAAGCCACAAGCCACGTGGCAACTTACAGATTAATAGAAATGGTTTAATTTAAGATATAAGAACTAGATAACAAGAAGCCTGAGCCATCAGGCCAAGCAGTTTAAATAATAAAAGCGTTTGTGTGTTTATTTTGTAAGTGGGCTGCGGGACTGCGGGAGCTTGGCGGGACGGGAGAGAAGCTCTCCAGCTACATCTTCCCACCGCTGCCTCCTGAGAACTAGCACTAGGAACACGCCGCCCGCCCCCCCCCCCCCCCAGCCAGCACTCCTCCCTACACTGTGTGTCAGAAGACCAGGGACAGCAGAAGGGGCAGGTGACTCGCTCAAGGGCATACAGTGTGCTCAGCGAGGAGATGAGAGTGCAGAGAAGCCCATACAGGCAGAAGTGGTGCAGTTCCAGAGAGGGACCCTGCCTGAGGCCTGAAGAGGGCTGCCTGTAGATACTGGCCCAAATGATTCGGGGGCAGCCTCCAGCTCTGACATGAGGTGACTGGTCGGCTTTTTGGTTTGACTTCTCGCATCAGGTATCTCAAGAGGCGAAGACTTCTCAACCAGGTCACCGTAGGTTGCTTGGGTTTTGTGGTTAAGGGGGGGTTACAAGGAGGCCTCCATGCCCACCCATCGCGTGGTATGTGGGTGCCGACGATCCAAACTCTGGTCCTCACAGTTGTACAGCAAGCACTTTACACACTGAACCATATCCCCAGCCCGTGTGTGTGTGTGTGCGCGCGCGCGCACGCGCACGCGCACACGCATTCGCTGTGTATATTTTGTTGGTGCTGAGAGTTGGACCAGGGTCTCACACATACTAGGCAAGCACCACACCACAGAGCTACAACCCCTGCTCTCTATCTTTATTATTAAAGAATGTAACACCAATACACTAGACAATTTAGTGGATTTTGGTGACTGTATGGATATCATGGTTCTCTGTTAGCTAGAATCAGGCTCTCCAGGTTCCGATTCAATTGCTTAGTATCTGGTACTAAGGGATCTTAGAAGAAACTTAACTTCTCCACACCACCTTCAGCTTTAGGGGCTAAAATAATGTTTTTCATACACAGTGTCTGACATGATCTCTCCCACCGAGACCTGTCCTGTGGACTCCAACAGGGGTAAAGGCACTCTCCTCACCTCCCCATGTTACTGCTACTACAGTCACCAGCCCTGTTTACTTTGTCCCTTACTTGTTGTGACATGTTTATCCATGGGGTTTTCCGAGGGCTGACTGGCTGACAATGGAGTGATGAGGAATGTATAGGAAGTAGCTGGACTTAAGCCTGTGATGTTATATGATGTTTCGTTTATTTTAGTGATGAAGAATGTATAGGAAGTAGCTGGACTTAAGCCTGTGATTTTATAAGATGTTTCGTTTGCGTTAGTAGTAAAATTCACATTCGTTCCATTAATCTGTATTCTGTAAGCATCTGCAGCAGCTGAATCACCGTGATTCCATGTTAATCTCACGCTGGTTGGGCTGGAAACAGCTTCAATGTCATATCTAGAGCTTGTTGCTATTTAAATACAGAAGAAAGAGAGAGAGAGAGAGAGATTAATTACATGTAATAAATATAAGAGTAAAGCCCACCTTGTATGTCTACTTTTCAGAACTCAATTTTATTTCTCTTCATTTGCCTCTTTGACTTTCCTGAAACAAAACACATCCAAGAACACATGTGCTCATGCACGAGTGTGTGTTCTTAAAACTGAAGACAAAACAAACAGAAACTGGCCACCTTGGCTGTGAGTTTAACATAGAGTTAAATCTTGACATAAGCTGACACAGAGATCTCAGATGCAAAATGAGTCTTGGAAAACTGCCTATGAAAATCTATTCTACCAACTGGCTGAGTGACTTGGGGTGAGCCACTTAAAACTACTCCATCTTAACTCAATACACAACTCCAACTGTGAAGGGTTATTATTAAACCATTAGGACAAAAGAGACGAGATCATTACATTAAGACCTCAATCCTACTTGCCCCTCGTCATATAATTTTATACAAGAGTCGTCTCAAGTCTCAGACTATCAGTTTCATCCTCGGGACAATGCCAGGTATGCAGGATCCCAAACCAATGGAAGACACATGGTTAGTCACAGTGACCCTAGCAAGTGCATGCACCCTGGTTAAGTTCCAGACTGAGGAGTAATGCCCAGGAACAGCAATGTACAAGGTAAGCCCTTAATCCTAAGGTGCTGGGAGACCACGGGTAACATCTTCTCAGCATGAATGGGATCATGTGTCTCACCTCAGGGCAGGTGCAAATTTATCCAGTTCATAGAAAGGAGGGGAAGAGAAATAGAGAGAAGAGAAACACTTGAGGAAGGATCTTGTCAGGCCCCTTCAGGCCTGAGTTTCCTCTACGAAGTTCACATATCACTGGGTATTGCCATTTATAGTCAATGATAACGGTGATGAGCAAAGAGGAGGAAGCCAATCAGCAGCAGCGCCCCTGGTGGGCAGTTAGCAATGGCCCAGATGCGCTACCAGGTACAGAATGTGCACGTCCCACTGACTCTCCTCATCCGCAGGCCAGCTAGCCACCATTTTCAATAGCAAAAAGATATGCGAGGAGCTCAATTTTTTCATTCATATAGACAATCTGAGCAACGTGGGAAAAGAGATTCCTACATTTCAATAGTCATGGGGAGGGCCACAATTTTTTCAAATTTTGCTAAATGTTTCCTCTCCGTTTATTGAAATAATACCGTGGATTTTGTCCATTCTATTAATCCAATGTATCACATATGCTGTTTGCATATGCTGAACCACACTTAAATCCCTGGGATGAATCTCACTCGATCACAATGAACAGTCTTCAATGTGCTGTTGAATTGGGTTTCTGGTCTTTTATGAAGGAAAAAGTCATTTATTAATATACACCTCCCTCATAGAACAGCTTTTTGCCGTATCTCGTATGTTTTGAAATATGATCTTTCCATTTTTTTTCTCAAATGTTTTAATTCCTTTTTTTTTTTCCTTTGCATTGTTGGTTCCCTGAGAGCACACTGCTAATTTCCAAATATCCGTAAAGTTTCCAGAGTTCTTCTTAACTGGAATTTAATCTATTGACTGGATTTCTAGCTTTCCTTGATTGCAAGAGATACTGGCAGTGCTCTCAGAATTCTTACACTTGTAAGGTGCATTTTGTAGCCTAGCATAAGACTATCCCAGACAGTGCTCGATCTCCGGTGGAGAAAAACGTGTATTTGCAGCTACTGAAGAACACACCTGGATGTGTCTCTTAGTTCTCTTTGGCAGCACTATGATCGGAACTCAGGCCTTCATCCTTACTTCAGCACTGTGGGTAGTCAAGCTGGGGTCACACAACTCATACCCTACTGTGGTGGTTTGAAAGAAATGGCCCCCAAAGGGAATGGCATTATTAGGAGGTGTGGCCTTGTTGGAGGAGGTGTGGTCTTCTTGGAAGAAGTACATCACTGTGGGGGCAGATTTTGAGGTCTTTTTCTCAAGCTTCACTCAGTGTCACACTCAACTTCTTGCTGCGTTCTGGTCAAGATGTAACCAGCACCATGTCTGCCTACATGCCGCCATGCTCCCCATCATGATGATAATGGACTGAACCTCTGAAACTGTAAGCCACCACCTCAATTAAATGTTTACTTTATAAGAGTTGTCATGGTCATGTGTCTCTTCACAGCAATAGAAACCTTAACTAAGACACCTTCTGCATGTGGTAAAAAACACCTTCTCAATTATTCACCCTGCTGCCTGTCACAGAGGGTGACAGATGGATCAGGTATACAGCCTTAATCCAGAAATCAACTCTGGGGGCTGAGCCTAAATCCCACTCCCTATACGTTATGGGCTAAATTGTGTCATCCCCAAAATCCATACATTAAAGTATTAAGCACCAGTACCTGCAAAATGTGTGTGTGCTTGCAAGACAGTATGTGTCAAGGGGTTAAGTTCAAATGAGGCCATGAGAGTGGGGCCTCTCCCAATAAAATTCAAACAGATACAAAAAAAAATTTGTATGTTGCAAAATATTTGTATACACTGTAAAGATGTGTCTCTGCCTACGGCACCTTCTGATTGGTTTAATAAAGAGCTGAATGGCCAATAGCTAGGCAGGATAGAATAGGCAGGACTGAGAGAGAGAGAGAGAGAGAGAGAGAGAGAGAGAGAGAGAGGGAGGGAGGGAGGGAGGGAGGGAGGGAGGGAGGGAGGGAGGAGCGGGGAAGAGGAATCTAGATCGGAGATTTTGCCAACAGACTCGGATCAAGTCAGATGTGCAGAACTAAGAAGGGGTAACTGAGCCAGAATATAAATATTTTTTAAAAAATGGCAGAATACAGATTTTAAAATATATGCGTTAATTAAGTTATAAGAGCTAGTTGGGAAAAGGTCTAAGCTAAGGCTAAGCTTTCATAATTAATAATAAGTCTCCAGGTGATTATTTGTGGGCTGGCAATCCAAAGACAGTCCAATAAGAAAGCTTGCTACATTAGATGCCCTACTTGCACAGCATGTAAATCCACACAGGGCCTGAGAAAGCTGAGGGAGGGGGTTGTTCTGAGTAGGTTCAGGGCTTGCCACAAAGAGAGGCATGGCTTTTAAAAAGAAGCCCTGCTACGGAGCACTTGAATGGGGTTTATGAGCAATGGCAACACATTACTTGGTAGCAGGAGACTAGGTAGAAGTGCCTACTGGAGCTAGGGCAGATAGACGGGCTCCAGGCCCAGCCACAGGCATGAGGCTCCACTCTGACCAGCCAGAAGGGAGCAGAGCTAGCCGCCGGGCCATGCTTCACATGGTCAGAGAAGGCTACAGACATGCAAAAAGTCAGGTCCAGACAGAAAAAAACAACTCTAAACAGATACAGCATGTTTAAAATTGTGCTTTGATGCTGAAGGAACAACAGAAAATGGGTATAGACAGTCATATAAAAATAAATAAATAGTTTAAAAATAATAGAGTCTTTAAAGAAAGAATAAAATAATATAAAAGGAAAAACATATAAAATGGGAAATATACAGGGTGACTGGATCCTCTTTGATGCTTTCTTGACTTTAAACTTTTTAAATGCTAATAAAAAAAACAATAGCTGCTGAGAGACACTTGATTATGGAAACTGTTAAATTAAACCAACCTATGTATTTTGAGAATGTCTTAACATCAGAATGGAAGTCAGAAAATACGCTGCATTGGGGGAGAGGTTCTGCTTTTGTTTCCACAGGAATTAGTCTTCAAAACTAATAAAGACCAGATTTGATTGGAGGAGACCTGCTAAGGATCTTGGCTGCAGACATGAAGAAAAAACAAGGAAACTACAAGACAGGTGATGCATATGCTAATTCCTCTACATGGGAACAGCTCTGAGACTGGATGAGACATGATAAATCTTGTTGGCTACAGAGTTCTCATGACTTATTATTACATGCCATCCTTTCATATGACATGGATAGAGATTTATATTATAGTTTAGTTATACAGTCCAAACAGACTTATAAAGTTGGCAAATGCCTTTTACCTGCTCAATCATAGAACAAAAGAAAAAAATCTTCATTAACTGACATGTGCAGACCGCACATTTCATACTTGTGTTAACGCAGATATATATGTTACCTTTAAAAGTTTATGTGTTTTCAGAAAAAAAGGACCAGACACCAATGAAAACAAGTAGCCCACGTGATTCAGTCTCTGAGAATGCCTCTGTTACAATTTCCGCAAAATTCTGCATCAAGAACAACTTCAAAGCTGCTAGCTAAGACAGTCCAGCATCACAGACCACTCCAGCCAAGACTTCAGATAAGCTCTACACTTTCTGATCACACAGAGACTAAACAAAAAATAATGCAAACTGAGAGCAAGTTGGATGTTCAATACTGAGAAGAGGTAACTGAACCATGGGGTAAAAAGTAGATTTTTTTAAAAAGGGGGAGGAGGGTTAATTAAGTTACCAGAGCTAGTTGGGAAAAAGCCTAAGCTAAAGCCAAGCTTTCATAATTAATAATAAGTCACCAGGTCATTATTTGCAGGATGGCAGTCCAAAGATAATCTGACAAGAAAGCTTGCTACACTTTAAGAAGAGCATGTCAGTACACAGGCACAGGGGCTGGGGGAGCCCCATGGTGACATGAGGGGAAAACAGTCACCTGTGTGCAAACAGAAGCTCCTGGATTGTGAGAAAATAAAATACATATAGTATCATGATGGCAGCCCCAGAAGACTAACACAGAGCCCTTCCAGTGGCTCCAGGGGTCCTCAGTTCCCAGGGAAAACCTTCTGGCTCAGAACAGTTCAGGGGTTTGCTCCCTGCAAGTAACACTCCACCCTTTGAGCTGGACTGCACTAGAGAGGTCAGATTCTGCAGACCAGTGGCCCCAGCTACCTACCAGCTTATCTACCAGGCTGATTCACAGGAACAGCACCACCTATGTGGGTTCCTCATTGTTTGCAAAAGCTTTGCATAATTATTGATACTAACAAAGACTTGCCTTATTAGAAAGTACAGTGAGATCTGCCCCTTTGTATGGCACTAATCATTTTATTTCAATGATTCCCAGGCTTGGGTTTGGTGTTTTTGTTTTTGTTTTTTTCCACTAAAGGGGGAAATGTTCCTGAATTTTAGGGACAAACAAAAGCTAACAATTTTTCCCAAAAATGTGCACTTTTTAAAAGTACTAACTACTATTATCCTTCTACAGAAACAGTAAAATCTTTTAAATAATGTATTTACTTTTGTTTCATGTGCATTCCTGTTTTGCCTTCATATATGTCTGTGTGAAGGTGTTGGAACCCCTGAAACTCAGGTTATAAGTAGTTATGAGCTCCATGTGGGTGCTGGGAATTGAACTCAGGTCCTCTGGAAGAGCAGCCTGTGCTCTTAACCACTGAGCCATCTCTCCAACCCCAACAGTACTGTCTTGATCCCAGAAGAGATGATGCTTTCAGCTGGATGTATTTAGTGATATAAACCATCATTACTATATCATCAGAAAAGCATCACATTTATCTTGTCTTTCTATAGACCAAGGAAAGAACAAGCACCTAGCCACAGCTGGAACTCAGTCCTTTACTCTCAGGATGGAGCCCAGAACGTCATACGAGCTGGGCAAGTACCCAACCGTGACCTATAGCCCCATCTCTAGGCTGACATTCAAAATCAAAAGATAGGGGATGCTATCTCTGCTGCTGAAGAAATTCTATAATTTCACAACACCATATTCTAAATGTAGCAAAACAGCAACACCAGGAAGTTCTTGCAGAGTAACAGCACATGGAATAGGAAAACAGAGTATTACAGTTTCAATTCATTTACCTCATCCATGGGTATAGGCTTCGAAAGAAAATCACAGACAACCCTATGTTTTTATGAACTGGTGCTTTTACTATGTCCTCCAGGCTGCTCTCAAACTCTGTAGCTCAAGAGAACTTCCAGAAGAAGCCTCCCAAAGAGCAGGGACTACAGGGCTACACCCCCACTACTCAGCTGAGAAAGCATAGAATTTTTATAGCTGTGGTTAAACAACCAACTGACTTTCCTTCACTTGCTGTGTCTACCTTCACTCGATGTCTAAGGAAAAATGGCAAGTCAATCGGTTTTAATACATCTTTCTGTGATTTTCCCCCCACATTTGCCGTTAATGTAACACTGTGGCCACTAGGGGCCAGTAGCAAACAATACAAGAATGGAAAGGAGGAAGGTACTCACCCGCACCTGTGCACAAGACCTGTAACGGAAAAGAAAAGGGAAGTCAGCAGATTCATTCAGCCGTGGAAATGCAAATCAGAAACAGAGCAGCTGGGGATTTGATATTGGGGTGGGTGTTGAGTGCATGGAAGGCTGGCGGCCATGGTCAGGGTGTCTTGGGCTTTAAACACAGCGAAAGCTCAGGTCAATTACACAGGACTAACTGGGTTTTACGGAGGCCATGGGGCTGTTGACTACATAAACCCAGTGTTTCTCTGGCTTGGCTGGCTCCGTAAGCCAGTGCTCCCTCCTGCCACTGTGAGATGAACTGAAGCAGAAGGACACAAAAGCAAAGTCAAGATGGTCTGGGCCAGAACAAATGGAAATGGGAACCGAAGGCTCTCCCCACAGCCAAGTCCAGGGCCAGAGTAATGGTAAAGACATGCTTGAAGTGAAAAGTCGATGGGTTTGGGATCTTCCACTATACACAAATCAACCTCCAGTCTATATCAGTTGAGGGCAGTCATTTTTTCAATCACCGTATGCAGCTTTGGGAAGGAGTGAAATACTATTTAGTTGACAATGGCAATCTTCTGTTTGGGGGAGAGAACGTCCCTTTAGTGGAATCGTAATATTCCATACCATAAATTATTTCCCGAAAGCATAACGTAATTCGAGGTTGTATGTTCCATTGTTTCTTAAATGCATGCTTTTGGAAATTGGAATTTCCAAAGTATGGTGATTATGAAAAGGAAAATAATTTTAAAAAACAGAAAAAAAACATCCTGCAACTTCCCACCATACTTAGAATTCAAATCCACCCTTTACTCCCCAGCCGGCTCCTCTAGTCTTGGGGACATTCTTGAAGCTTATTTCCCCTTGGAACCTTTACACACTTATCCCCTCTTGCAAAAGAACACTACCCCGAAACCTCCTTTCTTCTTTCCTAGGGCCTGCCCGAGACGTCACCCCTTCAGAAGTCTCTTCACTAGCCCCCCAGGAACACTCACCACCCTCCCTCTCCGTCACCATGCCCCCCCCCACGAGAGCAGAAACACAGTTCCTACAGTAGACGCTCAGTCAAATGCCACAGGAAAGAGCAAATCAGCTGAGAATGAGGGAAGGCGCTCCCAAGGTCCCCCCCAAACTTTCCACTGTCTTGTCTTTGCACTACCTTAAACTTCTCAGCTCCTCTGAGGGGCCCCCAGTTCCTACCCCTCGAGCCATGCGATATGTCAATCAAAGTGTCTATGATGGATCCCAGGAGAGGGAGGAAAACAGAGGACTCGTGGCTAACAAGGAAGCAAGCATATTTTGCCCAGTACTTGAAAATACTGTTCAACTACAAAACCTCCACACTTTAGGGCGGTAGAGCCCTGGCACCTGCCCGCCCAAGGTACATCTCTCCCCTGTGTCTATATGCTGCTGCCCCTCCTGGAATCCATTCATCTTAGGACCACCTGAAACCACCAGAGACCAGCATCCTGGCCTCCACATGTTTGCCAGAAAGCAAGAGAAATGAGACGAGTGTGGAAGTAACTCCAGACAGAGAGCACAACCACAAACATGCCAGCATGAAGCGCCTACAAGAGCCAAGCACTGTCCCAAAGTGCCAGCGCTGCAGCAAACAGCCTTGGTGTCCCAGGAAGAGGACAGGTCAGCGGTACCCCTGGCCTGGGTGCAGTGTGGTAGGGAAAGTCAAACAAGGATGTATACAAAAGCAGGGCGTGGTGCTTCCCAAGCTGCGAAGTCACAGGCACAGGGGACATGCAAGGATCACACGCTGAAGGGAACGGAATCACAGCTGAGTCCCTGCACCCCACGTGAGGACGTCCATTCATAGTGCTGACGGCCGGCTCCGTTCTAAATGCTCTCAAACATGAACCCAATCCTCCAAACAACTCGTTCGTAAGAAGGTGAGTGCAGGGCCTGGAATTGAACCCTGGTGCTCAGACTACAGAGTCCCTGTACATAACCACCAGCTCTGCCACCTCCTAAGTGGAGAGAAATACACTTAGGGTTAGTGAAGGTTTAAAAATTAATTATAAAAGACATTGTATCAACATGTTCCTTTCCTATCTTAAAAAACAAAACAAGCAGGGTGAGAGCCCTCTGAGCTCTGTGCTGGGCAGGCTTCTCTTAACTGTCCCAGGGGCCCCTGTGCCACAGACAAGGCAGCCTGGGTCTCTGTGGAGCTCACGGAGAGCGCCACCACTCACCACTCAACCACCCACTTCTGCGCGCCTGTTGTAACACAGTTGCCCTGGTTCACACAACACCGTGAGATACACTTGACTTTGGCCTTAACCTTCAACTGCACAGAAAAAACCCTGCAAGGCCCATTATTCCTCTTCTGGGATCAGCTCAGGTTGATGAAAGACACAGCCAGGACCCCAGCCCAGGCCAGCCACACCTGAGCCTCTTCCACAAACCAGATAAAAAGACACTTGTAAATTGCACCTGCAAGATACCTGGCCAGGTCATCCACACCTTTAAAAATGCCATCCACAGAAAAGCCACCCTTCCAAAAGGAAGTAAAAGCGCGGTTAGGCCTGGTGGTGAGAAGACAGTGAAGTCCCCAGGCTCAAAAACAGCACACCAAAGAAAAGGAAGTCTGGGGACAACTTCCCAGAGGCTGACAGCTGGACATGGTGAGGACCACAGCCCTGCTGAGACTCTCCTCCCTCCGGTATCCTCCCCACTTCAGTTTCCACCCCCAAGGGAAAGCAGTAAGCATTCCTCAGGCTCCTTCAGAGTCCTCAGCCCGCCCAGGTGGCTGTGATGGCAACAAAACTAAGAATCTCCATCCACAGATAAGGACTCCATTGCTCAGGTTACACAACCCAAGATCACAGATACTAGCTGTGCCCCAGCACAGGGAGACAACCGAGAGCCTGGGAAGAGACAAGAGCCACACTTCCCACTCCCTACCTTCCCCTGGGCAGAAACAAAAGCAGACGATGAGGTGTGGACAGATGGACTTGAGGTGGGGACATGTCCAGCTTCAAGGTCTGCTCCCTTCTCACTCTGAGCAACACACACCCCACCTCACCCCACTCCCAGCCTTGTCCTTCCCAGGGAGTTCAACCTAGGACTTAGGGCTCAAGGGGCTCCAGAGATCACAGCCTTTGCACCAGGGAGCTGCTGAAGGCGTGGCAGAAGTACTATTCACACAGGCAAAAGGAAAAATGGACCCACTAGCTGTGGCACATCCACACAACAGAAAAATCACTGGTCCCATGATTTCAGCAATGGGGTACTGACTCCTGATACCGTGGGCTGGATCTCAAAACGACGACGGTGGTCCAGGGAAGAGGCCAGACAACACATGAGCCTACATAGCGTACGAGTTCATTTCGATAACATACAGAACAGAGACTCCACAGAAGCGGAACACAGGCGAGGGGTCACGGGGCTGGAAGGGGAAGAGGCCTGGTGTCTTTGTGAGAACTCTAAGTGTGGAGGACTGAGAGACGACGGTCACATACTGGGGAGGCACTAAATGCTGCTAAAACGCACTTTTGAGCACTCCCTCTTACTAGGCACATGTGTTCTCACTTTTTAAAGATAGGCTGCAGCAGGACTGCATGGTCTTGCTCAGCTACTCCCCACCTTGCTCCAGGGAGGAAGGAAAGGGAGTTTCCTGGAGAACAAAAAAAAAAAAAAAAAAGAAGAAGAGGAGGAGGAGGGGGAAGAAGAGGAAAAGAAGGAACACTGAACTCTTCCCGCTCTACAACCAGGTCACAGAGATCTCACTAGGAGCATGAGCCTAAAACTCTCAAATTCTCCCCAAATGTACATGAAAACACCACACACCAAAGCAGACCCTCTACATCCTCTTCTTCTCCTCTCTCTGGTGTGACTGCCCAGTTGCCCTGTCTCCCAGGCTATAAACTCTGGAAACCCTAAATCACACACACACACACACACACACACACACACACACACACACACGCACGCACGCACGCACGCGCACACACACCCTCCTTCCTGGATCACCCAAGGCTGCCTCCGCACCCATGGTGCTGATCTCCCCACTGCTGGGCCGTGTTCTGTCCTCACAGCCTGAGGTCCTGCAGAGCACAGGCAGCCGCAGCCTAGGTCGGCCAGGCTCGTGCCAGCACAAAACCCGTCTTTAACGCTCCCAAGACATCATCCCCACACGTAAAACTAACGAGAGCCAGGACGGGTGGTTATCTGCTGTGGTCTTTTTGTTTCTGTCCCGTGCGTAGGATTAGGGCTGTGTGACTCTAGACAGAACCCTCTCTTTGGAACATAAAACAGACCAGCGCCTCAAGTAGGGGCCTTTTGTCAACACTGAAGGTGAATCGAGCCTGACCTGTTCCCTCACTCATTTACCCGGCGGACACCTCCCTTTCTTAACCCGTGTGCCAGGGCCTTCATCGGTGTGAAAATAAACCGACCTGCCGGGTTCCTCTTCTTAGACAGTGTGCAGTGTCAGCCAGGAGCCCGGCCCAGACAGGTGACACACTCAGCCACAGTAAGTGGGAGAGTTTTCCAAGGCTGAGGGCGAGGCTGTGGGAAAGCGACGGGAATGTGCAAAAATCCTGGAGTGTCACAACTGGAAAGAGGGGACACGCTGGGAGGGCTGCCTCTCCCATCTCCGGCTGAAGGTGCCCACTGGGCTATCCAAACAGGGAGGTGGAGGTCAAGCGTACCCCTGGCGCAGAACACAGAGGTCAGCCTCCTCTTGGGGTATAGGCAGGGGTCTGCCGGGGCATGGAGAAAGCAGCCCAGGCTCCCCTGACTACACTACAGAGCCTGACAATCTGAAGGGTGAGAGCCAAGAGTGGTCAAGGAGTTCAGTTCAAGCGGGTGGGGCGGGGCGGGGCGGGGAGGGCATGTGGCTGGCGCACACTTTTCACTGCAGCCCTTGGGGAGGCTGAGGGAAGTGGATCTCTGCGAGTTCCAGGCCAGCCTGGCCTACATAGTGAGTTCCAGGACACACTGAGACCCTATCTTAAAAAGGGGGGGGGGGCCTTTGTGCTCTGGGGCATGAGGGTCTCACAAAGCCAATCATTTCACCAATTATAAAATAATGGGAGGGCATCTTCAATAGACATCCCGCATCTGTGTTCACTCAAGATTCAAATACAGCAAGGTTCCTTGATTCCAGCCCTAACACTCTTCCTCCGCACCAAACCCCAAAGCTACCCTTTCAATTCACCTGAGGATCTGTAAGAACCATTCGGTCCAGACCACTCAAAGCCCTGCCTCAGGCCTTGGCAGGGTGACCAAAGACAGAGGGAGCCCTTGAGGTGGTCCAGGCCCACCAAGAGCTCACAAAACTGGGAAAGCCCCCAAAGAAAATGGCAGAGCAAGAGGGCAGGGTAGGGGTACCTGCCTAGATGAGCAGGTGGACCTTGCTCAAGGACCCAGAGAATGTGGGTGAGAAAGTAAGAGGTCAGGACACTGACGTCACGTGTGACAGTGTGGCAGGAAGCCCCCCAGAGACTCCTGAGACTGCCTAGCTGACTCTCCTCCTAGCCTCTCACCGAGCTGCAGGGGTTACACCCATCACCTCATTTAACCTTCCGAGACCACGGGGAGCAGAAGCTATGTGTACCCCCATCTTATGTTGACACCACACCTGGGAAAAGTTAAGCTCCAGTCCTGATACAGTACAGCTTACAGTTTAAGATTTAAGGTCTGCCTGACCCTGAAACCCTTGGCCTTAACTCCAGGAAGCACTGGGCAGCCTCATCTACTGGCAGGTCTCAACAGATGCCGAAAGCCAAGGTCACCAACGCCTGGCCTTGCTAGGGCTGGCCTGCCTGGGGGACAGGTTGTATCAGCTCACTGGAACTGACTGAATGAAGCAGCTTTTGCAAAAGAAGCTGAAATCCCAGAGCAGCCTGAATTTTAGCAAGCGACTGGGCTGCAGGTTTTCTATTCTACACGTTCCGCATTCAAGAGTGGATAATGAGTGACTGAACTACACAATGGGTAACAATAGACTCCTTATCCTTCTAAAGCCAAGCCCACACACCATATTTCAATAGTTATTTTTACTCACTGACGTAATTAACCAAAATGTGAACGCTTCAAGCAATGTTTAGAATCAAATAGCATTTTATAGGGTTTGGAGCAAACTGAGTCCGACTCTGAAAGCCCATTATTCTTCCCAGTTAGAGTTTATCTCCTTGTGAATATTACCCAACGGCTCCCTGAAATACAGGTCACAGAAAGGCAAATCATTGACTTATGAAAAGGGCACACTGGCAGGACATCCTGCCAAACACAGACAAAAAGCACCGAGGCTGAAAACGCCCCAGAGGCGGGTGTCATCTGGAGGACCCATCTCAATACCTGGGTCCTTGGAGCCCAAAGGCAGGGCCTGAGCAGGACAGCCGACAACATGGTGAACAATCACAGCTAAATGAGCACAGGCTGGCGTACCCGACCGCATTTGCAGATAAATGACTTCATTTGACCCTGTTGTCCGTAAGAGTCAGCATCACCCAGAGCTCCACACCCTAAAGATTCAAGGTGAAACTTCTGTGGTTCAGTGGCTGGGCTGGGTACCACCCATACCGAAAAGCCCAGCTGCCTGAGCTCTGGACTGGAGCCAGCTGAAGGCATGATGACCTCCTCCAAAGGCATGGAGGCTCTCCCTGAGCGAGGCAGAGCTGGGTGTGGCTTTGGAAATCCTGGGCCAGGGGCTTCTCTAAGCATTCTTAGCAGAGCTGAGATTCTCCCCTCCAAGAAAGAACCTTATGAATAACCCAGAAGAACACAATTCCACATTTCACATCTGTATGGATGATAAGTGTCTGTGCATGCCAGATGAAAACAGCAGCTTTTGAAAATAATCTGTGTGCAACTGGGTGAAGCCACTGATCATCTCCACTTTATTCACATTCCACATACCAACACTCAGGAGGCAGAGGCAGGAGGGTGGCCAGTTCCAGGATAGTCAAGGGCAGTGCACAGCTTGTTTTCCAAGACAGGACAGCTTTAATTTTCAATTTAATGCAATAGATACTTGAGCAAATATTTTCATTACAATCCCAAACACTAAGAGAGCGGGCTAAGGAATTTTTTTTTTAATGAAACACAGACACTTACGGAACCTTTAAATGGACTACAGGGAACACAAGCTGGGGCCTGGTGGTTTGCCTCACGGTGGACTTTATGAAGGCAGAAAGTAGATCCCATACACTTCAGCAACTCCACCAGACCTCACAGCACTAAGACCGAGCACAGATCCTCAGACAGTTTGGAAAGGCTCAGGTTTTCATCTGAAGAGAAGCTGAGACCCCAGCCCTTGCTCCTCATTATATGATGAATCAGGGGTGCTAAATCGAGTATCTTTTATTTGACTGATAATGTTTTGTTTGTAAGACAAGTCATGCAGTTTGTAGCCCAGGATGACCCCGAACTTGTGATGCCCCTCCCTCAGTGCTGGGGTTATAACATGTACCAGCATGCCCAGCTTCCAGCACTGTTTAATTTTAAAGTCTTAAGTCTTTAAGAACAGGGAGAATTGGCATTGTTCTTTTTTTTTTTTTTTTTAATGATGTTCAGCATCTTAAAAAAAAAAAAAACACTTTCTTATCTGGCCACATTCGAGCCATTAACCGGATCGGGGTGAGCCTCTCCGTGGAAAGTGCTAAGCAAAAACGGCCACTGGCAGTGCTGTCACCCCAACACTGAGGACAAACAGCAGTTGCCAGGCAACATGGCACCCACACAGCTGGTTTCCTCTACCGAGTGTGAGCACAGGACGGACTGAGAGGCTCTATGACTTTTCATGCTTTAACCCATTCCATTTATTTATGTTTCCAACTGCCTGAAGACATCTGAGTGCGTGGCCTTTGACAGTCGTGGGCTTTGCAACCAGAGTACAGGGGTTATGATCACCAATGAACTGTTTACTTTCTAAATTCTTCTCTGAGGAGGAGCTTTCTGGGCAACGTCACCTGCCAAATAATGTCCGTACTGAGAATATAAACTGGACCATTCTCTTATTTATTTATTTATTTTTTTTTTTGGAGGGGGTTGGTGAGACAGGGTTTCTCTGTGTAGTTTTGGTGCCTGTCCTGGATCTCACTCTGTAGGCCAGGCTGGCCTCGAACTCACAGAGATCCGCCTGACTCTGCCTCCCCAGTGCTGGGATTAAAGGCTGTACCATTCTCTCTACCCCTAAATGATCTCCTTATTCCCTAACCTGTTCCCTACCTGTGCTACCAACTCTACTCACAAACACCCCCACCACCAGCAAGGGACAGGGTGAAGCGCTGCTGGTCTCCAGATGCAGATGGACTCCAGACCCTGAAACAGGAATACTAAACCCACTCCCTGAACCCAGCCAGTCTCCTCTTGCACTGCCCATCTGCCCTAAAGTCTGGATAAAAGAAGCCAAGAGATACTGTTCACTAGGGCCTGAGGTACTCAGGACGGGCTCCCACAGCCCTGACCAGCTGCGTGCACCTGCAGTCCGTGGCTTCCCGAGTCCCTCTCTCCACATCCCTCCCCCTTTATCCTGGTTTGAGGAAAGAATATCCAGGTCCTCTGACTGGCCACAAAGTACGAAGAGGACAATCTCCCACAGTCCTCTCTGCCCAACAGCCTCCAGAGCCGATCCTATCAGAGTCTACAATGTGGGCAGAAGCATCAACAAGCCTATTTGCTTTTACAGAACTACTCTGAAGTCAGTGCGTGCGTGCGTGCGTGCGTGCGTATTAGAGGTTCCCATACACCAACAACCTCCCCCACGGATCCTCCAGACTCGAGGAAAGGTTGGAAATCAATGGAACGTTGGCATTCAGCCTGCGTTTGAAGACTGGCACCACCCCTTAGTCAGCAGAGGCCCACAGACTCACCACATGGCTTCTTGAGCTTTCTCATCTAACGTGTGGCTTGAGTGTGTGCGTCTCCACCACAACTGTCGGTGAGGGGCCAGTGTAGCATGAATCTTAAAAGTTCTTATTAATAAAATCAAACCTGAACCAGGTATTGGGGGGAACTGGAAGATCAGAGAACCAGAACAAGCCACAGCTAACCTCACCTGGCCAACTTCTCAGCAGGTCCTGTTTCCTCAGACTGGAAGCCTCTGTGTCCTCATATCCGAATGGCTCTCAGCTGAACTGTGCTGCTCGAAGCCTGAATGCTTAACCAGGCCAAATGCCTCTAGTTCCTGGTCCTCACACCTTATATATCTTTCTGCTTCCTACCATCATTCCCTGGGATTAAAGGCTCGCTTTCTGGGATTAACCATGCTTGGCTGTATCCTTGAACTCATGGATTTCTGCCTCTGGAATGCTAGGATTAAAGGCGTGTGCTAACACTGCCTCTCTTAAGTATCTATTGTATCTATAAGTGTATCTATTAAGTATCTATACTTAAGTATCTTAAGTATCTTAAGTTTTCTGTTTTCTGACCCCAGGTAAGTTTATTGAGGTACACAATATTTTGGGGAACACAGTACCACCACAGGCCAGTGCCAGGAGATGAGGTCTAGCAAGAGAGGCGTTGGTCATGGAGGCCCAGCTCTCAGGAGAGGGCTACTGCTGGAGCCAGGGCTGGATGGATTGTTATCACAAGAGCTGATGCCGTCATGAAGCAGGGTTCCCCTATGCCCTGCCCAACGCATCTGCTTGTTCTTCTCCTTTCTGGCCATGACTTGAAGCAACATGGCTTCCTCACCATGTCCACCCACCCAATTCTGAACAGCCAGAATAATGAACCAAAACAAAATCTTTCTTCTTCTTCTTCTTTTTTTTTTTTTTAATTTCACAGTCTCTGGTATTCTATTGCAACAGGGGGAAATGGTAAAATGAGTTAGAAATTATCACCTACTCTTCCAAGTTGGTGCTGGGCTTAGTAGTACACACCTGTAATCCCAGTACTTGCTAGGCTGAGGTTGGAGGATCATGAGTTTGAGGACATAGTCTCACAAAAAAAAAAAAAAAAAAAAAAAGACTTATTATTCAGCAGGCTTGACAAATATTCAGCAGCTTGTGGCAACATGGCAGGACTCCATGATTCCATGATTGACAGCAAACACCATGGGCCCCATAAGAGGGTGTCACCCAGGCACTGGACAGGAATTAAGAGGACACACGCCCAAGTCAACAATTAGCAATAATGATATCTAGCAAGGACAGGGAGAAATATTGTTAAGTCTGAAAAATGAGGATCTCAAACTTCATTTGTTTATACTTGCTGATTTTCACAACTTTAAGAAACTGGCTAGGGATATGTGAGATATCCCTGTAACTTCTAATTTTGTTATAAGCCTCAAATGCTCAAGAAATCCAAGACATGTTTAATGGTATAAACAGTATTTACCATTTAAAGTCATGGAGTGGTTGTGACAATTACTAAGTGATATAGCCCACATGAAGCATTCATAGATGTGGAATATACAATGAATAGTAACTTATAACTACTGCCACCAGCAGGGCCTCAGAAAGGAGGGTTAGATGAAGTAGATGAGGGACGGGCCATCTTACACAACTAAGAAAATGTTGTCCAGGAATGGTGGCACACACCTATTATACTAGCAATTAGGAGACTGAGGCAAGAGGATCTTGAGTTCAAGGCTGGACTGGGCTACATATAGAGACCAAGCAAAAGCAGGAAAAAATAAACACAACAAAGAAAAAAGTAGGACCCGTAGGTGAGTCTGTCCCTGGCAAAGACTGAACAGCAAAGAAAGCAAATTGGAGTCTTGGGTTCATTTCCTGAAAGAACTTGAGCTAAAAATCTTCCGACTGGCTATCGTATGTCTCCTATTGCCCATCACAGCCACAATGGCACTGGGTCCACAACCAGGCTACCCTGCCTCAGGCCGGCATTTTGCAAAGCTACCATCAGACCTACTCATCACATCTCCTAGCTGCATTTGTCAGGTCTGGGTGAGGACCCAAGATCTGGGGTCCCCTCTTAACCATGTGACAGAATAGTCTCAGAAATGCCAAGTGTGGTAAAAAGATTGCTTTGCACTCTTCCAGCCTACAGCCTTCCATTTCAGTGAAGACCTGCATCATCCAAACATCTGGACAGCATAGCAAACTCCACCTGTCCTCCAATGTGCATGTAACAGCAGCCTAAGGACAACCGTCACCCAAGAGAAAACCTCTCCAAGAGACTGAGCTTTTGCTAAAATGGCGCCTTAGCAAGTCACATCGTGTACACACTGCCATACATGGCACAGAGAAACACGATGACATCCAAACAACAGAATGAGACCTGAATCTTCAGAGAGCAGATGACTGGGGAGCCAGCACAGTACAAGGAGGTGACTGATTACTTTTAACATCTCATTAAGCCTCATGAATGCCATCAACCAGAGGCTCAGTCAACTTCTATGAAAGGCCAGGCATTAAATATTTTAGGTTCTGCAGGATACACAAGTCTGTCTAGGTATAGTGTGAAGTCAGCCACCAGTACAGGAATGCCCATGACTGTGTTCTAATAAAGCTTTATGTATAACTACATGAGTTTCATTTCATTTTTTTAATTATGAAATTTTTCCTTGCTTCTTCTCTCCACTACTTAAAAACATAAAAGCTAATCTTAGCTCATGGGTCACGCAAAGACAAGCAATGGCTACAGTTGGGTTGGCCCTGCCCTAAATCACATGTTCGCCCCGGACAGAACCACAAGAACAGACGTGCAGCAGTGCAGAGTGGCCTGCCTGTGGCCAGGCTTCGAGCTCCACATCCTCATTCTGACAGTATTACCTATACTGAACTCAACCTTCTCACCTGAAATCAGGGACTGTGTCCATACACAACGCCCTCAAACACTTGAGAGAATCCCATGAAATGCCATCGGGCACAGGGCACGGTCAAGAAAGGATGAACGTTATTACCGCTGTCCCTGTCCCTTTACTCTGGGCTAGATTTCAATCAGCTCAATTTTAAAAAGCACTCAGGATCTCTCAAGACTGGCCTGGGTTCCAAATGTCTGATGAGATATGGGAAACGACGTCCTTCTTAATGAAGACAGGGCACTTAGGAGATAAAATAAGTTGAAATGAGACTCTAGTGTCAGTAGAGAGCAACGCTGATAATGGGGGGGGGGTGTCTATATAGCTGCCCCCTCACAGCATCCTGAACAACACACACAGCTGTCTGACCCTCTGTCAGCACAAGACAGTCTACTCCTAGCTCTAGAACAAACTGGTACACAGTTCACATTTCCCAGCACCTCACTGTCTCTCCTGAGACACATTCATTCAGTTCCAGCTCTCCAGGTCCTGGGACAAAGCTGCTCTGGCCTTCCTTGATGTAAAGCTGAACCAGGCACATGTTAACTTCAGGGCCTTGAAGGCAGCCAACAGAGACACGTGTGATCAGGCATACTGCAGAATCAAGCCCAGCCCAGCCTGCCTCTGTTTGGGGTTGAGGAAACAGGGGCCCAGGCAGTTCTATCAAACCTGAGACGGAAACACATTTGTTCATCACATACCAGCCCCTCTTGACAGGAAGGGCACGGTAAAGGTTTCCTAGTCCCAAATTGCTTCAAGGCAAGGGAAATGCGTCCTCATTTTGGCGTCTCTTTGGTCGCCCTAGGTAGAATCCAGTGTTTCACATTCTACACCATCTCTCCTTTGTCCTCTGAACCTTGCAGCATAAATACCTTTTTCCCTAACAACAGATGTAATCAGTGTCTCTTACAGGAAAGTGGGTCATAAAATGAAGAGCTCACATGTCACGAGCCCCCTTCCACTATGCACATACCTCAGATTCCTCAATAATCCAGATGTCAGCCCCACTACCTCGAAAGTGAGAGCTGCTTTCCTCCTTTCTCAATCCTGGCTCACGGTTCTCTGACAGAACCTCCATTGAGCCTCCCAGAACTCCTTTCCCCAGCGGAGCCTAGGGTTTCCTTCCTGCATATGCCAGCACCTGGCACTGAGCACTCGCCACTAGGTACTGTCACTGACCATCTGGCTAGAGGCTTCTTGGTGGAGATGCAGTCATTCACGTCTAAATGACTGGAAGGTGGGTGGATGGATATTAAGGAGGAAGGTGGGGAAAAGATAGTGTGGGGAAGGGCCCCGGCACAAGAACTGGATTGGATCTGGACAGTGGGGAAGAAAAAAGGAGCAATTAAGCCAAGAAAAGGAAGAAGATACATAGATGATAGACAGACAGAAGATGGATGGATGGATGGGAAGGAAGGAAGAGGGAGGGAGGAAGGGAGGGAGGGAGGGAGGGAGGACAGGACAGGACAGGACAGGACAGGACAGGACAGGACAGGACAGGACAGGACAGGAAAGGAAAGGAAAGGAAAGGAAAGGAAAGGAAAGGAAAGGAAAGGAAAGGAAAGGAAAGGAAAGGAAAGGAAAGGAAAGGAAAGGAAAGGAGGAAGGAAGGAAGGAAGGAAGGAAGGAAGGAAGGAAGGAAGGAAGGAAGGAAGGAAGGAAGGAGAAAGGGAGGGAGAGAGGGAGGGAGAAAAAGGAAAGAAAGAAAGGAAGAAAGGAAGAAAGGAAGAAAGGAAGAAAGGAAGAAAGGAAGAAAGGAAGAAAGAAAGAAAGAAAGAAAGAAAGAAAGAAAGAAAGAAAGAAAGAAAGAAAGAAAGAAAGAAAGAAAAAGAAAGGGCAATGAACTACAGGAAGTGGTTGGTGGGGGGAGCCTTGGGAGAGGGTAAGGCCATAAGTGCTTGCCATTGTGTGAAATGTTTATTTTTTTCTTCCTATCAAAGGCAGTTAGCCCGTCAAGGGCCAATATTCTGTAAAGCTCCTGCAACCTTGTAAAACTTTTATGTAAATCTTTTAATCTATCCTACCTGGTAATAAAACTTTTGCTTACATAAAGTATCCCCTCCAGCTTCTCCCTCCCTCCCTCCCTCCCTCCCTCCCTCCCTCCCTCCCTCCCTCCCTCTCTCTCTCTCTCTCTCTCTCTCTCTCCTCTGTAATCTGATGGCCTGAAGCAACCAACCACCTTTTCTTTGCAGGAGTCTTTTAAAGCTAACCAATCAAGAAAGGCTGTGAGGTTAGACCAGCCAATGGAGAAAAGACACTGTCACCAAGAGGTAGAATAAGAACCAAGTGCACTTCCGGCCCAGTGTGCACTCTAGCCGAGTTCGGGTTGGGGCGCCCCCTTTTCACGAAAGAAACTGCCGTGCCAGGCTACTTTTGCTTTGCCCCTGTGTCCTCTGTATGACCCCGAGGCTTTTTTTGTTTGTTTGTTTCTAACGCCATGAAAGTACGAGAGTTCCCGAGTTCAGATCCTCAGAACCCACGTAAAAGCTACTCACTCCAACATCATCTGCAACCTCAACCGCGCTAGTGCTGAGGAGGCAGACAGACAGACATCTGGTCTCACTGGCCAGCCAGTCTAGCCCACTCAGTGAGATTCAGGCTCTGCTAAGTAACAAGGCAGCCAACACAAAGGGCCAGCCCTGTCCTCCTCACCTAGCCTGAGCCTTGTTTTATATCAGCTCTCTAGGACACTCTCCAAAGATGGAGAGCCACTGACTGACATCATCACAGATGATGAGTGGGCGTGATGCACAGGGGAAGGCCCTGGGACCTGGAACAGCTACAACCCGGACACCCCCAAGACGATCTGAATGGCCCAAAAGGCTGAGCTAGAAGCTGCTTTGACTTGAGGAAAACTCAAATAGAATAAACTAAAGACAATCTTTAATGGTTTTAAAACAAAAGAGGGACCTGGTTTTCTGGAATACAGGCTGAGTCTGCCCCCATGGCCTTCGATCAGGCTAGTCTTGGTTTGGGTTTTAAGATTTATCATTTATTTTGATTTTATGTGTATGAGTGTTTGCCTATGTATATGTAAGTGCACCATGTAAATGACCAGTGCCAAAAGAAGGCATCAGGTCCCTGGAACTGGAGTTCCAGACAGTTGTGAGCCACCATGTGGATGCTGGGAATTGAATCCACATCCTCTTCAAGAGCACCAAGTGCTCTTAACTTCTGAGCCATCTCCCCAGCCCCAACCAGGCCAGCCTTGATGGGGAAAGGCCAAAGGATGTGTTTCCCTCGGTTATCCAGTATACTCCTGAGCACATCCCCAGTTGGCCCTTCAACAAATCCAGTAAGTCAACACATTTTAAGATATAATCCCGAGGGATGAGAGGGGTATCTATGGTTGGTATGTACAATGAATACAAAAAAAATTAAATAAAAAGATATAATCCCATAGACCGGCATGGGAATTGGAACCAAGGGTGATTTTTTTTTTCCTCCCCAACTAAGAACTTGAAACATTTTCATATCAAGGTCATAAAGACCGGTTCTCTTGCCGCTCAGCACGGAGTAAATCCCCTTCCTGCCTGAGACTGGCACCATCTGTCCACACAGCACATTACTGGTCACATTCACGGACCTTCTGGTTTGTTTTGCATGCTTTCAGGAAACAAAATGAACACTTGACAAGGCACGATGGATGTATACCTGTTTTATAAACTTCAATGAACTGTGCCAAACTGAATGAGTCAGGATTTTACAGGAAAAAGGAACGGTTATGGAAGTCACTGTTGGGTAGGCTCTGCCCTGTTTCTCACGAGCTGCAGACTACTGGGTGAGTCCCCAGTGCTCCTGAAGCGTCAGTCTGTGCATACATATTCACGGAGAAATGCTCTGGCCTGACTGCCCACATCTGTGGCAGGCTGGAACCTCCCAAGCAGACACTTCATAAATGTTAGCAGGCTCCAGGTATAAGGCAGACCCTTCCTTCAGAAACAGCAATGTTTAGCCTTGAACAAAAGGCAGCCCAGCAAGAACTCACACTCATTTGCGTGCGCTTGCTTGCGCTCGCTCGCGCTCTCTCTCTCTCTCTCTCTCTCTCTCTCTCTTCTTCTTCTTCTTCTTCTTCTTCTTCTTCTCTCTCTCTCTCTCTCTCTCTCTCTCTCTCTGGCATTTTACCCAACCGAAGATAATTATTAACTATTAGCAATAATTACCACATTGTACAAATAAATTGCATTACAGAAAGGGTCTCCCTCTTCCAACGTTTGCACGAACAAAGAAAAAAGCTAAAATTCCCAAAGTCTCCTAAGTCCAGTCCATCTTTCTTCGCCATCTAATAAAACACTTTTTATTTCCTTTCATGGGTTTAAACTTCACTAAAAGGCAAATTGTCTGAGGGCATGCTGCTGAGACAACAGGACTCTGTGTGTGCTCAAATAATCCCCTGTCCCAGTTGACTATTTTCTATTTTTCTGAATAGACACTGCACAGAATCAGGAATCAGGAAGGGTCCTGTGATCTCCCTAATTGCTTCCACAGACAAGTCCAAAATGGGTAAAATTTTTAAAAGACACAACTGATTCCACTCCTAACTGCTCCTCCAGGAGGCTCCCAGCCTTCTCTCCTACAATGGCTTACCCACCCCTCCCCGCCAACCCTCACGCCCCAGGGCTGGGCAGGGATTCAAATGGCAGACAGGGCTGCCCTCCAGACAAGACCCGTCTCTGCCCAATAAAGGCCAGAACTTGGAAGAGGAAGGCCAGGAAGTTGAAGACAACATGTCCTTGGGCATCCATCCTCTCACTACCCTGAAGTTGACCCAAAGTCTAATCCAAAACCTAGCGTTTGGGGGCAGTTGGATGACAAAGAACTTCCACAGAGGGGGAAAAAAAAAGCTCCTTACCAGCCACATGCAGCTTTCCAACACATGCATGCACTGCAGTAAATGCAGGAAAGGAAACACCCACCCTGTCCCAGATTCAACAGCTCACAAGACAGCCAGGGTCTAAATCTTCCGGATTTATACCAGAATTCCACAATTTTTTTTTTTTATGTTAAATCTACAAAGAAATAGCCAGGTCCCATTAACCAAAAGACTGGGCTCACAAGTCCCAGCAAAAGCTAATGTCTCATCAGGCACAGCTCAAGGTCCGAACTCCCCACGGGTCTGCCAATGGACAGAGCACCGCTGACCCCAGTTGTTTCCCCACTGGGGAGCCAGTGCCACAGACATCTCACTGTGGCTAAGCTTGCTATTGATTGCTGATGCTTGCCCGAAATAATAAGAAACCTCAGCAAGATTTCTCAGTGACACTCAGAAATCTGGAGAAATTTCCTACTCTTACATGTTTTAACAAACTAAATATTAGAGATTTTTTTTTTAACTTGGTCCCTGCTGTTCAAAGAAAAATTTCCCTGCTCACAGTGTGGCTTCTGACATCCTGCCAAGTTTCAGACTCTGAAATATGAATGGGATTAAAAAGGATTAAGACAGAGTAAATGCTATTAACAGCTCTTCTACTGCACACATCTATCTTACTCAGGAACCGATGGCCCACCAGGGAGAAGGAAGGGCTGAAAGGGAGCTGAGCTCATGCAACACCTGCTCGCTGGGGACGGCCTGGTCAGCAGTTAATGCTGGGCTTTCTCCAACCACAATCACGTGTCTGTCAAAGGCCTGCACCACTCACCTTGACACATCATCAAAGAGCACTCCATCACAGACCGCCAGGGCTGCAGGAGCCATCAGCAACCAGTGGCTTGCCATTTCCACTTTAGAATGGCAAAATCCTCTTGATAAAGCGTATACTGGGAAAAAGCCAAAAAAGACCAGAGGAAATGGGTAACAAGATTAGTAAGCCTTAATTTGAGAACCCCTTGTTTATTTTGTGTATGTTGGTCAACTTCAGATGGTATTCCTCAGGCAACGTCCACCTTGGGTTTTTGTTTGTTTTGGTTTTGTTTTCTTGGTTTTTGTGTTGAGACAGCATCTCACTATGTAGTCCTGGTCGGCCTGGAAATTGCTACAGAGACCAGGCTAGCCTCAAATTCACAGAGCTCCATCTGCCTGGGCCTCCCAAGTGCTGGGAGTTAAAGAGCATGCACTCCCACACCCAGCACACCTTGTTTGCTGAGACTGGGTCTCACTTTGGCCTGGAGCTCACCAAGCAGACTTTGCTACCATAGAGCCCCCAGAATTCACTGGTCTCCGCCTCCCCAGGGCTAGGATTACCAGTGTACACCACCATACCTGGCTATTTAGGTGGGTGTTGGAGACCTAACTCAGGCTTGCAAAGCAAAGACTTTTTCAACTGAACTATCATGGCAGCCCCTAAAACTCCAAATTTGTAGTATTTTGTTATAGAGGCTCCTCTCTAGAAAACACTAAATATGGAATAACAATATATTCCACCTGTTTCTGCAATTCATTTGGTTGCACAGATCAATAAAATTCTCCTTCATATGGATGTGCAACCATAAATGACAAGGGTTTAACAATCAGCTCTATTGAACAGCAGAGGTTATACTCCTGAAGATGGCATAAAGAGAAGTGAAGCTGGGGGGTAAAGGGACACATGGAAGGCTGCCAACATTGTAAGTTTTACATATATAAAAATATATAAAGAATCAAATCAAAGATTTTAATAGAGTTCCTGAACGTCATCACAAAATGTTTCCTTGAAAAAGTTTTCTACTCATGCATACTCTAATCTACAACGCACCCTACCTGCAGATTTTCAGGTATGAATTTCCCCCCATTCTTTAGAGTATGTAATATAACCTCAATACCAAGGCAAGCACAAAAGAGAAAAGTTATAGACCCATCATTTACATTATCACAAATTCTCAACTTCCAGAATTATGTTAATAAAGAGAAATCTAGCAATGTGTAAGAGCAACAGACTCACAGCCAAGATAATGTACCTCAGGAATACATTGATTAAAAAACAAACTGAATCACTAATCACAGAATCGAATAAAAAGAAAAACCTGTAAGGTTACGGGGACAGTACAGGAAAGGTATATAGTCACACTCAGCATGTTCATGTGAGAAGATGCTTAAACTCAGACTGTAAAGGAACTTCCTTAACTCAATAATGGCAATCAACTCAGGCTGCAGATCTGTTCACAACAGCCAAGATAGAGGAAACAGTCCAAGGGCTGGCCAATAGATAAATGAATAAAGAAACAGAGAACAGACGGCAAGAAAGAGAGATTCCCATTACTGAGCCTTTAAGGAGAGCCTGCTACTTGTAACAACACAGATGGAACTTGAAAACGGAATGTTAAATGAAAGAAGCCTGGCAGAGAGACAAATATTAATCCCACTCCGGGTCATTTGATACTTAAAGATGAGAATACATTCTGAGAACAATGCTGGTAGGTGGTTTCAGTGTTGTACAAACACCACAAAGTGTCCTTACACAAATGTAGATGGAATAGGTCACACTTAATGTGGCCTCTCAATACAAGAAACCTAGTAAACACAAGATTCATAGGTCACTTAGCCAGTGTAAGACTACCTGTACTGTTTTCCAGTAAAACTAATATTACAAGACCACAGTTGTACACCATTCCATCGCTGTGCAGTGAATGTCTGGCTGTGTATAGAATCTTCCAGGACCACAGCTGTACACCATTCCATCGCTGTGCAGTGAATGTCTGGCTGTGTATGGAATCTTACAGGACCACAGCTGTACACCATTCCATCACTGTGCAGTGAATGTCTGGCTGTGTATGGAATCTTACAGGACCACAGCTGTACACCATTCCATCACTGTGCAGTGAATGTCTGGCTGTGTATGGAATCTTACAGGACCACAGCTGTATACCATTCCATCACTGTGCAGTGAATGTCTGGCTGCATATGGAATCTTATAGGACCACAGCTGTACATCATTCCATCGCTGTGCAGTGAATGTCTGGTTGCATATGGAATCTAAAAATAAGTCCAAAGGTCAAGTGAGAAACCCTGCCTCGGTATACCAGAAGAAGATCAGTGAAGGAAGAAACTCAAAGTCAACTTCCGGCCTCTATCCACACATATGTACATATGCCCACACACCTATGAACATGTATACATGCACACCACACAGAAAGTATGTGAATAAAATAAATTCACATAATAAATTTATTTATGATGAAAACAAATAAAATTCACCGAGTGAAACTGTGGTCTCTAGAGGTGGTAGTGTAAGCATGGAGACGTGGACCATTACACATTTAGGAGGCGATGTGTAAATTCACAGTGCTAAGGGAACTGCACTGCATTTACAGTTACTAAGAAGACACTGTTCGGACATTTACTGAGATTTCAGATGTCCTTGCCCTACACCCCCCCCCCCACACACACACACACACACACTGGAGTCTGTGTGTAAGGAGACTTGTAGAGTAACATGCATCTCTGTTTTATCCAATAGGGAAGGGGAAAAAAAAGGGGGAAATCACACATTCTTCAGAAAATGTGCTGAAGTGCAAGCTTCTCCTGCCAGTGGATGGTTTACACCACTGGAGACCGACACACTGCCACAACACAAACTGGCTGTCAGAAAGCTGATGCTGGGCGCTGAAAGCACACCACAAAAAACTCTGCGAGATTCTGCTTTAATGAGCAATGTTAATCAACATGCTGCCTAGAGATATGCACGGATACGCTAAAAACACCTTAATGTGCAGACATGATGAACACCAGCACGGTGGCGATCTGAACCACTGGGCCGTCTACTTTGTTACTGCGTTGTTAACACTTTTTCTAATCATCAAATACTACACAACATAAATTTGTGAACCATGGACACAATCCACTCTCGGCATCATCGCAGGGCTGACATTTGACAGGAGCTAACATTTGGGGGGGTGGGGGCAGGGCAGAGACCAAACACTGTTCCACTTCCACAGAGGAGCAGCTAGGGAAGCCAGGTGACTCACCCAGGATAGCATTGCCAGGAGGGAGGCAAGGGGCAGAACCTACCCCTCCTCCCTCTTGGTTAGCACTCTCTCCACCTGCCTATAGGTATCTGTTTAGTGTTGGCCTTGTTTCCCCCAGGTACACAGGAAGGGGAGGAATGTATCTTACTGAACCTCTGCTCCCTCGAGAGTGCCTAGTGTACAGTATGCACCTGCCATGCTTATTACAAACTACCAACTTGGCAGGATCTAGAATGACCTAGGAGACAAACCTCTGTCTGGGCTTATCTGCGAGGGCCTTCCTGGGAGGGAGGGGGGGCACTTGTTTAACTGAGACCCGCTCTTATGGCGGGCTGCACCACTGCAGGGGTTGGGGCCCAGGCTGGTTAAAAAGGAGACGGCAGTCTGAGTAGCATCAAAAGACGCTCCTCTTCCTGTCTGGGGATACAATGCGCTCGCTCAGCTGCCTCTGCCGCCATGCTTGTGAGGGATGCAAACACTTTCCTCCCTTACATTGCTTCTGACAGGCATTTAGTCACAGCGATAAGAAAACTAATACACAGCCCAATAAATACCTGTGGGCTAGGGCTGGATGCATAAAGGGCGGGCACCAGAACCTTCACAGTAACACGCTCGGTTATTTAATGAAGAGCCTTATCAACTGGCCCAGGGGCATCCACAGACAGCCTAGAACCAATTGCTTTCTCCAAATAGATACTAGTCCTTGGTTTCTAGAGAAACAGTTTCCAGTTGGCATGGCAACAAGAGAAAAGTGAGCTGCCATCAGTCCTGAAAAGTACATCCCATCATTTGCTACTAATAAACTCACAAATGGTTGGCTTGTCAAAGCTAAGCAAATCCCAGACTCTCTCAAATGGTCAGCACTTGGATTAATCAAGACCTTCTTAACGAGGCGGGTAAAGGGAAAGTTTATAAAAGGCCCACGAGCTTATGTGTAGAGTGGGAGCTGGAAGGTGCCGAGAACCTGGACACCAGAGGGCCGTGAAGAGACAGAGATGGAAACAGGCAACAAGTATCAGAGAAATTGGGTAAAAGGTAGCTGGGTGGTGGCGAGGCCATGAGGCTAGAGTGGCACGGTTCACTAGGTGGCGGGGATCACAGGCCACCGCCCCTCTTCCACAGCGGGTCTAAAGACCTGCAGAGGAAGGATGTTCCTGTTGGCCTGCAAACCCGCATCCCAGTCCTGGACCCGCGCCACATTGTTTGGGCCACTGTTCTTTTCTTTTCCCTGTCTTTGACTTTCTCAAAACCATTCAGACACCCTAACAGATGTTATATGCTGCTCGGCACACCTCGAATTATCTTCAAATATGACAATGTACTCTGCAAAAGTACACATAGAGACAGTTGTCTGGAACTACCCTGGATCAGTCTGACAAATAACACGCTCGCTTCAGCAGCACACATACTGAAGTCTGACAAAATAACCCACTAATCCACAATAGTGGCCAGAAGCACCTGCTTTCTGAACAGTATCCACTTGGAAGTAACAACGTCTGTTCCCAGAGACTACGCCCTACAGGCTCATGGAGAAGGCTTAACGCTGCCCACAGAACAATGCTCCAGGCCTCAGCAACACTGCCCATGTTGGGCCCCAGAAAACAAGCTTTGAGCTGTCTGTCTGTCCTCTGGCTGGAGAAGAGGACATAACTACTGAGAAATCCCCCTGGTTCGCTTGGCCCTGGCTGACACCAATCCTGAGAAAGCAAATGACCTTGAGGAATTTTTCGATCACCTGAAGAAACAAAAGGTCACAGCTGGAGCCGAGAGGGAAAGTTGTGACATAAACAACTCTGTTTTCCCCTCAGAGGGGCCAGTGCAGACCTGCCTTTAAGAAGAGGGCCATGGTGAGAACAACTGGGTATGTGGCTTTTCCCAAAACCGCTACTGCCCAAACAGGACCTATCCTGCCCTGAGGTGTGTAGAGTTTTACTGTATGATCACCTTTTCACAACCCCTCACGAGGATGATCAAAACATGCTGCAAATGTACACCTTAATGACAGTGACATTGCTAAGAGAATAACAATCTGAAAGCTCTTCTCTGTGCCAGGAGACTTGTGCCAACCTCAGAAGAAATCACGGTAGCCTTTCCATGAGACACGGGATGCTTCTGGCTCCATTTTACAAATGGGGACCGAACGTGAGGTACAAACACAGAGAGAATTGACCCTGCCTACAGCTCTGAGGTGCCAGCATTCCTGATACAGCCTTCCTTCTTGAGGCATGACCCTCCCGCTAAGGCCCCACTCCAAGCCAGGAGAGTTTTGCTCACTGCAGACGAAAGAAACACCGGGCAGGGAGTCGGTGCCCTCTCTGAACTCTCTGGAAGTCAGTGTGATAGAATCACAGGCTGGGGAAGCCCCACCACCACCACTACCACCACCACCACCACCACCACCACCACCACCACCACCACCACCACCACCACCAGATGTTCGCCTGTTGGCATGGGACCGACCCTGCAGTTTTCCTAAATTGCTGGAAATCACAAGAGCAGAATCAGGACGTGGCCTGAATGACTCAAACACGGAGATCACTGGCCACATGCCCAGGCAAGCCAGACCAGGTGACTGGCAGCTCCCGGAGGAAACCTCAAGACCAGGGAAGTCGTAGTCCTAACACAGCACCCCTCGAAGCCCACAGGCTCTCAGAACAGCTCACATTGGCCTGGAAGCACAGTGGACACGCAGGCCACCCTGGTGCACAGACCCACCTCTGAAGAGGACCACTGGCCTCAGCTCTGGCCAGGCGTACAACACCAGGAGACAAGGCAGAAATGAACAGCACCTACCAGTGCCTGTTAGGTCCTAGGGGCTTCAAGGAAGGCCCACGGGAACCAACCGTCTGGCAAAGAGAGACCACCGGAAGCTGAGGCCGTAGTGGTTAGAGGAGAAAGCAGAGTGCACCAGGAAGAAAGGGAAGGCATGAGGCCTGTGAGGGCGGGCCCGAAGCAGGCAAATGTGTCTGTCCTGGCGTGGGGGTGGGGGGCACTGCTCCCAAGCCAACGAGGAACCACACAGCTCACTGGAAATTAAGTCATGCCCTTGACAAGGTACAGAGTCGGGATGGGATGGCTGTTTTGTTGAAAAAATGTGTTTTCCCACATTTCCCTTGAGTGGTAACAGCCAACATGTTAAGGCAGCAGTGTTCCACAGAGCCTTAGGTGGACTGCTCACTAAAGCTCACAGTGTTCTGGGGGATGCTACAACTATCCAGAGTCTAGATGAGGTAAGCAAGAAGGCAATACCCTCACTGGCTGGCTGAAGACCCCGGGGCGGGGCAGGCTGCCTTTGAGCTCGCTCAGTCTACCTTTGCCAGGAAAATCCCCCTCATGCCCTGTGAACCATAGGGAGGAGAGCAGTGGGGAGGCGAGGAGCACTATGCAACACTCCATATCCCATGACCCTTACAACAGCCTGCATCATCTCCATTTAAAAGTTCATATAAGGATAACATGACATTGACTAAATTTTTAACACATTTTAACTGAGCTGGGGCCAGCAAGATAGCCCGTTGATAAAGCTGTCTGATGCCAAGCCAGAAGACCTGGGCTCAATCCTCAAGTACAAGTGTCCTCTCAACCTCAAACAAGCACGGAGTAGCATGCACATGTCCATGTACCCGCATACAAGAATGTACTGAGTAAATAAACACTTTTCCTGGGGGGTTCCTACTCTAGATAGGATTCCAAGGACAGACCAAAGCACACTTCTACCACAGTCCAATGTGCAGAATAAGTCTAACACAGAGACACTACCAAAGTCTCACCCCAGAATAGATGAAAACTTCCTCACACCTACATAGCTGGTTCTTAACCCCACCTCAGGTGACCTCCCACATTCTATATATATTCTATATATGCACGTAGTCCAGCCCAGGGGCTCTCAACCTGTGGGCCTTGACCCGTCTGGGGGTCCAATGATCCTTTACAGGGGATGCATATCAGAGATTTGCATTATGATTCATAACAGTAGCAACTTACACAGTTATGAAGTAGCAACAAAAATAATTTTATGGCTGCGGGTCACCACAACATGAGGAACTGTATTAAAGGGTCACAGCGTTAGGAAGGTTGAGAACCACTGCTCTAGTCCCTCCTAAGACCACATGGCCATGTGCCATTAGAACAGAATGCCATACAGCTAGCAGCAAGGTGCAGGTGGGAGTGACTGGGATGCCAGGCAAGGGGCGGATGGGCTTCTGCATCCCTGCCTCCTATAGGGAATGGCAACAGCCCGATCTAGAGGGATGCTCATAAGTAGTCACAGCTTCTTCTGATGAAGATGGTGACCATCGCTAGGTTCAGAGGCCATTCTACAGCAGCGATGACACCTGCAATCCCAGAATTTGGGAAGCTGAAGCAGATGGATTATCATGGGCTTGAGGCAAGCCTGGGCTACAGAGAAACTCCCCAAAAAATAAGAACTGAAATGATGTTGCTAAGTCATTACCGGTGGTATCGCCAGGTGGTCACAGGTATTGCTGACACAGGACACAGCTTCTTTTTACAATTAAAAAAAAAAGTGAGATCCTATCTAATTCCATGTAACTCACATTTGGATATAAATAAACAGCCTAAATAAAATAGTCAGGTGTTCCTCAAGAGAGTAGACACAGCAGCAGGCTTAGTGGAGCATACCTTCAATCCCAGCACTCGGGAGGCAGGGGCATGCCTCTGTGAGTTTGAGGCCAGCCTGGTCTGCATAGAGAGTTAAAGGGGAAGCCAAGGCCACAAAGACGGCTCCTGTCTCAAAGACAACATAGACAAAAATAAAAGACACACAACCCCCGACCAAGGATGGGGTACAGATCCCACATTCTATCCCCCCCCCCCAGCAGGGGAAGAGACATGCTGGCATACACACAGGCCTGCACTGACTGCATAATCCATCCATCCCGAAGACCACTAGATGTACTTCAACGGCAACGGCATGTAGAGAGAGGGCCTTGGGAGCTGATCCCAGCTGGGCATCCCGATGGTGCTGACCACCCACTGGGCCGCAAAAACAAAGGTGGGCATTTCCATGCATCACCACCTGCCTGGGCTTCAAGATAATTCTATGGCATCAAGCCAGATGGATCTGGGGCCCTGTGCCAAGTCATCTGCATCATCTGTGAACAGATGGGAGTCTCCAGGAGAGTACGGTACTGCACTATGTAGGTCAGGACCACAACATATCCCACAAAATCATTTACGTTGGTTATACAAGGTTTCGAGAGGGAGATGGGATGTTCTCTGGTCTCAAAAGCTGACAGCATGTCATGGTAATTTCTACACCACAGACACACTGTCAAAATTCTACTAAAAGGTTTCTGGTCAAGTCCCAGATGAGGAAGAGAATACTATACCTGGATGCTATCATTGTTAATAATCTCGGGTCCTGAAAGAGAAAAAGGTCTTCTCAAGGAAGGGCAGAGGCTGACTGTAGGCAAAGCCTTCATCGTCGTCATTTAACATTTATTTTTATTTGTGTGGTGGGGGGCAGGTGGGCAGGCAGGCAGACAGACAGACATTGCACCGGTGCCCATGGAGGCCTGAAGAGGGTGCTAGATTTACAGGTGGTTATGAGGCACCCAATGTAGATGCTGTGAACTGAACTCAGGTCCTCTGGAAGAGTAATAATATGCGCTCTTAACCACTGAGCTCTCTCTCCCCAGTCCCAAGCAAAGTTTTTCTTATCCTCCCTTCTAAGACCTGTGCCTGGGAATAGAGATTAGAATGTCTAGGAGAGGCATTTCAGATCTCCCGAAACCACTGAACAGAGAAAGTACAAGGTCGCCAGTGAGAGCTGAGAAACCACACAGGTAATGGCTGCGAACATGTAGAACATTAAGTAGTAGATGCAGGGACTTTGCTAAAGAATGTTCTTTATGTATTAATGAGAGGGAGGAAAAGAGAGTCTCCTTTGCTCTGGAGCGAAAATGTTTCCTGATCCAAATCACCTCAATACACCACAGTGTGAACCTCTCAGATGAGTGGAGCAGTTTCATCTAACAGACACTGAAGCAGAATTTGAGCAGAGATACAGCTGACTCGAAAGCAGGGCTCACAACCATGCTACCTGGAGTTGGAGCCCTGACTTGCCTTGGACATACGAGGTGATCTTGTGCAAGCCACACAACTTCTGTACGTTCTTGGGTTCCCAATTCTTAGGGGCCCATGGAGCCCTGACATTTTATGGTTTTATGCTAGGGTTCTGGACTTCCCAGACAAAGGTTATTTCAGACATTACACATACCAAAACGGTAAGAGCTGACACAGGAGCCACAAAGAAAAAGTATTAGTATTCTTATATAATAAAAGTACATACTTGCCCCTACAAATACAGGAAGGCCACATTCTTTCTTAATACAACGTTTTATTGGTTCTTTGCCAATTTCATACAATGTATTTTGATCATATTGATTCCCCACTTCTCCCTGTAACGGCCCCCAGGTTTCCCCCCTCCCAACTTTATATCCTCAGGGGGGGTTTAATAACTCCCAAAGTCCAATCTGTGTTGTCTAAATACAGGGGTATGGGACCACCACTGGAACGTGGCTGTCTACTGGGGAAGGCCACCTTCTGACTGGAAGATGGTCCTTTGAACAGTAACTTTTACTCCTGAGAATTAGAGTCAGTGTGTCTGTCTCTGTCTGTCTGTGTATGTCCATGTCCCTCTCCACAACAGGGTCTCACTATGTAGCCCTGGCTGGCCTTGAACACACACAAAATCCACCCGTCTCTATCTCCTGAGTACTGGGAACTTTTCACAGGCTAGGGATCAGTCTATAATCAGCCTTTGGGGATTCTTGTCACATGCATTTCTAACCACCATGTGATGATTTGAAGAAGAATGGCCCCTATTTGAATGCTTAGTCGCCAGGCAGTGGCACTATCAGAAGGGATTAAAAGGATTAGGAGGTGTGGCCTTGTTGGAGGTAGTGTGTCACTGGAGGTGAACTTGGAGGTTTCAAAAGCCCAAGCCAGTCCCAGTCTCTGTCTCTCTCCCTCTCCCCGCTTCTCTGTGTGTGTGTGTGTGTGTGTGTGTGTGTGTGTGTGTGTGTGTCTCTGTCTGTCTGCCCCCCCACCTCTCTCTGCCTACAGACACCAGGATGTAGCTCTCAGTTACTGCTCCAGGCCATGTGTGCTGCCAGGCTCCCTGCCGTGGTGGTAATTGACTAAGTCTCTGTGACTGTAAGCCAGCTCCTTAAATGCTTCCTTTCATAAGAGTTGCCTTGGTCATGATGTCTCTTCACAGCAGTACAACAGTGACTACGACACATTGTAATACTCACAAATACAATGTGCTACTGTGCCTGGTATACAGGAAGAGCACAATGCATTTTAGTTGCAGAATGAACTTGTACAACATGAGCTGTACAGTCACCTATCAGGACTGTTTGAGAGGAATAGCATTAATTATCAGAATAATGCAATAATAATAGTAATAGTAATAATAACGGGTGCTTAGTGCACTGTAGGAATTGGCCCATTTAATTCTCCCAACCCAACTCCTCACCATTTTCTATCAAAGGTTTGCGAAAATACCAGAAACACAATAATACTGAAATGTTTCCAGGTTAGAAATAAAACAGACTTCAATGTATGCCACGGCTCGGTGTGGAGAAACACACATACAGTCTTTTTAAAGCTCCATTGCTCCGCAAAGAGCAACAGGAAGTTATAAAGGAGAAACTAAAATAAACACACAGTGTCATCTTGCAGACCAACTAGTCAGGCAGGAGAGGCAGGCGGCCTAAAGCCAAGGACCTAAGATGCTCCATCAACCCCAGGAAAAGAGCCTGTGTAAGGTCACTGCCGCCACCCTGGACTACAGGGGAAGGGAACAAAGCTCCAGGATCAGGTTAGAAATGCCTTGGCCCAGAATGAGCATACGAACTTTCGCCAGTCGCTGCCTTAGGTCTCAAAGACAGAACCCAGTTTACCCATTAGGAAATATCGCCAAGGTCCCCAAGAAGCTGCCACCCCAGGCAATCCACGTTCTGCTTCCACGCCCCTTTCCCTGACATCTGCTCTGCCTCGGTCCTCCCAGATCGCTCTCAGAGGGGCAAGCAGAGGTAACAAGTGGAGAAGGTTCCGAAACTCCAAAGTGAAGACATCAGCGATGGTAGAAACCAACACACTGTCACCCCCAGGCTGCTGGCCTGACTTCTGGCACACATGGAGACAGCACTGGCCCAAACCTATAAGGCTAGAAAGGCAGAGAGATCAAATACCTCCCAACAGAGGGATGCTGGGAAAATGAAAAAAAAAAAGTCACCAGCCACATAGAAAAGAATCCTCCGCCATCTAGTGCCACTGCAGTCCCTCCCATAATCCTTGGTCTTGTCCCCTCAGTGCATCTTAAACATGTTAGCCTGGGGACCCCATAATGTTTAGAAAAATAGTTAGGTCTCCAAAACCTTCTGTTTGTAATAAACTTACCACGTTAGCATAAATGATCATCTCATGAAAAATTGTATTTTCCAATACAAAAAAAAAGCATAATGGCAACATTAGATTTTTGCAAATCTCTTTGGTATCTCATGTATACTCAAGGAATAGCTAGGTTCTCCTATCTGCCTCTACATTCACTGTTACAACCCAGTTTGTGGAGGGAAGTATGAGGCAATCCCGGGTTCACACATGCAGTTGGTCAAGGGGAGGGCCTCTGCAGGCTTTTTGGTAAGTGCAGGTATTTTTCTTGATACTGTACTGTAATTCAACAAGGAGACCATTAGCTGTGTTGTGGAAACCAAAATTGTGTCTGTGAAATCCATTGCTCTCTGTATCTACTGTGCTTTGAGTTTGGTGAGTGGTGGATAAATTTAAATTGCTTGTATCTACAGTGCATCAGCTGCACTTTGAAACAGCTCTTTACCCAAATGGCGCCGTCATCAAGCATTGGCTACCTGGAAAACACCAGTTCACTAAGATTTACACAGAGAGGAGAAGCAAACAGCAGATTACTATCATTCTGAAATACTTAGGATCTTGCAGGCTCCCAAAAGGGTCTCAGGAACCCACAAGTTTCCCATTCACTCATTCATTCATTCATTCATCCATCCATCCATCCATGCATCCATCCATCCATTCATCCATCCATCCATCCATGCATCCATCCATTCATCCATCCATCCATGCATGCATCCATCCATCCATTCATCCATCCATCCATGCATCCATCCATCCATCCCACCAAGATGTCACTACATGTCAGGTGCTAGGAATGCAGCAATGACCAGAGCAAAGAATTCTCAAACAGAGGCCAACCGCACACCAACAAGTAAGTAAATGTACTCTTCCACATCGGGTGCTAAGTGGGAAAGAAAGTAATGCTGTTACCACACATCTGCACACAGGGAGGGGGAGGTGTTCCCTGGGATCCAACTCATCTAGCCTGCACTTTGCTAATTCAACGGTTTTACAATAAAATAGGGGTTTTTCTTTTTAATACCAAAACACTGTGGACATGGGGGTAGAGCAGGATGACCTGAGCCTAGAAGGGCTGCAGCTCACTACCGAGTCCTCACTCTGGTCCAATTCTCTAAGAGAGATAAACCTCACTGAGTTCTCCTCAGTCAGAGACCTCCAAGCACTCCTCTCCTCAGGGCCAAGCACTCCCTCTCCATTCTCCCAGATACCACTTCTACAAGCCACGCACTGCACAGCGGGCTCATATGCACTAGCTGGGATATACGATACAGGGGTGGCTACTGCCCCCCTACTTTACAGATGAGGAAACTAACCTAAATAAACTTCAGAAATAGTTTAGCCGGGAATCCCAGCAACTGGGAGGCTGAGGCAGGAGTTCAAGGCCAGCCTCAGCTACATAGTAAGACTCTAAAAGAAACAAAAGAAATATATGATTCACTCCATCACAATGACTTTTATCATTTCCTTGGCCATGTGAAGAGGAGAGGAATGGCAAAAAAAAAAAAAAAAAAAAAAAGGAAAAAGAAAAGGGCAAACCTATAAAAAGGTGGCAGGGTAAGCAGCTCAGTGGCAGAGCTCTTGCTAAGTATGTCTGGCCTGGGTTCAATCCTCAGCACTGCAAAAGAGGAGGAAGAGGAAGAAGGAAGAGGAAGAGGGAGGAAATGGATGAAAGGCTGAAAATAAAGGTAGTTTGTTCCTCCAAAGCCCCTCCCCCCCTCCTCTCCGCATGCCCTTCCTCACACATCAAGCCCATAAAGGAGCAGAGAGCATCAAGCCCATAAAGGAGCAGAGAGACGGGACTGACCCTTGGCAGTTGCTTCTCTTTGGCGCTCTGAGTTCTGTAATTCTTTATGGAGACCCCTCCAGTGTGGCTGCAGCCAGGCTAAGGAGTAAGGGGAAATACAAGCCTGCAGCTTCTACTGCTGCTGTCCTGGGGAGCCCAGTGTGCCCTGAGAGATTCATCAACAGCATCTGACCACAGCCCTGGGCTCAGTCAGGACCCTGGCCTTGAAACATCTCTTTCAGAAGAAAAACGAACGAAGCTTTATTGCTCTGCCCCTTTGCACCACCCATTTTACAGTTGGAAAAGTGAGCCCAGGGCCCAGAAGCCACACCTTCCAAATCTCCCAATGAGTCGGTGGTGTGACAGGAGAAGTCAGCTCTCTTGTCTTTCCTCGGAAGGCCCGACAGCAGCCCACCCCACCCTATCATCCAGGAGCCTCCTGAACAGCAGCCACGCATTTGTGGTCACCGACAACACACAAGCCAGCAGGGAAAGTTACTATTTAAGAGAGGATGGTGCATATATAGCAACGACCTGAGCAGCCACCCAAAGCACAACCAGCCCTGAAACCTTGGCCAACTCCAAACCCCACACGGCACTTCCTCTCCTCCCCATTCACTGTGCCAACTCGGTTCCCACCAAGGTTTAAAAAGAAGTGGAAGTTCCCTTCTGCCTGACTGGCCGGCGCACTCCTCTGACTCAGAGTGTTCTGGGCACCTCGGAGAAGACACTGTTTATTTTCCCTGGGATGAGAACTGGCCCACATCCGGACCTGACGCCAGCAGGAGGGAGCACTTGGCCCCGGAGCACGGGCAGATGAATGGAGAGCTATTTTTAATGTCCTGTTCCTGTCTTTACTCCAGGAAGCCTGGTACCTGTGCCAGAGTTGCTGTAAGTGTGGTTTACAGACCACCTGCATCCAGAAACACACCTGGGCACGGACAGGCCCCATCCTAGAGTCAGAGGAGTGAACCTTTAACGGCTCCTCCTCGGGTAATTCTTTTCTGTAGAATAGAGTTTGAGAATCCCTGGCAGTCTGAGGTTCCAGTCATTCACACATTCATTCATCCAACATTTGCTGCTGCGTGTCTTCCACATAATGAAGCAGACATACAAAAATAAATGTCACTCAACACCTCAGGCCTAAGCAAACAACAGTGTTGAGTGCTAAAGATCACCAAGCCTCAACAATGGGAGAGATTAAGGGGCCTACAGGGCAGCTTTACCAAAGAGAGGACCTTGGAGCTGAGACCAAGAACACCTTTTCTTACCTTGGCTGGCTTTTAGCACCGCCTTTGGCTTGGTGAGAGCCCGATCCAACCTGTCCTCACCTAACCTAATGGCCTCCTGCTTTCTCACCAATGCTCACACGTTTGAGAGGATGTACAGAAAACTAGAATCAGGCTCAGTGGTAGAATGCTTGCCTAGTATGAGTAAGGTCCTGGATTTAATTCCCAGCAAGACACAGACACACACACACACACACACACACTCTCACTCACGCACACACGCACATACAATGTAACTTTTTAAGAAAATAAATAATAATAAAAGCCTGAAACTAAATCCAAACAGGAACCAGTATCGGTAAATGTACCTATCTGAAGCCTCTAGTTTCTCGCCTGCCCAAGAGCTCCCTCTTTAAAATCCCTTCTACCAGTTAGGCTCTGTGTTTTCTAAAGGTTGTAAGAGTTGAAGTTCTGCACTGATGGGATACTCACTCAGGACACCTACACTTGGTGACGGTCATGCCTTGTCCTGATGCTTCACTGTCCCCATGGACCTCCCATAATACCCTTGCTTCATTTTTCTATCATCTTTTCATAAAGAACTCAGAGGTACTGGCCCAAACGGCAGGCATGGGGGCGTGGGCTGAGCTCCCAGCCTCCTGCTCACTCAGGACTCAGTCACTCCCCAAGGCAGGGCAGAAGTAGTAACTGCAGCCAGAAACAGAACTTCTTAGGTCATGACAAACACACCCTTGAGGAGCCGCAGCTGGGTGGAAGGCAGCCTCTTCAGAGCCTCTCCAGATACTCTTCTCTCTCCCAGCCTCCTCTACAGAACACAGCTGCCCACTCCAACCTCACCCAGCCGGAAGTGGGCCTCTGAGTTTCACTCTCGGCCTAGTCACACACTGCCAGCTGCAAGTGGCCCTGCATCTTATCTGAATCCCTGAGATTAGCACCGGCCAGGTAATGGGGTTTACTCTCAGAGCTCACATGCCACCCTCTAGCAATACCCCACTGGAGCACCAACATCAAGACAAGGAGTCCCGGCAGAAGAGAAAACTCCCATCATGCATTTCCTCCAAAACGCCCTTTGGTTCTGCCTGTCACTCCCTGACCATCCACACTCTCACTCACCTTGAACGTCAGGGCCAGGCAGGAGTCAACAACTGTTTCTGCAGGGAGCCAGACAGTCAATACTCTAACCTTTGCAGGCCACAGACAAAGCAAATGAATAACGATGGCTACATTCCAATAAAACTTTATGGACAGTGATATTTGAATTTCAGATAATTTCACATGCCACAATATACGTTCTTTGGATCTTGTTTCAACCATTTAAAAATGCAGAAACCATTCTCAGTTGAGGGCATCACAAAAACAGGTAGAAAGACCTAATGACATGGCTTAGGAGGTAAAGGTGCTCGTCATCAAACCTGACAGCCGGAGTGCAATCCCCAGGGGCCACATAGTAAGAGAGAACAGATCCCTACAAAGTGCCCTCTGACCACCCAACACTTGCTGTAGCATGTGAACACACAGAGACATACACACACACACACACACACACACACACACACACAGGCACAGACACACACACACAGGCACACACACACACACAGGCACACACACAGAGAGGCACACACACACACTCACACAGGCACATACACAGAGGCACACACAGAGGCACATACACACACACACTCACACAGAGGCACATACACACACACACACACATACACCCAGACACACACACACTCACACACACAGAGGCATAGACACACACACAGGCACAGACACCCAGACACACACACACTCACACAGAGGCACATACACACACACACACACACAGAGGCACATACACACACACACAGAGGCACATACACACACAGAGAGAGGCACACACACACACACTCACACAGAGGCACAGACATACACACACAGACACACACACAATGTAAGTCATTTCTTTAAGAACTAATAAAAGCCTGCAACTAAGCATTTAAGCTCAAGCCTCCAGGCTCTCGCCTGCACAAGAGGCTTCCTCTTCAAAATCTCCCTCATGTTGGCCTCTGACTCCCACACATTCAAGCACACACTTGCACAAATACACACACAGACAAATGAATACAATCATTATTTTAAGAAAAAGGTGGAGAGTATGCTGATCCCTGGTCTACACTTTGCCCCTGTTCCTGAACGAGGGACACTCAGGCCGAGGACACCTCTCACTCCCTGTTCAATCCATCCTGTTCCCTCCTCCTAAAACGTCCACTTGAATGGTGCCGTTCCTTTCCTGTCTCTAGTGCTCCAGGACACCTTCCCACCACTCTAACAACGTGAACCCCGGAAAGCCATCACCTTCAATTCTACCATATCTACCGCTCCAAGCCTGACCCAGATCTCATCCTTAAGCATCTTCCCTTCCCTGCTTCCCCCAACCCCAACACAGCCTCCAGTCCTACAGCACTCGAGACCACTCACTCAGCTACCAAGGAACTTAACATCGGCTAGTGCAAGAGTGAAACACAGATAATCACAGAAGAACAGATTAGCTATAATGCTTGTTTATGGGGTTATAAATAGTTCATTGCTATTTACAAAGCCACCAGCTGAGGGAAAGCCTCCATAAGGAGGTTAACCTGGTAACTTGAATGGTGAATAAGGACCCAGGAGGTGATGAGCAGTCTGTGTTCCGGGGTAAGTGAAGACACATTCCAGGCTGGAGAGGTCTGTACACAGGCATGGAGTGGGCCAGGGGATATGTGCCTGGGAGGTGGCAAGAGGATGGCCAGGTGGCGTGCTCGGGAACAAGGAGGAGCCACGGATTAGACTAGGTCTCTAAGAAATACATTCGGGGACAACAATAAAAACTTCAAGGAATCTATGGTTCATTCTCAGAGAATCACTCCCAAACCTCAAAGGAGCAACACACAAGAGCCACAAGGGGCCAATGGAGATCCCGGGTCTTTCATCTCCTTCAGCCCCCACCCACAGCTCCAATGAGAGCTGGGCACAGGGCTCACCAAGCCCAGTCCCGTTCTGCTATCTAACCCCACTCAGCCATGCTGAACAATGCTGCACTCAAGTGAAGGCTGTAATTCCGTCCTAAGTGCTGTAACTAGGACATGGAAGAACAAGCAAATTTTTTTTAAAGAAAAAATTGTTCTTTTCTTCCGATTATAAAATCACTTTATTTTTAAAAAATTTAAATTTTTTTCTGGAATTGCACTGGTTTATATTTGATTTTTATAAAGAGGCAGATGTTTCTGTAACCCTCCCCTCCTTCCTTTGGAAGGACTTTAAAAATAGAACTCCGAAAAAAAACTCTTAAATGCAACCGCCACAGGCCTTCCATTGATGCCAGCTCCAACAGGCTTCAGTGGCCGGCATTTCGGCACCAAAGGGGCTTTGAAGTCAACTCTTTGAGGTGAGCCTGCTGCTTTGTCAATGCTAAAAGAAGTTAAAATGGAAGTTAAAAGATGAGGAAGAAGACAGATACACAAGCATGAAGAGAGGGAAGAAAACCCAGTTTACCCTAGGCCAGCCTGATCCACTATCAGCAACACACTATTTATGTTCAAAGCACTATGCCTTCAGGAAAAAGAGGGAAAGGTTAACTGTAACATAACTGTAACATAACAGCAAAGTGAAATCCTGGCTGGGGAGACAGAAGAGGTCAGATGTCCATGCTGAGCAAGAATCCGCTACAGCCAAGTCCTGTACAGGTGTGACATTGATACCATCTCTAGCATCTTTGTGAGAGTTAGTCATCTACTGTCTCATTTCATGAGGCCCTGGGAACATGACCCATACACTCCTATCATTCCTCAGATAAGCAGATGGCAGGATCTGAACCATGTCAAGTCTCCATGCTCTTCCCACAGGGCAGAGGCAATAAAAGTATGCCTGGGTGGGGGCAAGGGATACATCTTGAGAGGTTTCACGGACAAGAGAGCCTTCAAGATGCAGAGTGGATGACCAGCTTTTTAGTAGCTACAGCTGGGAAGGGGGAGCATTCCAAGTGAAAAGCACAAACATCTGGTCTCAGAGAGAAAACTATGAGCTCGCTAGCACAACTTGGCTGTGTTTAGGGACATGAAGGTAGAAAGAAGGTTAAGGCACAGGACACAGAACGCCAAGGTTGAATGGATCAGAAAACAGCAGCTACCAAGGGCTTCAGAGCAGGTCAAGGATATGACCCTTCATCAAAACATTCTTCTTAATAACTATGGAGAAACACTGAGAAGCTACAGTATGAACAGTAGTAGCACACACTTTTAATCCCAGAACTTGGGGAGGCAGAGGTAAGCAGGTCTCGGTTTGAGGCCAGCCTGATCTACAAAGCAAGCTCCAGGACAGCCAAGGCTGATAGACAGAGAAAACCTCATCTTGGGGTTGCGGGAGGGCACATGCTGGAAGACTGCCAAAGGGGTAAAGGGCAGCCTGAGCTATACAATGAATTCCAGCCAGGCAAGCTACATAGTAGTTCCTGTCTCAAAAACTAGAAGGGGAGCCAGGTGTGGCAGCATGCACCTTCAATCTCCGCAGAGACAGAGACAGACAGACAGGACAGTGAGTCCAAAGTCTGACAAGTCTATCTAGTTCCAGGACAACCAGGGCTACAAAGTGACACACTGTCTCAAAAAAAAAAAAAAAAAAAAAAAAAAAAAAGAGGAAGAGGTGGAAGAGGAAGAGAAGGAGAGAGTTGTTAAAATATCATCACAGCTTGTCCTACAACACTGACCAAGAAAACGTTGGAAATTTAAGTTTTCAGCCATTCTCTTCGATCTTCAGAAGCTAACGCCCCATACGGAATGCTCTCACTGGCTCCTCTACTTGCAGAGAAAATCTGAACTTGACCATGGGACTGGCAGCCATCACTCCTCCCTCCCTGCACCTCCACGGAACTTCCCAGCATGCCACACCTGCTCTGACTGCTCGCCCTCAGTTGGTGAAGTTCCATAGTCCCTTCAATTATCTGAGCAAGGACTGAAATAACTCCGAGAGCACTTTAAAAAGCAGTGACGCACTGCATGTAGGAGAACATCAAACAGGGGCATCAAGAAGCACGAAACGGGAGGGAGTGGCCTCAGGGCGAAGCTTCAAAGTCTCCATGACAGTCACGCTGACCCTGAAGCCCATGGTTGCACCCAAACTTCGTGATGCAGTAACCGAATTTTTCCACACCAACTTTACCAGCCCCCCTCTTGGTTACAAGGGGGAAAACGTTGAATTAATTTTAGACCAAGACTCACAAAGTTGGCATACATTGCCAGGGTCACAGGATGGGCAGCGAGAGACTTGATCCTACCAAAGTGATGCCAGTATTTACATCATGTATTGCCTGGAATCTCAAGTGTGTATGAATGTAGGTCCCACGCTGGGTAATTAGAAATTTGGGCATGAAATCTCTTATTCTTATCAAGTAAAAGGATCTAAATATACCCATGCACAAATTAGTCCAATGTTCTAACGTGCTAATAGCGAAGACAGCTGAAATCATTATTTCAGGAAGGGGGGAAAAAACTTAGAACACAGAACAATGAAGATATTCAAGGGCCTAAAGTACCTTAAACATTTTTATAAAGTTTTTTTAATTCTTAGAAAAAAAATGTATCTAAATGATATCAATGGAATTCAATGTCTTAAGTATAATTTTGCCACGTGAAATATATGGAAACTCCTGCAAGCTAGCTTAAGTGTTCTACACAGGTATATGACACATGCCTGTAAACTCAGCATCCGAGAGGTGGGAACAGGAGGATCACTGAGTTCGAAACTAGCCTACAAATAAGGCATAGGACACAGAACAGTCTCAAATCAGTCTCAAAAACCAGAATATCTAACACTACCTTCCTGAAGATGTGCAGCATGAAGCTGGATATGGAGAGAAACACAGACAAGTCCAGCACCTCAGCAGACTCAGAGGACCAGGAGCTCAAGTCCAGACATAGCTAACCATAAATTTGAGGCCAGTCTAGGCTACATAAGATTCTGTCTCAAAAATTAAAAATTTGAAAAAAATACATATTTGCAAAATAAGTCAACAGAAAATGCAAGAAAAAAACTTTTAGACATGTGCAATTATATGAGTTTACTTTTATATATCACATGAACAAAATTTTATTTTTTTGTAACTTGTATGAGTGAGAGGTTTATGCATCTGCCTGTGTCTATGACACATGTGCACATGCACATGAAGCCTGAGGTCAACGCTGGGTATCTTCTATTGGTCTCCATCGTGTGTGTGTGTGTGTGTGTGTGTGTATGTGTGTGTGTGTGTGTGTGTGAGTGCGCGCGCGCGCTATGTGCGTATTCCTGTGTCCGGGTGTGGGCATCAAGTGTGCACATGGAGGCCAGGGGTTAACATCTGTGTCTTCCTCTGTCACTTTCCACACTGTTGTTTAGGACAGGTTTCTCACTGAACCTAGAGCTAACCTGGCTGGCCATGCAGCCCTCGGATTGTCCTGTCTCCACCTTGATGCGCTGGGATTACAGGCACGCACTGGTCACTCGGCTGCCTTCCCCGACCCTCCCACATTGAGGCTGGCAATCGGAACTCGGGTCCTCACGCTTACAGATCACACACTTCACCCACAGAGCCACCTCTCTGCTCCCTGGACAGAATTTTTTCTAAACTATGATTTTCTCCATCATGCCAGGGAGGGAAAAACAAGAGAAAACAAACTGAAAAGTAAAAAGACATTGAACATCCCTTTTTCCCTCCCAATTTGGAAGGAAATCTCTGAAGGGGAAATTGGAAACGGATCTTTTCACTATGAGGCAAAAAATCTGGACGTTTTCGGGTTACAGTGATTCACTCATAATTAAGAAGCCATGGATACCAGGTATGGCAAAGTACGCCTTTCATGTCATCACTCTGGAGGCAGAGGCAGATAGATCTCTGAGAGTTCAAGGACAACCTGTCCCACATAGTGAGTTCCAGGCCACTAAAGCTGTACAGTGAGACTCTGGAGAAGGAGGAGAGGCAGCAGCTGCCATTACCTCTGTGACCAAAGAATACAACCCATTCCCACAAAGGCAAAAAGTAAACACTGTGTTATGTATTTTATATACATGTGAATGTATGCACTTTACATACATGTCATCTCTCCATCGTACAGATAAGAAAATCAAGATAGTTTTCATGAGAAAAACCCAAGGTTAGGATAATGAGTGGGAGGGTGGACTGCCCTGCAAGGCTTGCTAAAGAAGGTGACCATCCTGGAAGCACCATTTCCAAAGACGCCAGGAAGAACATGACCTAAGGTGGGAGCCCCACATGAGGCTGGGGTTGCCTCCTCAGCCTCCAGAGTACTAGGATTAGGGACAAAATGGGGCAGAAATGATCCAGACACATGAAGAATGGTTGGCATTGCTGGGAAGGTGTGATGGCTTGATCTTGATGATCAATTTGATGGGATTTAGAGTAACCATGAAACAAGCCTCCATCCCCAAGTACATATTAAAGTATATGCTCATCAACTTCGCTCCTCGAATCATCTCAGGCATCAGTATCGACATAACCAACACTTTCAGCAACAAAGATCAGAAAAGGTCAAGAAAGCCAACCGCAGGCTAGGGAGACAGCTGGTGGGCAAGTGCTCGCCATGCAGGCATGGGGGCCTGATTCCACATCTCCAGCACCCACAGAAAAAACAAGCGCCAGAGCACACTATGGCTAGAGCTGGCTGCCAGCTAGTCTGACCAAACTGGTGAGCTCCTGTCTCAAAAATCGCAACAACAACAGCAATAATAATAACAATAATGGGGATGATGATGTAGAGATTCAATTGAGGAAGACACTCAGCATCAGCCTCTGGCCTCTACCTGCTCCCAATATGCGCGTGTGCGCGCACGCGCGCAGACGCGCACACACACACACACACACACACACTCACACTCACACGAGCCAATAAATGCACATATACGACACCCAAGAAAATAGTAAATGAATTTTAAAAAAAAAAAAAAAGGTAGCTTTTGAATGAACGATTCTGTATTTAAACTCCCCACTCTGTTCTCTCTCCAGCAAATCGATATAGAGGTGTGTTCTTCTGAGTTAAGCCTTCTTCTATGTTAGTCGCTTGTCCAAGCGACTAACCAAACTGGTGAGCTCCTGTCTCAAAAATCGCAATAACAACAGCAATAATAATAACAATTTCGGCAGTTATTCTGGCGTGTGATCATGTGATTCTGGGGAACAGCAATCTGTGTGACACAGGACTGTTCATTAGGATGACTGAAAAGCACTACGGAATGATGGAGCTGTTCGATGTTCCTTACAACTAATCAACCAATCAATAGCCATCGTGTTTATGAGCCACGAAGTCTCTCCTGGACCTTGTAGAAGGTCCCCCGCAATGGAAGGCGGATGAGCAGCGAGATGGTGTTTATCCCTTCCTTTAACTTGTGTGCAGTGCAGGGCAGTTCTAGTGAACCAGTTAACTATGCAACGCCAGGAAAACCAAATCTTCCACTCAGAAAACCGGTAATAATACACTACAGCAATTAGAGCAGCCATACAACATTCAGACCAGCTAAAGGCCCGATCACGTAACACTAAATTACCAGATTTCCCTCTACGTTTGAAAATGTCAGAGCCACTTTTAATTCAAGAAAGTAAGCAAGTTCTGCCTTTCCCAGCAATAACAACAAAGGACACTTGGTGCTGTTGATAAATTGCCAGAGGGTAAATCATAAAACACATACTCAATAATCCCACTTAAGACATTTTCCACAAAGAATAATGCACAGAACCCAAACTCTAAGCAATGGAATTTTGTTTAAGATCAGATCATCAGCCATAGCAAAATCAAAATGCCCGTGATGGGGAGTCCATCATCCAAGCATATTACTGAAGCGAATTGAAGTGTACCTGCCAAGGGGAACTGTGAAAGGAAAATAAGCTGTTCCCCCACACTCTGGAGAGAGCCTGAGTTCAGCAGCCAAATTCACCGCTCAATCAATGAGCTACGGTCCCCTGGTACCATTCCTTACTGTCCTATGGGGACCCGATGTTGTAACAATATGGATTTTCCATTCTCTGTCAACTGTAAATATTTATTTATCTGATGTTCAATCAAATATAATATACAGCACTTCTTTATCAACTCCAAAGGAATGACTTAGGGGAAGGGAAGCCAACTAAGAAGTGTGTACTTCCCAAATGCGGTAGACGAATATTATTGGTATACTCCGAGATGATTCAGCAAATTATTTCTTAACTTGTGGTTTTACCTGAACCTCACTTTGCCACTTCACTTTCATTTGAGAATCCGTAAAAACCGAGATGCACTCATCTACATCAGATGAAATTCCACCGTCTATGTCCTTGAACACCAACTCGGCATCATTAACGCTGACCTTGCTCCACAGGCCAAGTTAAGTATTATACATCCAGTTGCACCTGTCCATCATCATCAGGCAAGAAGCGTTCCACTCACACAGCACATGAATCACCTCTCAGCACACTCATTATCACAAACGACTAGAACTGTCAAGAGGCGAAAGTGGATACACATCTAGTCTCAACAGTCACCGTCACCTCCTTTGCACCAGCTAGGCTGACCCCAGAACTGAGTTAAAGATCATTTTCTCTCTAAAGTGGACCGGAGATTCTCTTCCACGGGGCTGACCTGGAGTGTGAAGGAGCCTACGAAAGAATAGCAGCTGCCGAAAAACACCAGACTTTGCAAGGCAGGGTCCATGTCTTTCTTGTTTCATTTTCAGAAAGACCTGGGAGGACACAGCTGCCTTGTTCTTCACTTCACACATGAGTCAAATGAGGACTGGAGGGAAAGGGGACTTCACCAACATTTCTTGAGAAGGGACACACTGGATTCAACACAAGGTTCATGCAAGCACTGAGTTCCTCTGCCTGGGAAACTCTAATGGGAATGCACACCACATGGGTTCTCATCACTACTGAAGCCCAAATTCCATGTGAACAAGGTCCATTCATGTCTTTTTAAGATTTTTTTAAAAAAATTTGTGTGTGTGTGTGTGTGTGTGTGTGTGTGTGTGTGTTTACACATGTGTGTGAGTGCCCTAAGAATGCAGAAAAGGATGTCAGATTCCCTAGAGTCACTGGAGAATCAGAACTTGGAATTACTGGTTATGAACCATCCAACATGGTTGCTAGGAACCAAACTCCATCATTAATCTTAACCAACAAGCCATCTGTCCATTCCTCCCATCTATGTCTCCCCTGTTTTCAGAACCTAAGCAGTGGATAGTCTTTATCACCCAAATTTAAAAAGTTCCTGGTGTTCAATCGACCTAGCCACTGCCAACAAGGCTGCCTCAGCCACGCCACCTCTCCAAATGAGGAGTAAGTGATGAAGAGCTGGGCGTATCGTGCTGGCTCCTCTCCTTACACTGGGTATTCCGGCTTTAATGCTACCAGCCTGATCTCTGGAGGATGCCCACTCAGTTATTAGCAGACTGCTCACACTGAGCTAGAGTAATACTGTCTCCCAGGCCAGCAGCATCTCAGACCTTATGCACTCTTAAAAACTCAGTATGTGCAGATGTCCCCAGGGCACAGGGGTACCCAAGGGCTTGCTTCTCCTTTTCAGTTCTTACTGCCCTCTCTGCACCCTGGCTCCATGTTCTCGTTTCGCAGGCCTCTCCTACTCCTCCTACCTTCCTGTATATCTAGATGGGAAACTAGGAGAATTAACTTTTTGGACTGGTCTTTAAAAAATGAATGACTCTTCCCTGAGAAAACATTAATACATGCCTTGCGGAGCTCTGTTCTCACTGCTTTTTCGGTTTGGTTTGGTTTTGGTTTGTTATATTTTTTCCTTGTGGTTTCCCTTTGCTCTGGCTTGGAAAACTGCTGTTGTTCGGCCAGTCAAATCTAGAACGAAGAGGGCTGACTCTCATGTAAATTCACATACTCTAGGGCCACTGGCTCTAAGCTGAAACTGTCTTTCCTGGACAATGGGCTGCAGAGAGTGAAAGCAAGTCCGACGCAGGGCGCTAGCCTGCAGCGGCCCTGCGAAGCACACGCTCCAGGCATGCACTGGGGAGATGTCAGTGCCACGGTCTGCAAACACACTGCTTTCCTTTCCTTCCCTCATTGTTTGAAGAATGGTATCTCCTGCAGGCCAGGGAGTCAGCGTCCAGGCTGGAGGCTCTGTAATTGCTCTGGGGGGTGGGGAAAGCGTTGTCATCGAAGGAAGGGTCTCCTTTCATGGTGGCCTCCTACTCTGGTAATCCAAAGTCTCTCTGAAAGGAGAGAGGGGACAGCAGAAAGGGAGTCCCTCTACTTCGCTCTTTTCTATATCCCTACCACAGGTTTCAGATGGTCCAAACTGAAACTGCATTCTTCTGTCTTTGCTGGAAGTCAATTCCCTTTTTCACTGTGGCCCTGGCCAGATGCCCACAAAAAGCCATTTAACTGTGATGTATTTAGCCATTTCATTGTGGCCCTGCAAGGTGCCCACAACTGCTCCAAAAACCACCTGTCAACAACAGGATGGAGAATTCCCACGAAACCAGCCCTCCATCTAGCTCCTCAGGAGGTGGTTACAGTGCAGCCAACTCTTGAGTTCAAATCCAGATCCATCCCTTGTATCTCTTCTCCTGTCACAGACTTAACTCCTGAGCCCCTGCCCCACCACCTCCAGGGCAACGTAGGGGCCCCTGTAATGTGCATAAAATTGAAGAGAGGGCGGGGACCTCCCTTGTTAGCAGCGAGGCTCATCTCAGCATTAGGGAAGCAGGCATTCTCACTTCCTGCTTTTTCCTGCAATGCATACTGTTTTCTAGATGCTTTTAAAGATGTGTGTGTGTGTGTGTGTGTGTGTGTGTGTGTGTGTGTGTGTGTGGTGTGTGTGTCAGGGATAATCAGATCAATATGGTACAGAACACCAGGATATTCTGGAGGTCAACTGCCCAGGTAAACCCCACTTGGCAAAAGCATGGACCCTAAGTGTCATGGGGGTTGGAGAGACGACCCGCTAGGTAAAGTCACTAGAACACAAGCAGGAGGAACTCCCAGCACCCACGTGCAGTCAGACACGGCCACACATGCATGCCACCCCAGCACTGGGGGGGTGCAGAGCCACGTGCAGGCAAATACACTTGTCAGAACAGCATGGGGTGGGGTCTACAAATACACCCCAGAAGACACTTGTAAAAAGTTTTAAAGTATAATAAAAAAGATAAATAATTACAAGAAAGGGAGAAAGACAGACAGGCATTGAGATGCTTCCTGATACAAACCTGTATCAGAAGGGAGATCTGATAGGTAGGATCCCAGGTATCGGGCAAAGACAAGAAGACAGACAGAGTAGAACATGGAATCCTGGGAGGGACCCATGCTGAGGGCTCGGGGCTTATGGAGGACTAAATAACCAACAGCCTAGGGAGAGAGGGGAACAGGACTAGGGGCTGCTAAGACTGAGAAAAGTTCCTTCCCTGGTCACCATCTACACTGGGAGGAAGCCCAGGCATCTTCCCACTTTCTAAGCTAATCCAACACTAACTGGGAAAAACCTCGGGTTCCCCAGGGGAAGGACGGCTCTAAGCTGGGAGTCACGGCTTTCACTGCCTCCTTTAACCTCCAGAAAGTCCTATACAAAAGAAAAAGGACCCATGTGTCCCACGGTGGTGGAAAACAAGAGTGGAGAGGAAGGGAGGAGAGCCCTGTCCTTTGAGAATCCTAGTCCAACGTTTGACCGGAAAACAGGTCACACAAGCGGAAGTGGCTGAGAGGAGAGGCCTGAGAAGGTTCTGTTTTATTTATTAGTATATTAGACTTATTTTATGAGTGTTTTGTCTGCACATACATAAAAGTGTTCCACATGCATGCCTGGTGCCCTCGGGTCAGAAGAGGGCATCAGATCCCCTGAGACAGGATTTACAGACAGTTGTAAGCCACCATGTGGGCACTGAGAATCAAACCTGGGTCCTCTCAAAGAAAACAAGGACTAGTGACGACAGTCAGGCCAACTCTCGTCCACAAAGATGGTTTTTAAGACACCTTCCAAACTGAAACTGAGAACCAAGCACACACTTAAGAGCTAGCCTTTCACAGAGCAGAATACCCAACTCACAGGCAGCAGCTGAATGTAATGTATATATGTGTATGTATATATGTATTTGTGTGTGTATGTATATATGTATGTGTTTATGTATGTATGTATATATGTATGTGTTTATGTATGTATGTGTGTGTATGTATGTATTTGTGTATGTATATGTGTATGTATGTATGTGTGTATGCATATGTGTATGTATGTACATATATATGTATGTATCACTAAGGATCAAAACTAAAGCCAAAGCATGAGCTTGTCTTTAAAAACATGCACAGAAGCTGAGAAGTTTCTCCAACAAATACCAGATTCTCGCTTCAGAAACAGAAGCCTCTGGTAAAATAAACAGAAGGGAAAAGCTCCCTTCACATAAGCCAGGGGAACCTCCTCCTGCAGACCAAGCTCTGACCTTTATGTGAACTCGAAATAATTGGCTCATGATTTCGCAAATCGTGAGGAATGGCAAGCATTTTGAATGATGCTACGACTCTTCCTTTCTCTTCTGGCTCTTTGTTGGGAAGCCAAACGTATCTGTCAGAGCAAAAGCAGCTAAAAGCATACAATGTCCTTCCGTCAGAACCAGGAGGGAGGTGACTAGCAAAAGCCACCTTCCTGGACACTGGCCCTGGGTACGTGAAAACAGAACGTTCAGTGGGAAGTGAGCAAGGGAAGCCAAGTTCCCTTCACTCGGCAAGTATGTCCTGAACACCTACCATGTACCAGTCACAGCTTCCACGTGGCGCCCAGGACAGTCAGAACCCTACCTCCTTGTGGGACTAGCTACACCTGAGTTGGACTTTTTAAAATGGCACCAGTTCTCTCGCCTACCTGCAGATGCTCATGTGTTCCCACAAGTATGCTCCTGCCCGGTTCCTACTGCCGCAGAGTAGGAGCTGGGAGCACAGGCCAACCCCAGGGCCCCTGGGCCCAGCCAGTTGCAGACAAGGACAAATCTGTGTCCCAGGCTCCACCTCAGGCCCGCCTATTGGCAGCGGGCAGGGAGGATGTGAAGAAGGCCAATGGGTAAGAAAGTGCTTCAGGAACAAAGCTGCCAGAGGACCCTCCGTCATCCTTCCAAGGCCATCTTCTTTCTCCAGACGCCTGCAGCACCTTGCCTGTCCCTAGGAGGCTATGTCTGTCTCCAGGTTCACTGACATTGACTACAGGTGGAGATCAATGGTTGCTGGAACGCCCGCCAGGGTTGTTGATGAGGATTCTATAATAACAACAGCATGCCAGATGACTCAGTTCCTCAGAAACCTGCATGTCCACGCCACTAATCTCCTCATTTTACAAATGAAAAGACCAAGATAAGGGAAAGGCTGCAGGGGGGGTTCCCCAAAGGTTCACAGTGCAGAATGCCGCCACTCCCTGTGCCCCTGCATTTGGCCTTTTGTAACACGCAGAGAGACCGGTCCTCTCAAAGAGCACTTCATAAGCAGGTGCCCACCCAGGATCCCTGCAGCCACTCGAGGCTCCTTCCTGCACACACCCTTCAGGACGGGGCCTGCACCCTGGTGAGAAGCAGTAGAAGAGAGACAGTATCTACATATGCATCCCACTCCATCTTGTCCTGCACAGGTCCACTGCCTCTGCCTTACTTCCCTTATCTGTCCACTGGTGATGGTCACTGCACCTACCTTCTGGGTTAACTGTCAGGATTCAACAAGTTAATAAGGGGTACTTTGAAAAGTATGACAAAGCCAGGCAAGAGGCAGGTGGACCTCTGTGAGTTCCAGACCAGCAGGATACAAAGTGAGACCTGGTCTCGAAGGGGAAAAAAAAAGATGTGTTAACACAGATGCCTGCTGGTATTTTTCACTCTCAGAAATGACAGGAGTGATACCACTGTCATCTAAACCCAGAGTGCACACCCCCGTCACGTCTGAGTCACCCCTGTACATGGTCTGATCACTTGTGTTCATCTGCCAGAACAGGGTAAATGAAAATTAAGAAACAGGTTTGAGTCAGAAAGGAGACTGGGAGATGGAGTCCAGGGCCACCAGAGTTCCAGTAATGTCCACCACAGAGATAACAAGAGCCCGTGGAGCCAGCCTGGGCAGCAAGCAGCCCTGGCTACTGAGGCCCCTAAAGAGGCCATAAACACCGAGGCCTCCGAACCTGTTCAGCACATTATCCTGAAAGAGCAGGGATGAGGACGAGAGGCAGGAGCAGTTTTCCTCTGTTAAGGGGCAGTGGTACTCTGCCACTTTCTTTTTTAATGTTTTTTTTTTTCCTAAAAGAAATTGTTGAGGTGTTAGTCCTACTAAAAACATCAGCCTAGGAGCATCTTCCGGACTTACTAAAATTAACGGGAGCCACTAAAGGAAGCTGGCATTACCTCACTGGCTTCCGACTTCTCCAGTTCTGCATCTTTCCAAGTCTGTGGGTGGGTATAACAAATGCTGGCTCTTCAAATGTCCTGACTGACTTTGCTGTTTGTGTGGCAACATGAGCTTGGATTATTTTAATTTAAAAAAAAAAAAAAAAAAGTTTTTGCTCCTGCAAGGTGTGAAGAGGCAGCTCCCCTGTCTTTATTTACAGAATACTAGTAAACTGGATAAAAAGAAGGTTCTGGTGCAGCTTGCTTCCAGACTTTGAAAGGGGCTTCTCCACAATGGTTCCAAAGATACAATTGCATTCAAATGCTTCAGAATTAATGCAATTCTCAGTAACTGCAGAGTCCAGTTCCAGGGGATCGGATACCTTCTTCTGGTCTCCACAGGCAGCAGGCATATAACCTCAGGTAAATACTCAAACACAGAAAATAAAAATAAATAAGTCGTTTTTAAAAAATCTATTTCATGGGAGCTGGAAAGATGTCTCAGCAATTAAACACACTACAGAGGAGCCAGGTTCAGTTCCCAGCACCCACATCAAGTGTCTCACAACTGTGTGTAACTATATTTGCAGGAATTCCAATACTGCCCTCCTCTGGCCTCCTCAGACACGAACTCACAGGTACACACGTATACACATAAAGAAAAAGTAAACAAATATTTTAATCTACTTCACAAACTTATCAAACTTGCATATCTTCATGTTTGAAAGCTTGATACATGATAGAGTTAATTCACAGAGCGGGGGGGGGGGCCAAGTGGGGGGGGGGATGGCTCTGCTGGTGCTTCCTTTGCATGCATGAAGCCCTGGGTCCAATCCTCAGAACCACATAAAGTGAAAACAGTGGTCAGTGTCTATACTCCCAACACTTAAGGGGGCAAGGCAGGAGGGTCAGAAATTCAAGGTCATCCTGGGCTAAATAGTGAGGCCAGCCTGGGCTACATAAGACCCTTTAAAAAAAAGAAAAAGAAAAAAGCATGCTGTTGAGGAGCCAATCATTCTTATCTACAAGGGACTCTACTTAAAACACTTCTTCCACGGAGCAGGTTCTCCAGGATCACCTATCCCTAAACACCCCATTAGCTATGCTCCAAGACCCTTGAATGCCCCAGTCAAACTATTTTCTTACTCATGTAAGACTAGGGCTTGAGCCAACGGGGCGGAAGGAGCAGGAGTTAAGAGTTCACAGGGGCAGAGACTCTAGGAGCAGCCACAGCCGACATGCAACGGTGCAGTAATGCAACCGTGCACTACTGAGCCGTCCTTTCTCTGCATGGCCTCAATGGTGCAGTAATGCAACCCTGCACTACTGAGCCGTCCTTTCTCTGCCTGGACTCTAACAGGGAAGCAATCAACAGGAGCTACCTATCGGGCAGAAGAGCCATGCCAGTGGACACCTCCTTATCACCCCCCCAAAACACCCAGACCCTGTGAAGATGGGGTACTGTGTGATCTTACTCTTGCTCCAGCCCATGTACACAGAGCACAACCTCCGTCATCTACCACAGGGCCTTGTGCTTTAACTCCTCTGTAGCAGGCTGGCCCCAGAGGCGGGAGAGGCAACGGCTAACAAAGCAGACAAGCCTCCTCCTGCAACCTGTCTCCTCATCTAGGAAGGGGCAGCACGGCATAACAGAGGGAACCAGTGCTTTGGGGGGAACAGATCAGGATACGGGAACACAGCAAGTTTGAGGCTAGCCTGGGCTACATGAATCCCTGTCTTAAAGTCCCTCCTCCCACCAAAAAAAAAAAAAAAATCTCAATTAAACTGTTGCAAGTCAAGTACTAACTGTACTTTGGGAGGAAGTTCTGAGCAGTGCAGAGGCACTGGGGAGACACACATGGTCTAAGAAGTAGAGGGGCCAAAGGCACCATCCAGAGAAAGTAAGAAGGGAGGAAGTGAGGGGGACAGTGACAGGCTGCATGGGGCTTCATACGCTCTTTCTCCCTGAGTGAGAGTAAGGACCACTAGAGGGACAGGGCAGGGAAGGAACATGAGGGATCCAACCTCAATTCCAAAGGGCCGTTCTGCTCGCCTCATGGAAGCAGACACAGAGGGTCTATGGCAAATGCAGAGAGAACAGTGGGGTGGCCCTCTAGTTATCCAGACCAGAAATAATGACTTGGACCTAAGCAGCACCAAATGGTATAAGAAGTGGTCAGGTTCTGGATTTGCTTTGTAGGTCAAGCCCACAGACAGGCAGGTGAGCTGGACACAGGGTTCAGAAGACAGGCCTCAAGGAGGCCTCTAAAGCTTTGCAGATGAGCAACTGGAAGAATGGAACGGCCAGGAACTAGTGGGGGAAACAAACTGGACCCAGTGATACGGGTTGTGTTTCTGTTCTCAAGGGGGTCAACAGGGGCCTTCCTTTACACTCTCCCAGGGAGCCAGAGTGAGTTATCTCCTCTGTGTCTACTCGTGACTGTCACTGCCACCACCAACCCCAGCACTCACGCAAGGAGGCCGCTGGGTACCCAGGCTGCCCATGACTGGTGTGTGCACGTACTGAACCTCAGACTCATACCAGGAAGCCTATGCTGCCCACACCCAAGCCACATCCTCCACCTGAGCCTCTACCAGTAATAAAGATGGTGTTTTGATCTCTCCATCCTTTTACACTGTGCCCCTCAGGGGTTTGAGATGCTGTTTAAACCCCAACAGTAAACACCTCAAGAGCACTGAAAACAGCATCTACCTTAACTTCTGTAGCTCTGTGGAAGCTCATAACCATCCCCCTAGTCAGCAAATGAGACCTAAGCACCTACTATTAAACAGCACTAGACAATGAAGGCTGAGGGGCAGAGGAGGATCTGAATCGTGAGTCTCGTGCGATGGGTAAACGCTTCATGGCTGGTCACACCACAAGGAGAGGGCATGCAACTGCGCCAGCCACAGATATGCTAACTCTAAGGACCATGTTCTGTTTCTATTCATCAGCTGGGCAATGGCGGTCAAGTTAGTGAACCTCTCTGTGCCTGCACTGTATCGTCTCTAAAGCAGAGGTTATGACATCACTTGCTTCCCTGGGTTATTACGAGGATTAAGTGTGCTAATTGATACAAAGTACTCAAAAGGACACACCGGAAGCACTCAGTAACTGTCACCAACAGCACTGTCACCATCACTGCCACACCCACCGCCTCTCCAGTAATTAGGATAAAAGCTACCATTACCAAACTGCTCTGTAGCAAGAACTGCACACAGTGCTTTATAGGCAATAACGCACTGAAGCCTCGTTAACCGAGCATTGCCCTGCTGCTCGAACACGAAGCCCCGAGAGCCAGGCTAAGTCTATCGGCGAGGGCTCACCCAACGAGCAAATAAAAGTCAAAGTCGTGATACGAACTTGCATCTTATAAACTCTGAGGCAGAAATAAATTAATTATATGCAATAAAGTGAACGTGTGTGTTTCTGCCTGCTAGTCAAGTGTTAAAAATACACACAGAATTGAGGGCACCTCCCCAACACACAAAGCTCCCTTTGAGGCATGTCAGCCCAAAAGTACAAAGTGGGGGAGCTCCCCAGTCTTGGTTAACCTTATCCTCTGTGTGCAGTACCAATCGCCCAGACCACATCCTATTCCCACCACAACCTGAAAACCCACTTCCTCCCCCAGCACACATCCCAGGAAGCAAAAGTCAACATTAAGCTCTGGCGTCTCCAAGAACACCTTGTATATTGACCTATGTGTGCCAGCGAGTAACCAAGCTGGAAAAACAGCCTTGAAAAGCCTGAAAAGGGATCAGAGTGCCCTGGCACATCTTCAGCACTGCTGGCTAGTCCCAGCATTAGCAGGGCTGAGCCAAGCAGAGTCCTGAAAAATCCCCATATCAATGCCAGGGGCCAGAGATAAGATAGTCCCGGTGGCATTTCACAGACCTGCCCCTGAGGCCTGCATATGGAAAGACGCCCTCAGACACCACCACCCAGACTTTCCCCACCCCATCTGCATGTGGAATGGCAGAGAGGCACTTGTGTATCCCCCTGCCCGGGAAGCTGGCCTCCTTGAAGGAGAGCGCCTGTGGCCCTTCTGAAGACTCTGAGCATGGGGTGGTGTTCTTCTTCACATGTCAGTCATAAGACCTGCCCCTGAGCCTTCCCAGACCAGAATTCATCAGGAATAGTCTATGGAGGATGTGACAAACACTGGCGGAGATGGGAGGGGAAAGAACAGAGGACAAGAAAGCAAGCAAGAGAGTACTGTATATTAAGCTCAGAGACCCAGCTGACTGGGGGCTTTAAAGACAGGAAAAATTACTGTTCCAGGCTCACAGGCAACTGCCCAGGCAAAACCACAATCCGTATTATTTCAAAAATACCCCTTGGCAGGGTGTATGTTGAGTTCCTACAAGCACCAGCTCCACAGTGGGGTGTGGACAGAGAGTAGATACATCTACTCCTTCATTGCATCCTCCCAAGCATCTTGTGAGATATGAAAAGTTATCTGATTTTACCAGTGAAGAAATTCACGTCCAGAGTTATTAACTTGTTCTGGTGTGAAACAGACTCCATGGCAACAGAATCAAAATCAGCCTGACTCAGAGATCACTCAACATTTTCCACAGAAAGGCATCATCTAGGGGACATCAAGAGGGCCAGTGTATTCAGCAAGACCACAGAGAGCACCAACACTCAGGGGACACAATGATACCAAAGTCAGAAGATGATGAACTTCTAACAGGCTAGACAGGCCCCTCGACAGCTCTAAGTCTCATTCTTCACCTGAGATAAATAAGGGTCCATTTAAAATCAGGCAATGCGGACAGAGTACGCGGCACAGAGGACACACTGGCACATCATTTCTCAAATGCAACTTGTTGTGCGACTCAAGTTCACAGAGGAAGACAGAAAAGCCTGCCCCCTGCATGCTCACTGAAGGACCACCATCATCATCCTCATCACTTTCACCCTCAAGGCACTCACTTCTGAGTGCTCCCAATGTCCTACTCACACTCACCATGGTACTCCAGGTGTGACTACCATCTTCAAGGAACTCACTTCTGAGTGCTCTCAATGTCCTACTCACACTCACCATGGTACTCCAGGTGTGACTACCATCTTCAAGGCACTCACTTCTGAGTGCTCTCAATGTCTTACTCACACTCACCACGGTACTCCAGGCGTGACTCCCATCCATCGACTTGGAAGACAAGCAAATGATGCTACAGTGAGAGTGACTTTCTCCAAGTCTGAGCAGATGGAAGGATGCACACCTGGGGAGTCTAACTCCAGAATGCACGCTCAAGCTGCCAGCGAAGAAGCATTTCCTAACTCTAACCTCAAACACTTCAGCTACTTGTTCCCAGATGATAAAAGTAGAAAGAGGTCACACTCCCATGCATACTAGCTCCCACTCCCTTCCTAAAAGCAGTTTCTTCAGGGTTCCTGCTTCCCTTAGGGTCTCTCCAAACCTGCGCTGGGACTGGGGAAGCTGCTGCTGAGGAGACAGTCCTGTGCACAGGAGAGGTCTTAGCAGCATCACCAGCCTCCATCCATCTGAGGCAAACAGCACCCTCAGGAGGTCTCCTGGCATTAAGTGTAAAAAAAATCACCTCCAGCTGAGAACTACACAGGAACCCACAGAGAAGGCAGAATATGCACAAACTCACAGAGCATCATGAGCATGAGCTGGGTCTTAAATCCCAGTCCTATTATGGACTAATTTCTCCTCTGTATGATGAGAAGGACCACACATGGCCCTCACAGAGCTGCTGTGAAGAGCAGAGACTAGTTACATTAAGCCCTGAGCTCAAGGGCTGCCTCAGAGAAACACTGGAACCATAAAGATTCAGGTCATCAACTGAGTCCCAACTCACAATACCCTGAAAGCAACCAGGGAAACAAGGAGCACATTTTTCCACTTTTACAAGTTAACACAGCCATGGGGGGGGGGGTACATTTTCCGTACTTCCTTATACTGTGAGAGTGGAAAGAACATAATCAAATAACTTCCTCTAAATCAAAAAAAAATCTCAAGTAGCTTGACCTGGAAATCAAATGTAGGAATCCTCCATCTCTAGCTTGGATCCCAACACCCCATCACAGAGCCTTGACGCTCAAACACAGTGCATACACATATGTGCATACATGCCCACACACATGCACACTCACAGTAGCATTGCAGACATAACCTTTTCTGAAAACAACACATCCAAAATTATGAAATGCAAAGGAAGAGATAGGTGTTCTGGACTGTTAACCACTAACAATAGGGTGTGAGAGTTATCAATAAGAGAAAACATTCATAATAGGATACCAAAAAAAGATTTATGTCATATGATCATTCAGGAACACCATATGATCACTTCTGTAATGTGGTCTAGGGGGTAAAGCTCTAATAAACAGCAAAACTGTGGACAGTGTTCATCTGTTGATTGTCAATTAGGGGATTTTCATTCTCCATTAACACCTTCCTTCATTTTCTAAGTTCTTTGTCTTCACCAACCACCTGGGGGTAAGGCGAGGCTTGTGGGTAATTGAAGGCTGAACCCCAATCACCAACCTAAGGTGACCTTGTGCTGGGTCCCTAACTTTTCCCAGTTAAGAGCCCTTCTAACGGTAGTAAGAGCCCTGGCTGACATTTATTCCTATTAGGCCCTGGGAATAAAGATAACAGGTACCACAGAATCAAAGATGTCATCAGTTAACTGGCCATTTCCCTAAGGCCGCTGTGGCACGCTGATGAGAAGACAGGAATGTTTACCAGGTACCCTGGCAAAAATCCTCTGTTAGACTCACCAAGACTCCCGGGAGAACTCCGCCCACAAGTTATACAAAGATCAGAGCAGGAAGATGTCCTCTAAAAAAGCTGTTCCCTGCAGCACGGAGCACACCGCACCCTGCTTCCGATCTAACCAGAGAGAGTGCTACTTCACCAAGCTCAGCAAATGAGCTTGTCATCAAAAGGAAGTAAGTTCTCTGCTTTTACTGTTGCATGTGAAGCTTTGATAAATTACATTTTCTCATCCCATCACATCCGCTGACATTTAATTAACTTTCCAAATAAATGCTCGAAGGCTCAAATACAACCTAGTACAGAGCAGGCACTGAGGCATTCTGACAAATGGACGTGAGAGCCAACATGGGCCCTAATGGAACTCGGGAAGAGATCACCATCACATGCCACCGTGCACCTGTCCAAAGCCTCTCGGTGATGATGGCATGAGGACAGAGTGACTGCATCTACCATCCTGATGGGAGATGCTGCCAAGTGGAATGACTATGAATCTGTAGGTTCGAGGAGGAGATGTGAAATTTCTTCTACTTAATTCTGCTGTGAGCCTAGAGCTGCTCTTAGAAATAACCTCAGCTCGGCAGAGTGGAGCACACCTGAAAATGTCAACACTCGGTCAACGGAGGTCAAACCAGGTTGGTTACAGAGTGGCTCGAAGCCAGCCTGGGCTACGTGAAAACCTGGGAAGATGCTGTCTATCCAGTGCTCGCAACCTCAGCATGAGGACCTGAGTTCGGCGTTGCACCACGTGAGTGTAATCCCACAATGAAAAGACAGAGACGGGAGATCCCTGGGGCTTGCTGGCCAGCTAATCCGGCAGATTCACTGAGAAACCCGGTCTTGAAAAATAAAGTGGAGGGCAACCCAAGATGACACCCCACACCAACCAACCTGTCCGCCACACGCACATACACACACACACCACACACAAAACAATAAAAAATAAACAACGTAGGAAGCAACAATAGTTGATAAAAACACAGCAGGCTTTATCAGCTCCGTACAAAAAGCCAACTCATACATACGTCTATGCGCACACCACAAACGCATGCACTCTCAGGCCACCTGACTGCAGAGGCTATGAAACCAGAAAAGCAGGCTCGCCGGGGCGCTCACTACAGAAGGCACAGGAATGTTCGGCTCACTGTACAGTTCCTGAGTGTCAGGGGGCTCAAAGGAAGCCCTTCCAGCTTCAGTTGGCCCTTCAACAAAAAGCACTTTTATTCACAAAGCCTCCATAAATCTAAAGCTATGGTGTTTTTTTTTTTCCTCTGCAAATTTCCAGAAAGGAAATATCTGAAGGGAGCTTCACAGATGAGGCCTCCAAAGGCAGGCTCTGCTGCAATTGAATTTTCATTATGAAAGGCCATCCTCACAGAAGGCCCACGTCAAGCTGCCTTCTCCACAGAGCCCTATAATTAAAGCAACAGGGTCTTCCAGGTTTCTTAAGCCAGTCTCCACGTCCAATGTGCTCGGCCTGTCTCCATCTACTGTCTATCCCAGTGTAGGGTTTGACATGGTTGCCATGACTCAGTGGTGCTGAACTGAGTGAGCTTGTGCCCTACTGGGGATATCTGGCAATGTCTACAAACACTCAGTTCATTGCCATTGGGCAGGAGAAAAGGGGTACCGCTGGTATCTATTAGACAGAGGCCTAGGATGCTGTTAGCACCCTGCCATGCATAAAACACTATACACACACACACACACACACACACACACACACACACACACACACACACACACACCAGCATTACCAATGCTGGCTTGAACACTGCCGAAATGGAAGGTTCTGAAATAAAACTCTTGACTGAACATCAGTGAAAGTTTACTCCATGCAATGAATGCTCTTTGGGAGAAGCGGGGTCTCTAGCATTGCCCAGGCAATGATTGACTTGATTGAGTTTGAGGATCTGTTGTTGTTTAAGGAGGCCGGAGCGAGACATCAGGCATCCTCTGTCTCCCTCTGCCTTGAGACAAGGTCTCTAACTGAATGGGAAGCTTACGATTCCAGCTGTGCTGGCTGGCCAGGGAGCTCTCAGGAGCAGCCTGTGTCTGTCCCCCATGCTGGGGTTGTAGGCAGGTACAGCGAGGTCCAGCTTTTTACATAGGGGCTGGTGACTCAAGCTCTGGTCTTCACGCTTGGAGAGCAAGTTCTGTTACCAACTGAGCCGCGTCTCCTGCCCCAAGGCACATAGTCTTGTTAGCTTTACTTTATAACTGAAGAAACATTAGATTAAGAAGTAGAGGCAGGAGGGTTAGAAGTTCAAAGCCAGTCTGCACACGCACATGAATCCCCGCTCACATATGCCACACAAACACCCCCCAAAAAAGTTCCCGATAGCCAATGAGAGGGCTCAGCTGGTAAAGGCTCCAGGTGAGACCTCAGCCCGTTCAACATGTCTGCTGAATTACATGGACAACAATGGAGAACTCAGTGGTCAGTGTCTCACACACACACCCAAATGCTCACAAAGTTCACAGCATCCCCAAGAAAGCCATGAATGACTAGCACCCCATCAAATTGGCAATAGCAAACCCAGAAAGCTGAGGACCCCAAAGGAGCCCCACAAGAAGTGAGGGCTGCATGCATGATGGAAAGTCTGTCTCTGGAAAAACCACCAGAACGTCTGCCTCCAGGTCGCAGTCATGATCACCTGCAGTGGCAAGAATTTCCACACTGCCATTTTCTACAAGTTTGATCTGTACTCAGAAATTTATATAAGTTAATGATGGCAACATATGTGAGAAGTGTATTTTTAAAATCTTGTTTCTTTATATACATATAATGGGGGGGGATGCTCAAGATCAAACAATCATACCTAAGGTCAAGCACTCTACCACTGAGCTACGTCACCAACATTTAAAATTTCACTACACAGCCCAGGCTTGCCTTCAATTCAAGACCCTCGTGTCTTAGAACCTGAGTGCTAGGATTATAGTCATGTATGACCATGTCCAGTTTAATAGCTTTTTAAAATGTTTTGGGTAGGTTGGGGTTTTTCGTTGTTGTTTTGGTTTGTTTTTTTTTCAGAGAGGGTCAATATTTGTTGTTTTTGACAGGGTGGGCATGCATCAGGCTACTATCTATATACTACCTCATCTGGCTTTTGTTTATTGATTATTTGGGGTTTTGTTTTTCTTTTTTTTTTCTTCCAGGTTTTTTTTCCTGCAATTTTAATAAACTTTGCACCAACCCCAACTGGAATGTGCATGGTAAAATGCATTTCATCAGACAGAGATTGCCACTCCATATCTCCCCACCTCAGACCACAGACAATCCAGACTCTTCTGAGTCTTAATTACAAGCTCAGACACAGGGCTTCCCTTGGCTTGTTAGCAAAGTCAACACAGTTGTGTTTGCGGTGCTGCAAATTAAGCCTAGTGCATCACACATGCTAGGAAGACACTCTACTACTGAGGGCTACCACCTACCCCAGCCCCAATTTATTTATTTATTTATTTATGTCTGGTGTGTGTGTGTGTGTGTGTGTGTGTGTGTGTGTGTATTCATGTGCTGCATGCCTGTACATGTGTGTATTCATGTGCTGCATGCCTGTGCATGTGTTCATATATATATGAACACCATGTGTGTATAGTGCCTGTGGAGGCTAGAAGAGGGCGTCAGAACCTCTAGAACTGGAGTGTCAGCTGCCATGTGTGTGCTGAGAACTGACCTCAGGCCTCTGCAAGAGCAGCAAGTGCTCCTAATCATTAAGCCCTTTCTCCAGCCTATCTTCCCCCTAATGTTTGAGGCAGGGTCTCTCGCTGAACCTGGGACTCACTAACTGACTGGACTGGCTGGCCAGCAAGCTCTAGGAGTCTACCTGCTTCCACCAGCCGGTACTGGGCTTACAGACAATTCTGTCTGGCTCTTTAGGTAGGTGCCGAGGATCCTGATTCCGATCTCTACACTTGGAAGGAAGCACTTCCCCAACTTCACAACTGTCCCAGTGCCACCCCAGCCCTTTTGGCCTTCTATTTTGAGACAGGGTCATGATAAAATGCCTAGACTGGTCTTGAACTTGCTCTGTCTTCTATCCTCCTGCCTCGGCCTCCTGAGCAGCTGGGATTATAGGCTTCACCACCAGGCCAGGTGCAGCTTTAAATTTTTTTCAAAGTGTGCTTGAGAATTCACAAAGGAAGCCCTCAACCCTAGAATCTCAGCTCTTTGAGACCAGGGAGCCCATCACTCTTGTCCACCAAGGCTAAACTGAAGCCTCAGCACACAGTAGACACTCAATAATTCCCTGTGGAATGTACAAATGAATGAAAGTGACCCTTGGAACAAGGAGCTCTATTATCCATTTCCTCAACTGTAAGACAGAGGCATGACTCAGCTCTCTCAGCACGGGGATTAAATGAGCTAGTGGATGGGCAGTGCCAGCCCTGGGCCTCCACACAGTGCTTCCTGAGCAGAGCTCAAGTGAGATCACAAACAAAAGAAAACCGGATGTGGTTGTAGTTGACACGCACATCATCTATACGCTGAGCTCTTCTACTCGCAAGAACAAATGTAGACCCGTACTCATGCCAGGCAGCTATTACCTCACCCCTGCAGGAGGCAGCAAAGCAGGGCTGTAGAAAGTCTGCAGAAAGGAGCTGATGGGGGTAAACAGGGGTACAGCAAGAGTCTAGGCAGGGGGGTCCATACTCAAAGAACATAGGCACCCAACTCAGATGCTCCAGCACGTCCCCTCCTTCCCCATGAGGCAGGAGGGTGGAGCGGAGGGAAGCAAAGGAAAGAGGAACAAACTCAATCCTCCTAAGAAAACTCCCTAAGAGCTGCAGCCATTCTGAGCAGGCAGCCCTGGGTGTTTACTTGGACAAGGGGACAGTAAATAGAAGCTTGCCACCAGGCTCCATGCAGCAGGAACTAGATAGAAAGCCTTACATCTCAGAAGATGCACTGGTCACCGCACAGTCCAGTTCACGGTGCACTTCAGTGAAGGCACTTCAGTGAAGAAGCAAGTTGAAAGCCAGCCCTGCCAAGAGCATCGCTCCCAAAGCCCCTCTGGAATCTCTTTTGCCTGACTGGACTGGATGGAAGGACTCCCATCCAGATCAAAAAAAGTCGATCTGTACCGAACATACAGTCAAAATCCAGGCTCACCCTCCAAGACAAAGGGCTCTTCCCTAAGACAAAATCCAAAGTCCTATCATTTGTGCAGGGAAATAACTTGGACATGCCAAGGGGGCTACTTGGCTGGCAGATGTGACTCTGGGAGGGGTTGACAGAGCCAAAGTCCCAGCAAGCAGGTGAGATGAACCACAAGGAAATTCTGATAACCTACTGTGGCCAGACGCTGTCCGCAGCTACACACAGACCATCATCAACTGTGAAGACTTCTATTCTACCACTGCTGTGTACCACTACCACTCCATCCCCTCCTGGTTTGCTCACTAAGGTCATGATGACTTGGCCTGGTATCCGCACCCTGGCTTTGACAGAGCTGCAGAAGGAACACCAGTTCGTGATCTTGCACCATCTCCCTTTCCCCACTGGCTTCTTATGGAATCCCAAATCTAAGTGATATACAGGAACATGCTGTGCAAATGAGTTAGTCTTCTGTCCACCTTCACAGCATGCCAAGCAGCACTGGAGATGGGTTACAACCCCAAGGTTGCAGCCTGGACCCAGATGCTGCGATTCCCCTTGGGAGGTCGCCACCCGACGAGCCTGGTCTTAGAGCAGCTGTGAATCTGCCCAACTGTACAGTGGCCCTCACAGGAGGACACACCTCCCACCTTCCAGATGGGACCCACTGAGGCAGTCAACCCTACACCCAGCTGGGCAAAGAACTAGTATGAACGCATGGGGCGAGGGGAGGAGTGGTCAACCTTGAAATAAACCCAAGTGGAAAGGCCAAAGTATACCTCACCATCTCAGGGAAGGTCGTGAGGGGCTGAGGCACACCTTAAAACCTTGTGTCGGGTTTCCCTCAAGCCCCGTCCCTCTAGGAAGAAGAAACACATCTGGTGCTACAGAAACCCTTGGAGCAAACTAACCACCTACGACTGGAACTTGCCAGTGTCAAAACACTGGTGAAGGCTTGCACCTCTCTTCAGAGAACAGTGTTCCTTCCCAAGACATCAGGGTTTTCTGCCACCAGCCAGCCAGTCAGCATGGACTTCAGAGCCACGCAAACATGGAAAGACATCGGCAGTATTGCTCACACTCCTAGGCCCCCAGGTTCTTACCCTCCACCCAGAGGATGACATAGGATCAGGTATGATGCCAGTACTTAATGAGTAGAAGCCCTCAGCCCACTGTAGCTGAACCCTTCCAAGAACTCCCCCACGTGTCCCCAAGGATCCCATGACCCGTCTCATTGGAACTTGTCAGTCTCGAACAATCCCTGTTGATAGGGTGGGTACAGAGGGTTGAATAACCCAAGAAAGGGTAAAATAGAACTTCAACCATTTCCTTCCCTATTCTGCTTGGAACGCCCACCACCTCATACAGGTGGCACTTGTTCGACTTCACTGAACACTGAACTTTTTTTCTTCTAAAGACAAAAACTGCTGCTTTCGACTGCACTAGTTGACTCTCAACTCGCTCTACCCTCAAGCTAAGATCTCCACAGGCCTCTTCCTGGGTCTTTCCGGCCCAAGGGGTGTGGCCCTGTTCTCTTGGAAAAAAACAAGATCTAACTAAATGTGACCTCATTGCTAAATATGGGGCCAAAAGAGAAAGTCCTGCCTAAAAGAAAGATAATCAAAGGCTCTGAAAGACCACTGTCTGTGCATGGACCAGGTTCCAGGCCTGGCAGGTCAATACCCACTCTGTAGGTGTGTGCTCTTTCTCCTAAGAAAGCCCCTCAGCCGCATTTATACACTTTTAGAAGATTTTTCATCAGGAGAACAGATCAAAAGTCAGCCTGATTCCATGGCTCTAAACAAGTATTCTGCATGAATCTTACATTTTAGGGAGCTCTGTTCTACTCTGAACACACCCAGCCCTCACCTCACCTCCCTCCCTTTCCTTCTCTCTTCTCTTCCCCCTCTCCTTCCATTCCTCCCACTTTTATTCTTTTTTACACACACACACACACACACACACACACACACACACACAAAACCAGGGCTACAGATTCATTCTGGCAAATGCCTCAAGTCCCCAGTGTTCTCAACTGCTGTCCCCTAGCATGGAATATCTCACATCTCACCAGGACATACCACTCACTGGCTTTACACATTAATTTCTACTAAATTTGTTAAGGTCTCTCTTATCTGGGCATAGTAACACATACTGTTAAATCCTGCAGGGGCAAGCAGATCACCATGAATTCTAGACCAAGCTGGTCTACATAGTGAGCTCTAAGCCAGCCAGGGCTACATGGTGAGATCCTGTTCTTCAATTAAAAAAAAAAAAAAAAAAAAAACTACTCTCATAATTCAAAACAAACATTCTCAAGCTTGAGACAGGGGGATGGTGCTTTCCATGACACACATATCTTTACCTTGATCATCCCAAAATGAGAAAGCCTACTAGTTCAGTATTAGGAAAAGACATCATGTGCTAGCCCTGGTGAGAAGCAATTCAGAATACAGAGTGTCCTATTCATGAGAAAAACATAAGAGAGATGTTTTCTTTGACTATTCAGAGCCTTGGTCATGTCCTACTGGGCAAATAAAACTCATATGACCAAGAAGACACTGAAGGGATCCCTTATAACATAGTTCCCATTGTCACAATGTTCCCATCCATCTGCCCCGTGTCTCTCACAAAAAGGGAACTCAGTCTAATAAGGATGTCAATCCTGACAGCATTCAGTAAATCCTGACATACTCAAGGTGATAGGATCTTTATTGATTCAATAAATATTTCTTACTTGACCTTCACGTAAATCCAAATGATACCTCTCCAGAGTGAGTATGCACGCATGTGAGTTCTGAGCATCTGGAGCAGATTTTCACATAAGAAAGAGAGAGTTTTTCATCTTTGTGATAATAACTAGTAATACCACCATGCATCTTAGACATACCATGAGGATTAATGATAAACCACATAATGCACACAATAATCATTCAGTAAGTAGTAGACACTACACAAACCTGAGAGAAACACTCACTGTTTTCACACCGATCCTTCAATGAGCTCTTACTGTATGCAAGGCACTGGTAGAGACAGAAATGAAGGCAAGATGTCTGCCTTCAAGAGGTAAGCAGTCTAGCTGGGAAGCAGGGACACAAAACACAGCACAGCCAGCTGCACAGCGCAGCAGAGTGACAGACCCAGGACGGACTTGACCTGTCTCAACTCCCAGCGGTGCCAAGCGGGGGAAAGTGAAATCCGGCAAGAAGGTACAGCTACCTGTAGCCCAAAAGGCCTAGAAAAGAGAAGCACACAGCTGCATGTAGCAACCTGGAGCTCACCAGGACTAGGGAAACAGGAGAAGCAAGTGGCCAACCGGCCCATCACTGCAAGGACAACAGGGGACCAGGGAGGATGTCCCGTGGTGGGATGAGACCATCAGATACTGTGTTTTAGAAACATCTCCTTCTCCCTCTTTGCCTGGCAGTAACAATAGAAAACATTTATAGGGGCTGCAAATAAGCAAAAACATATGAAATAACAATCAAATAAGTGTGTATAGCAAACCATCCAAATTTTGGTTCTGGGGAAAGTTTTTATTGTTTTGGTGTTTTTGTTTTTGTTTTGCTTTTCACTGTGGCCTAAAGGCTGTCAGACACATGTGCATATGTGTACATGCACAAAGGACCACGAGAGGCTTGCACGGAGTTCCTGATGCTTTGCTGCTTAGCAAAGCCTGTGTCGTGTGGGAACGCTGATGAATGACCTGGAACGGTACCTCGGCTTCCAAAGAAACAATCTGAGCCTTGCAACCTGGCAAACTGCAGAGAACCCTTAACCACCACCGTCACTCTTGAGCCTTTAGTCTCACACCAGCCAGCACACTTCTCAGGAGCTTAAAAAATAAATAAATAAATAAATAAATAAATAAATAAATAAATAAATAAATAAATAAATAAATAAATAGTGCTGGGGGAATAACTCCATGGTAGAGCACTTGCTTTTCTGGGCCAAAGGGCCATCATGCCTGAGTAACAAAACCTAACTCCGTGGTAGATGTAGGATTAAAGAGTTTGCAAAAAAAAAAAATTAGTATAAGTAAGCGCTCAAAACTCAAGGCTATTGTGAGTCACTTCATAACGAAAAGGCTGTCCTTCCTAGAGAACTAAACAGAGAGAACGCTTCCTGCACAGAAACTGGCATCTCCACTGGGTACACTGCCTTTGCACCCACCTGCACTGGAAGGAGTGCCATCTTGGGCATGACGAAGAGAGTTCACTACAAAGGTCCTGGGGCCAAGGCGGCACAGCAGCTTCCACTGCAGAGATGAAGTCAAAAATGGCACGACATGCCACACAGACAAAGGGTTCCCCACGGCAGATACAGAGAGCGGCCGCAAGGGCACCCGAGGCTGAGGAGCCAAACTGCATGGAGGGTTTATGCAAGAAGCAGCAAATCAAGAAGATCCGAAATGAGCCCTGGGACAGATGGGAAGGAAAGATGTGGAAGCAAGAGGGAGAGGCAGGCCAAGCAGAGAGGCAGTCTGCAGAGATCCCCAGAGACAAGGAAGAGAGGAAGTGTTGATGGACAGCAGGGATGCGGCCACCCAAGCCACACGTGAGGACTTCCATGCTTTGTTCTCCCCCATTCCACATGTGCTCAGGCCACAGGTATCTGCCTGCACTCTGCCTCACACACTGGCTTCCACAGACTCAGGCTTCCTAATTGTAGCATCTCTCGGTGCTGCCAAGTGCTTTGGAAATCACTTGATTCCAGAGCTGCTCCCAGTTCATCTGACCAAAGAGTCCAAAACCTCCTTTGTATGGTCTCCTGGTTCTAAGAGAATAGGTTAGAAAAAGACTACTGTGGCCGTCGAGATTGTACAACAGAAGTCTATGAGCTGGAGGTAACTCGGTGATAGCATTTGCCTAGCATATCTGAGGCTCTGAGTTCCATCCCTGGAAAAAAGAAAGGGAGGGAAGGAGGGAGGGAGCGAGGGAGGGAGGGAGAGAGAAGGGCTATTTTACATACTATTAAATATGGAAAATACATCATTTGACTGACCATAACTGGTAACTGATGCTTCCCAACAGTAATGCTGAGACCCCTATAAGAGTTCTAAACCACGCAGGTTACATTATAAACACGACTTGAGTCAGCCTTCCAAGTAGATTTTGCTCTTAGGTGTACTTTTTTCCAAACAATGTGATAGTCCTTTAACATGGGATGCTTGAAGCAGCCTATATAAGACTACTTGTCCTTGTGTGAGGTGAGGAACAGTCTCATTCAACACTGTCCTTGAGAACCATCAGCCATGGGAAATAGAAAAAGAGAGGACTTCTGGAGCAGCCTACCCTAAACCACCCAAGTAAGATGTGCTCAGTCATGATGAGCAATACGGACCTGGTTTTGCTAGGAAGAGTCTAAAACTTTGACAGGAGATACAATACCACTAGAGATAGTACTGGACTTGAAGGCAGGCAGATTTGGGGTTAAATCCTCAGTTCCAGGCTGGAGGGGGGGGGGGCTCTGTGAATGGGCGAATAACGTGCTAGGCAAACACGAGGACCTTGAGTTCAGATTCTCAGAACCCACATAAAGCTGACAGGGTCTCCTGTGTCTATAACCCCAGCACTCCTCGGCAAAAAGGGAGGTGGAGGCAAGAAAATCTCCAGAAGCTCCCAGGCCACCTCACCTGGCACACCGTGGTAAACAAGAGACATGGTCTCAAACAGGATGGAAGGAGAGGCCCAACCCTCAAGGCTGTCCTCTGACCGCTACAATTGCCAATACATTGCAATCTGCAGGAGCGAAGGCGGGGAAATCCCACAGGTGAACGGTTAAGTAGTGACACACGCGAACTACAAAGTTTCCGCTCAAGAACACTGTTCCATAGAGGGGTTTCATGATGACAATCTTATTTAAAGTCCAGGTGATAGTAAAGGGGACTATGCGGCGTAGGTGTGACGCTGGTAAGAAGTGACTTATAAACAAAAGAAAGGGGAAAGTGGGATGTACTTCAGGTACCACCCTGACGGCCTCAAAGAGCAAAACTCTGCGATGAAAACAGAGCAAAGCAGTAAGTGGGCGAAACCCGAGCGCATCGGTCCGGGCCCTAGTCTAGCTCCCTGGAAGGTGGTGTGTGCTAGGGATGCTGAGCCAGGCAGAGCGGAGACAGGCTCTTCTATCTGTTCCCGCCACGATGTAGGTCAGTGTGTCACTTCTGCGAAGAGGTGAATCGGGATCAGAGGAGCCAATAATTCAAAGGCAGGAGAGACAAGAGCTAAATTAAAGAGGCCTCTCTAGAGAACCAAGTACTCCCCTAAGACTTCCATCTCGGTGCTATTTTTTTATGCTGCTATTGACTGAGAAGAATGCACTATTAAACAGACCGAGTCTCCAACTGTCCTATAAATTGGTCCTGTGTTTCCCAGCACTAAAAAGGGTAGTAACTCACAAGAGAGCAAAATGCCAACAGTACAAATTTAGAAGATGGGTTAAAAAATATTCTGATCCAACTCCCCAGTGACAACCCTGAAGAAAAAGAGGGGCAAGAGCAATAGCCTTCTTCTAAAGCTTAATTCTATGCTCTAATTCAGAGCAGTATAATTAACCCCGAGTTTCACTGCTAACACTGAAGTTTTTCAGCCTGATGAGAATATCATTTAGTATCCTGCAATCGCCAATAATAGCAATATGACACAATGGTGCCTATTGAGGCTCTAATCAGGGCACATAGTCATTTACATAGAGCATTTTCTGTGACTCTCTGTAATACAACTCCACAAAGACTCGATTGAGACACAGGCTCCCTTTCCCATAAACTTAAAAAAAGAAAAAGAAGAAAGAAAAAAGAGAAAAGGAAAAAAACCCCACAATTTCCTTTACAGGAGCCCACAGATGCTCCCCACCCTCGCTGAGGGCTCACACTACCCAGGCACTTCACAGGAACCCCGCCTGCCCTGATGCCAGCCAGAAACTGGACACCGGCACTTGGTGTGTCCATCTGCCTGACCCCTGTGCAGAAAGAGGGCATCTGCAACACTATCAGGAAACCAAACAGAATGAGGGCTGTGGAGGAGCTTGAGGGGATCAAGAGCTTGCCAAGCCAAGCCTCTGGCTTGGGGGGCCGCTCGGATGACTCATGTCAGGCCTGAGAAATGTGGTCACTAGTCCTCCATGGCTTGGCTGGGAGCTGTGGGCCATGAGGTGGGTCTGAAAAGGAAGTATCTAGTGACAGACACGTTACCAGGGAAGGAAAGTGTAACCGCTCTTTAGGCCTCAGAAGATAGGCAGGTCAGGTTTGAATCCCACCTCCACCCACTAGCTTTGGACTCAGAACAAAGTACTTAATGGCTCTGAGCCTTTATGGCCTTCTGTGTAAACAGGTCTTCTAATACCTTGCAGGGATGAAGGTATTACTCATGCACCTGAAACATACAACTCAACGCACAGTATATAAAGAACAACAACTATCATTATGGTCCCTGCCATTCTTTTTTAAAGACAGGGTCTCAGTTGGCTTCAAGTTTTCTAGCTTTCTACATAGCCAGGGTGACCCTGAACTTCTGATCCTCCTGCCTCTATCTACCAAGTGCTGGAACTGCAGTCATGCACCACCATGGCCACTTAGAACATTATTAGCGACTGAACCCCAGGGTTTTGTGCATGCTCAGTCAACACCCTACCAAGTGCTACACCCCCAGGCCCACGTCATTATTCTTTAATAAAGAAACCAGCAGGCATTAGATTATAATGCTGAAGAGAGTAGACCCAAAGCCAGGCTCCCCAATTCAAACTCTCCTTCTGTTTCTTACTAATTAGGTGATTTATATTGAATCTCCTTGTCTGTAAACTGAACAAAACAGTAGTTTCTACCGCCTAGAGCCACTATGAAGATGAAATGGGTTCGTATGTACAAAGCAGGTACGCTCTCTGTGTGTATGTGTGCATCTTTTGCACAGCAGTGTACATATGACATGCCAGGTGCTGTTCTAGTATTTGTTATATAAATAAAAATAAGATGAATCCCTTTAACCCCAGCACTCAGGAGGCAGAGGCAGGAGGATCTCTGTGAGTTCAAGACCAGTCTGGACTATAAGGGAGTTCCAAGACAGCCAGGGATACACAGAGAAACCCTGTCTTTAAAAAAAAAAAAAGGATGAACCAGCAAGGGATCTGGCAAACAACGGTGTCTTTTAATGCAAGTGTAGCAACAGCCACTAATACTTACATTAGCTTTCAGAGTCACTGTGTCATTTCATCTCTAATGAAACTGGAGAAAAACAGCATCAAGGTGATGTGAAATCAAGGCCTAAATTCTGAGGCAGGCCTCAGCACCCTGCTTTCTTACAGACTTCCCCTAAGGCCGAAAGGGGAAACCGCTCAGTTAATGGGGAGCACTGAATTAACTGTCATTTGTTCTTCTTCTGCTCCAGCCTCTGCCTATGCAGCCAAGTCCTTCTGGACAGAGTACATCCTCCTCAAAGGCCACCCTAGGAAGACCAGGACCAACATCCACGCCAAGATAGGGCAGACATGAAACGGGGGATTTCAATTCAGGCCAAGTTCGAAGGTTACTTTCCATCAGGGGAGAAGAGCTCCACTCTGTATCAGCACCCGGGGGGTTCAAAGTTGAAGCCGGCACGAGTTTCTGCTCCACATCTCCTAGTGTGCTCTGCAGAGAAGCCAGCTCGCAGACAGAACATCTGCACCACACTAAGCTGCTACCACAGTCTGGTTTACAAAGACTCAGAACAGGTGTCATCCTGCTCGTTCCCTACAGCTGATCCAAACCATGCCTCCTCACCCTCCTCCCAAACCTTTGAAAGGCCAAGAGTGTCCTGCCCACCCACCGCAGCAATGGGGCCAGACCTCCAGAACAGACTGACTCATCTGTGACTATCTTCCATGCTGCTGCTCCTTGTCCCATCATTCCAAAGGATTTCCACACCAAGGTAATTAATCCAACCCATCACCATGCTAGAAGAACTCCATTACTAATCACTGGCGACTGACTGCCTAGCTTCAAGTCCAAGGTCAGTGATGTAGATAACTGGCTATAACCAAGTAATACTGGCTGTCTGGACACCATGTGGCCAGTACCACCTCTCTGATATGGTAATCTCACCCCATCCCATGGTTCCCCACAGTTAATACTCTCGTTTATAATTCCAGCCTCAATGTCCTTCCTGAACTCCAGGCTCAGGCTCCAAGAGGCCGCATAATTATCAATTCCATGTGGATAACCAATAGGCATCCAGAACTCGAAAGTCCAAAATATCCTCTCTCAACCCATTCCACGTCCCACCAACCTGCTGTTCACTATTCCACGAACAAGCCACTTGGCCTTTTCACCTGCTACCACTGTTGCTGCCGCTTACGCCTCCTCAAAAACTTCCTTGGCTAACAACATATAAAAATGGTAGCTACTCATCCTCTTCTTGATGTATGTATCTCTTTAACTTATTTCACTTTTCTCTACAGCTGCAAAGTCCATCCAACATTATGCTTTTATTAATATAATTATCTATCTTCCCCACCAAAGGTAAGCTCTATGAGAGGTGGGAGTTGGTCTGTTGGAGTTTTCAATATCCCTAGCACAAGGCAGTGCACAGTAGAGAGTTAGTATGAAATAAATGGTATATGCTGAATGAATTGTTTGGTTCATTTTTTGAGGCCAGGACAAAGAGAGGATCAAAGAAATAATATGGGATCTGGGGCCTCAGAGAATGGATTAAGCACTTTTTCTGATTTTAAGATTTATTATAAAGCTACTATAACCAAGCCAGCATAACACTGACAGATAAACAGACAATGGAACAAAATGAGTGCCCCACATCTACAGCCATTTGGCAATAACAATGACGTGTGTGCATGTTTATATGGATGGACATGTGTGAAGGTCAGAGGAGCAGTTTTGGGCATTGGTTCTCCCCTTCTACCTTGCTGAGATAGGGTCTCTCTTTTCTGAAATGGTTAAGTCGAAATGTTGGTAATCCAGCTTAGGAACCGCTGCAGCTACTCGGTAGCTACTTAAGTTAGGTTTCTCAGCTTCTCTCAGCTCCTTTTCCTATCTATGTTTTATTGACCAATGTTTTTAAAATCAATGATAAACCAAAATCCAGAAGTGATGAATGTCACAAAAAAGAAGTCAGAGGCCAGAGTTTAGCTCAGTAGTAGAGCACTTGCCTATCAGGCATAAGCCTTGAGTTCAAGTCCCAGGACTGAAAAAATAAAAACGATACCAGACTGGAAGACAATCTGCTGCAGGCTGGGAGAGACACTCAGGGCTCAATCCTGCCAGCTGTCACCAACCCTAACAAAGTGTGAGCATCAAGCTGGTAGCCGTCTCTATCTACCTTAATCCATCCTCTCAACCACCTTCTGACAGGGCCCCTGTCTTTAACATGGTGCTTGGTTCTAATGTCAGTGGAATGTAGAGGGAACTGTGTATAATGCTTAAAATATGAGGGCATGTCTGTAATTCCAGCACTGGAGAGGCTGAGGAAGGAGAATCATGAGCTCAAAAAGACTAAATTATACTAGGATATCTTGTCTCAAAGGCCAAAGTATTTACATACTACTCATTAACCATCATAAAACAACCACTCCAAAAGGTACCTGTTTCCAGTGCTTTGTCCCTCTGGGACAAAGCTGTCTGTCCAGCTGGTAAGAAGGAGAACTAGAGAGCTGGAGAGATGACTCAGTGGTTAAGGGCCAGTACTGCTCTTGCAGAGGACCCAAGTTCAATCCTCAATACCCACGTTGCACAACTCACAACTACCCACAACTCCAGCTCCAGGAAACCTATCTTCTCTTGGCCTCCATGGGTACTGCACTCATGTGCACACACCTACACACAAATACACACAGACACATATTTTTTTAAGATTTATTTATTATGTGTACAGTGTTCTGGCATGTATACATGCCAGAAGAGGGCACCAATCTCACTATAGATGGTTGTGAGCCACCATGTGGTTGCTGGGAATTGAACTCAGGTCCTCTGGAAGAGCAGCCAGGGCTCTTAACCTCTGAGCCATCTCTCCAGCCCCACATACACATAATTTAAAAAAAAAAATAAAGTTAAATCTTTTCTTTTTCAAAAACAGAAGAGTTCAGGATTCTGAACCTGAGTACCAAGACAACTTCCAGAGGTCATTCCATCAAAGATCTTCACCTCATCATGCAATCCCAACCCCACAGGTGGAGGAGATCCCATCCACAGGAAGCTTTACAGAACTGTTGGAAGCACCCTGACATAGTAGAGCACTTATGATCTAGACAACGCGCCCCACCAGGGCCTTCCACAACACTGAGTTGGTGGAGCCACACAGCGTCCTATGAGGTGGTCTTACGACCGCCATGTCTTACTGACAAAGCACAGAGAAGGAAGAGACTTCACCAGGTTGCAGTGAAGACCCCAGCTTGACCCAGGTCTTCTGGCTCCCAGGCCCCTGGCTCATCTGCAACGCCACACAATTCACTCTGTGTTAGCTGGTCTTCGGCTCCCCTTCTCTGAGTGCCCTTCATCCCCATCCCATGGGTCATGGTCGCTGCACAGAACAAGGGTGTGGTTCTGAGACTAGAAGCAAGCAGAAGAGGAGGAAGGACTTGGGCGTGCGAGTCCTAACGCCTGCTGCAGTGCTTTGCAAACACAGCTTGCTGCTCACAAAAACTCTTTGCTTCCTCCTCAGTGAAAGGCGGCTGGACGTTGATGTCAGACATCCCACCGGAGACGAAGGCTGTACTCCCCACCTCCCTTGCCGCTCTCTGTGTGCCTGTGACCATGGGAGGACCAGGGAGACGCGAGGGGAAGTGTTCCACGGGACTTCCGGGAAGGCTGCCGAGGGAGAACTGGTGCAGCGGGAACCCTCTCTCCGACCTCCTGCCAACACTCAGACATGACAGCTGGAGTGCAGATGCCAGCCCCATGGAGAGGGGACAAAGCCCCGTGGATCAAGGCAGAGGATGGGACCTGAGCTGCTGCTTCCATGACAGTGGTTTATGAGAAGGAAGTTAAGTTTCCATCACTTTGGCCTGTTAAATTACTATTAATCAGGCTTGTTGTTAAAAGCAGCTCAAGCTAATCCCACCTAAGACCAGAGCAAAACCAAACTATAAACAAACCCCTGCCCCTTTCTCTTCCTTCCAAAGGACTCTACAAAGAGCAAAACATCTGTCCAGATAAAAATCCAACATTCCTGCAAATTACTCTGCTCTACAATTCAATGTCCATGACTTCCTGTAGTCTCACCTTTATCACTGGCCCCAAACAACATGCAACCATGGCCCTGTGTCCTTTTCTGGTTAGGAGAAGGATGTCCCCCACCCCCAGTCTTACTATGAGGGTCCTTTATGAAATTGAGGGAGAGCTGGGGAGGGGGTTACAGAAAGCATTTCAACCTCCCACATGGAACAGAAAGGGGCAGAGCTCCACATTGAAAATGTAGTACTCATCTCTACGGCTTTCATTCTTTCTCTCTTGCAGCTAAAGCTGGATGTTTATCACACACAAGACAGTGCTCTCCACTAGAGCCCTCAGTTGCCCAAATCTCACAGATCTGACCTCCATGCTTCCACACCAATCACAAAGGGGTCACTAAAGAAATCCTGAATAAACAAAAAAGAAAAAACAAGTTCCACAAGCATCATTTGTGTGTGTACAGGGTGGGGAGATTTCGTATCAAATCACTTTATCCACATTAAAGAAAAAATAATAATATGAATAAGATTTTTGTTAAAAGAAGTGGGAAGGAGAGAGGGGAGAGAAGACGAAGTAACCCCTCCCCCAGCTTTTTCCTTCTCTTATTGTCTATTCTGATTTTGTGTATGTGTATATGTGCTGATGGAAATCAAACCCAGGTTCTCATGCATGATAAACAAATGCTATTCCACTGAGTTACATCCCCAGCCCCTTGAATTATATATATATATATGCATTCATTTTTATCATTTAATATTTCCCTTTATATAATAATAATTTTTTTGTGGCTCTAGAAGTAACTAGACCAATATGCAATGAAGTCACGATACACAATTAACACACTTGGCCAGGGAGATGAGCCCACATCCTACAGCCATGAATGGAGATGCTCAGAAGCTGACAGGCAGGTGGTGTCCACCACAAACCACGCTCCATCTGCGGCTCCCAGCAGAGAACCTGGCCCACCATCAGCATCCAAAGCCATGGTACAACATAAGGGGCAACCTGTGCCATGGATTGGTATATGAACTCAGAAAGAGGTATGAAATCAGCATCACTCATAATTAAAAACTATGCTTTAGGCTCAACTCTACTCATTAGAGTCCTTGTTTATAGCTGGACTTCCCTCTCCACTATGAAACTAAATGTAGGCCCAGAATTAGTGACCCCAGAGCTAAATCAGGTTTGCAGTGAGTTTGGTTCCCTCACACCATGGTTAAAAACAAACCAAACCTATGCCTCTTTAAACAATTAAGATATTTACACTCAGAGTCTAGAGCTCGGGCTTGGAATGTAGCTCAATTGGTAGCGGGCTTTCCTAGCAGACATGGAGCGTTAGGGTCAAGCCTCAACAACAGTCTATCAGAAATTCAAGGTCAACCTCAGCTACACAGCAAATTCACCTGAGCCTGGGATATCTGAGACCTCCTAGTCTAAAAAAGAGTCCAGATCTCTAGCTCTTCATGAATCAGATCATAGGCACACTGGGTCCACAGGCTGAGGCTGGACACGGGGAGAGAAGAGTGAATGAAGGAGACACAGAGACAAACACAGAGACCACACCTCACTTCTGCTTCTGCACTCTAAGAAAGACACGGCTTGGGGTCCAAGGCACTGTCAGGAGCGCAAGTGGAAGGGCATACCACAAGGACCTTGGGTTTCAAATCAGGTGAGGCGGCAGACACCTCCGGAAGGAAGGTGCTGCCTCTGCGTCTGATGGAGAAGCTGTTAACACTGGATGTCCCTTCCTTCCACCTGCAGAGTCTCCGGCATGCTCACTACCGACAGCTACAGCTTAAAAAAGAAGTAGTAGTTTCCTGAAAGCTGGCGAAGTGCAACCTCTAATTATCTGTGAGTTCAAGGCCAGCTAAGGCTACGTAGCGAGCCCCTGTCTCAAAACAAGTTTTGTGAGAAGAAGTTATAAACCTGCCAAGCGCCTTCAATACGTCATCCTATTTTAGTTCCCACAATCTCAGAACACAGGTCTCACCCACCCCGTTTTTACAGATGAAGAAACAAAGGCTGGGAAGCCAGACTGTCCAAGGTCATTATCAGTAAGACAGAAGTGGCCAGCAAGCTGCTGGCTTTGGAGAGTGGTGGCTATACACGTGGTTTTTTGGTTTTGTTTTGTTTTTTTTCCTTTCCATGGAAAGCTGGGGTACCTCACTCCTCTTGGCACCAGCCTTCTCTGGGGTTACTCCCGACTGCCCCAGCCTAGTCATACGCTGACTGTCTTTGAGTCGACTAGTCAACTAGCAAACAGTACTTTGCCTGGGCTGTTTCACTGTTCTTAGGGGCGAGATGGCCACTGGCCTCTACAGAACTACCCCTTGATCAACAGAAAGGCCACAGGGCTGGTGACATGGCTCAGCATATAAAGGTGCTTGCTGCCAAGCCTCGGCAGCCTGAGTTTGACTCCCCAGACCCAAGTGGTAGGAAAACTGACTCCTGAAAGTTGTCCACTGACCTCCACATTTAAAAAAAAAAAAAAAAAAAAAAAAAGAGTTTAAGAAACTGGGCCAGTCTTTCAAACAGATCTAAGAAAGATAAAAATAGTACCCCCAACATTTGCTCACTTACCAAAATAGATCCATTGAAACCCCACAGTCAAGACCCCTACAAGGAGTCATAAAAGAAATAACTTCCTTATGCTTTACAATGAACACTCAGCCTATGTCCCAAATTTCTCAACAACTTGACCTGTTATATTTTATTTGGTAGGGTTCAGTTCCACAATATTAGCAACAATACAGAAATCCTGACCGAATCAGCACCAGGACCACACTGTGCCTGTTGCCTGGTGGCCTTTCCTTTCATGGGAACACTCTTGCCCTGGAATCTCAACCGATCTCAACTCTTTGGCTATATTTCAAAGGGATTCTGAAACTCACCTACATCTGACCGTGTTCCTGAAATGATGTTTCAAAGGAGCCCGTCAACCATCCCATGACGACTCATGTTGGGGAGTGCATATTTTGTGTGCTGGGAAATGAAGTGAGATGGTGATGACAGACTAACCCTGAGTCATGTATTGTCATAGCCCAAAAGGATCCAAGCTACACTTAAGTCGGGTGAGGAAATAAATCCTGGCTGAGAGTCTCACTAAAAGTCACCTGGCTAGAAGAGGAAGATCTACTGCTAGAATCCAATTCTCTAGGCTCTTGACCAGGGTCCTTGTGATAAGACACTGCTTCTGCTCATTGTCTTTGGGGGTACACAAGCCTAGGCCACCTCCTACCTACTCACCACCTTAGGAAGCATACAGACACGGTGAGTGCACACATCAGAGGAGGTACATACGTAGAAACCATCCCCGCTGAGTAAAGGATGGACTTAGGTTTGCTTGGTTCTGTCCCTGCCTGCCTTCAGCTCTCTATAGATGTCAAGATCCCCTCTACCTTCCTCCTCACACCTTTGTTCCAGCCACCACCCCTGGCTCACACTTCTCTGTAGACCTTCCACGGCTTCCTCTTAACAGTCAGTTCTCTATTACCCAACAGAAAGCATCTAACTAAAAAAAAAAAAAATGAGAAAAAGAAAATCATTGACGATTAACAAACCCTGAGGGGCCATGTGATGAGTCAGATGTGAACCTTCCCTGATGTCCTCATCAACTAGGAAGACCTCAGGCCTCTGAAGAGCCATGATGTAAGTGCTATGCTGCAGACGCAGGCAAGTGCCGTGGAAGCCGAGAGAAAGTCGTGACTGATTCCAAATCTGCAGAGTGAGGAGGGCAGCTGGGTTCTGGGAAAATGTGCCTTTGTGTTGAGTCTTTTGAAGGCAGAGTTGGGGGGAGGATTTCCATAAACTGAAGGGGGTGTATTCCAGGAAGATGGAGCAGCATGAGTAAAATCAGGGAGGGGTAAGACCGTGCGCATGTCTCAGAACACCCACTGGTCTAGGGCAGCTGAAGCCTTGGGTGTCTGGAAAGACTTAGGGGGAAAACACTGGAATGGGAGGTCAAGGCCGCACAGTGAAGCCAAAGCATCACTCATATTATACCCCTCCTACACGGCATAGACAGCCTAAGAATGTAAGGCAGGGAAATTCAAATTTGTAGCAAGAAGGAGGGGGCAGCACTAGAGACATCGGGGGGGGGGGGGGGGGGTGCAGAACTTAGAAGCCTTTATCATAGGCAGAAAACTTGGTCCTCATCATCAACGCCCCCTGGTGCCAACTTGGCCTATTCTGCACATAATGTCCATCTCTGTGGTGACTGCGATCTGACCATCTGGATAATGGAAAAGCACCCATCTAATCTGGCCTGATGATGGAAGGAGGGAAAGAGGGAGGGAGGGAGGGAAGGAGGGAGGGAGGGAGGGAGGGAGGGACGGAGGGAGGGAGGGAGGGAGGGAGGGAGGGAGGGAGGGAGGGGAGGAAGGGAGGAGGAAGGGAGGAGGAAGGGAGGGAGGGAGGGGAGGAGGGAGGGGGAGGAGGAAGGGAGGAGGAAGGGAGGGAGAGAGAGAGAGAGAGAGAGAGAGAGAGAGAGAGAGAGAGAAAGAGAGAGAGAGAGAGAGAGCGCACACAGACGCACGCTCATTCCCAGATGACTTCTAGCCTTTACAAGCGCCCATCCCCTGCTCACAGGCATGTAATTGAATTGACTGACAATTTCTGAAACAAGAAATACCACAGTGAAAACTTGGATTTTCTGGGACTACACTTTTATACGACCACAAAGAAGTTAACTTAAGTTCCCTTTAGAGGAGGCAAACAACCTCCATTCCTCACAACACGATCTCTTTTGAATCTTCAAGCCTGAGAACCAATGCCCACTGGTCACTTGTCATCTCTCAAAGGCGATCTACCACACTCCAAAAGATCTGCAAACTCCTGCCACATTCAGCTTAGATTATCAGCCCCCTAAAGTCAATGATCCTTCCAGTTCTGGGCATTCACCCCTCACTCGGATCCTATAGCCCACCTACAATCCCCGACAGCCCAGCACCTCACTTCTGTAGACCTTCAGGCCCTGCCAGATGGCACTGAAAAGGGAAATCAGAAGGCTCCTCCAGGGGCCTGGGCAGCCAGCCTGGGAGAAACCTAATACATCCTTGTTTTCCTCTCCAGTACCACAGGACTCTACACTGGGCTCTTCCTGTGATCTACTGTGTGTCAGACCTTCCTAGCAGGGCTCACAAAACAGTGCTGCCGGACCTGAGAAGACTGCGGGTCGCCCGGGCTGAGCTGCCACGTGGTCTACAGGAGGTGACAGCACAGCTCACGCATGAAGCTCGCGCTCCACACAGGCTGTAGCACCAAATGCTCAACCCTCTCCCGCTAGCAATGCAGGCAGCAGGCACAGCGTTCCACACCCAAGTGTCAGGACAGTGTGCTTACTCCTATTAGCACCAGCCATTTGTGACAGAGTCAAGAACGGACTCCGAGGCTCTGGTGATCATTTAAAGAAAAGGCTGAACAGGGTAGAAAAGAAATGTAACTGTGGCTCCTGGCTGCGGTGAGCAAGCCCTAGACACAGAAAGCCAGTAACCGAAAGTGTGGAAGGGTGTGATCATGGGAGGGGAGGGTGGGAGACCTGCTGGATGAACTGTCAGCTTTGGAGCAGGCAGGGGGATAACTTAGGGTATAAAGCGCTTGCCATATAACCCTGACACCCTGAGCTCAAATCCCACATAAAAAGGGGGTGCACCGCACACATCTGTAATCCTTGCACTCCTGTGGAAGAGACAGAGAAGCAGAGACATACCCCCCACTCCCCACAGTCTCAGGCCAGCTGGCTGTGTCGAGCAAGGTGGAAGGCAAGGACAGACACCTGAGGTTGTCCTCTGGTCTGCACAAAAGCACTGTGGGATGCATGTACCTGCACTTACATGTGAAAATGCACCCTGGGTCTGGGTGGTGGGAAGCCTTTGGGACATATGAAGTGACCCAGGAGGGTACAAATGATCAAAATTCTTTTTGTGACCAAAAAATGTATAGGACTATCACAATTGAAAAAAACTGTAAGAAATATCAAATCACACTGTTATACTTATTTATTTTGTGGAGGGCAAAGGGCGCATGCGCCACAGCATGTGGAGGTCAGAGGACAACTTTCAGGAATCAGTTTTCTCCTTCTACCATGTAGGTCCTGGGGATTGAACTTAAGCTGTCAGGCTTGGTGGCAAATGCCTTCATCCACTGAACCATCTCAGCCAAATTCCACTTTAATGAGTGTGGAGTTCCAAAGCCCAGGAAACAATCTGACTCAAAGCCACAAATTTAGCCTGTGAATGGCTTTCCACTTGGCAAGTCAGCTCCTCATCCCTGTGTGGTAACGCCAGTGAGTGAATGGGCAGCCGGGCTGGGGAAATTCCTAGCGATTATCAGAATGGAAAGGAAAGAAAAGGCAAGGGGGAGCGGGAGAAGGGCTGGCAGGGCCTCCGCCTAAGTGCTGGCTCAGGCAAGCGCTGTTCCCTTCCAACGGGAGAGTGTCTGCAAGCCGAGCTTCCTCCTCAGTTTTCTCCCTGTGTTTTTGTGTGTCTCTTCCTCCTGGAAACTCTGGTCCCCTTATCCAAACGAAAAACCTCATACCTTAATATGAGATGTTTGTATCTCTCTAACAAGAAAATCACCTCCTAACCTTTCGAACAAATTGCCACCAGCAGCCACCACTCTCCTCCAGACTATATTTAGCTGTAAGCCAAATCATGGGATCTTGAGTCTCCAAATTTTTCTTCCCAAGAAATGCCAACCCAACCTGTACCTACCGGTCTCCCCTTGATGCATCCACATCCTCCTATATCTTCTGCACAAAGGGTCCTTAGATCATCTCACTCAGTCACTTCCACATTCTTGTTTTAGCATAGCACACACAAAGACAGACAGACAGACACACACACACACACACACACACACACACACACACACACACAAAGAACTTTCTTCTCTCTAGCCAAAAATCCACTAAGTGAAATAAACCTTATAATTATAGCAGGCACAGAAGTCTAGAAGTTTCTGTCACATGGTTCTGGTGCTGCCTCCCACCTTTACCATTACTATGGAGTCTGAGGATAGTGCTGTTCAAGTCAAATTTCATTTTACAGGCATGAAATCGGAACCTAAGAAAAGGAATAGACCTGGCCACAGACACACAGCTTAAGACAGGCAAAGCCAGATTCCAGACTCGCCGGGCCAGTCCTAGGCTCACTGCCCTACAGTGTATCTTAATCACCTTATATAACCAGTATGTATAAAACTTACCATGTGCCCCGAACTCCTCTTAGTTCCTTACATAGTCTGATATGTTTAATTCTCACAGCAACCTGATGGCAGACATTCTGTTCTCCCCATTTTACAGAGTAGAAAACTGGGGCACAGAAAGGTGAAGTAATTCAACCAATGTCAACAGGGACAGGAGAGCAGGTGTCTGAACTCAGGCAGCCTGGCTCTGTGGCCAGGGTTCTCAAGTTATCACAGAAGGAAACACTTGCTACCTTTAGGCAGAAATGGGAACAGTGTCATGGACAGCTTGGTAAGTGCAATTTATTCAAGAATTTCTCTTGAAGAACAAGGAATTGTAAAATTGAAAACAAAACCAAACGATGACACTAGAAATTACAATAGAAGGCTGAATGCACCAGGCGCCCAGGAAAGGACCTTTGCCAGCTCACTTTTGCAAGCGATAGACACCTGGGATGTGGAGTATGCTGTGCACTTTCATCTGGACAGTGGCCTAAATGCTATCATCTATTCTTGACACAGCTGTCCTTCAGACATACCCATTGTCGGCTTCATCCCTATATCCGATGCCCCCATGAAAGCATCTAGAAAGGGACTAGGCACAAAGCCTAACCATTTATTAACAGTTCTATGCTGTGGCCAGCCTCCCCTCCCACTGCAGAACAACAGCATGTCCACTCATTCTTTAAAAAAAAAAAAAGTCACCAGAAGCCAGTGTGCCCCCTTGGGAATCATTCTGCACCCAACTCCGGCATGTGAAACTCAAAATAAAGCCATAAATCTCAGATGAGTTAGCCAACTCCCTTGGTCTGTCGTTGTTTTATTCGCTTGTCCCCATGCGGCTGAGCTCAAACACCTCCACACCAATGAGAGGCAGGAAGAAGAGTCTGGAGCTAAGATACCACCCAACGGTGCTTCTGGAGCACCAAGCTGGAAGCTGGCGAGTGTGGGAAACGCCTGCAGCGTAGTGCCGAGGATCCTGAAACCAGTGCCTGCTCAGCGGCTCCCACCCCCAGCACTGAACCATGATCAGCTACAACGGGGAACACTTGCTCTGCAGCCAACAGCAGCAAGTTCAGCCATAAAACACTCAGGCGTGAGCCTCGCGGAAGCAGGTATACAAGGTTCCCACCAGCCCTGGGAACCCTAAAGGGCTTAATAAGGAAATGGGAGCCACGCCAACAAGGTGATGGGAAGAAAAGTGAAGTCCCCACAAACGCAAGACACACAAAGCAGCCCCACTTCCCAGGTCAGCGCCCTCTATCACCACCACCCAATCCATGGTATGTCATGCCGAAAGCTAAGGAACCGACTCAAATCTGTCTACCCCAGCATTTGCATAATGGGTGCTGACATTTGGCTGCCATCTGACGGTCACCAAGTAAGGCACAGGGTGGAGACCTTCCCACAAAGCAATATTTATTGTCTTTGGAGAGCTACTGGCTGAACCCTCCTGAAATATCACTAAACTCAGCTCAGCGAAACAAAGGAAAAAGAACACTATTATAAATGAAAATTTAACCAAGATCTCAGGATATGTCTGCACTTTGTATTCTCTAATTTCTGTATAAATACTGGAACAGTGCAGAAACACGGTGATCTCAGAAATAAAGTGCCTTTGATAGCCACAAAACCCAATTATTTATTTCACTTTATTTTATTCCTTATCTCAAATACACAGTTCCTTTTCCTTAACAACAACAAAAAAAAAATCCCTCTTTTAAACAATATGTAAGGCAAAGCAAATGTAACAGAGTACCAAAACAAACCTTTCCTGCAAAATTTATGGTTCCTCTTCTGTCCCTAGCTGCACACAGCACCCACCGCCCCAGGACTACTGCTGTGCACACAGGCAGAGGCTACTGATTCTGCACAGCCACGTTAATCTCCCACTGTGTACAGCGGGAGCGGACTGAGCACACTGATTTACTTTTTCTTCTACTTCTTCCCTCAGGCGGTGTCTCACTGTGCTGCCTAAGCTGGCCTCGAACTTGAACTTTCAATCCTCCTGTCTTGATCTTTTTGTTTGTTTTGTTTTGTTTTCAGACAAGGTCTATGTAGCCCTGGATGTCCTGAAACTCAGTATATAGACCCGGCTGGGCTTGCACTCACAGAGACCACCTGCTTCTGCCTCCTGAGTGCTGGGATTAAAGTCATGTAAAACTATGCCCAGATTAGATGTTGATTTCTAAAAACAAATCAACTTTTCCTCAAATTGCTAAGAAAACAAAAGAGAAAGAGCCAGACACGGTGGTGCACACATTTACTCCCAGCCCTCTGGAGGCAGAGGCAGGCAGATCTCTGTGAGTTCAAGGCCAGCCTGGTTTACAGAGCTAGTTTCAGGTCAACCAGGGCTACGTAGTAAGACCCTGTTTCCAAAAAAGAGAAAGAGGAGAAGGGGGCTGAATCTGATCTCATTCAACACCGGGGGCCAGGGAGAGGGGGCGACTAAATGTACACTGGGAACAGACAAACAAAACACACTGTTGCACCCTGGCAAAATACCCATCACCACCTTGTTTCAGCCTTTAACTCTGGTCACTTTGCTTTAGACTTGGGCAAGAGTTTACTAAACAAACCTAACGGGGCCACCGGTTCCTGGGGCTTGTCACTCGGTAACACTCAGGGAAGGAAGCAGGGTTCCAGGGTAGCAGGTGGGTTGGTTCTAGATGGATTCACTGGTGACAGGAATGGACATATACCCAGGAAGAGGGAGAACAAGCAGGCAGGACAGTTTCTCTGATGCCATCACACAAGCAAGGGCCCTCCTCACCATCCCTGAGTTCCCACACCCACAGCCTTCCCCCACTACTGCCTCAGACCAGAACCTTCTCTCCCCTCCCCGCCCCGCCCCCATCTGCCCCTCTCACTTCCACTCACCCTGAGCCATAAAAAGTCCACACCCCAGGAAATCTGACTCCCGGGTCCCTCCCAGTCACCCTGTGAGGGGAGGGGGGGGGCACAGAAGGAAAGCCTCTGCTACACCCTCGAAGGTGTCCAACCTCCAGGGGCACCTGCCATTTGTGTGGATCAAGACTTGTCAGTCTGCACCAGGGAATGAACAGAACGGTTAAATAATAAAAGGGGCTGACACCCAACTCCAAATCTCATCAGAAGTAAAGGGAGCCACCATTCGGATCTGCTCACGGGTTCCCCGCCCCTCACTGGCTGGCACTTACTCGGGGCCCTGTTCTCACTAAACCTGTTTCTCCTGCACTCAGTTCTAACCTACAAAGGCCATGTGGTTAATCTTCACTCAGCTGCTGCTACCCAGCTGCACAGCCATGGCATATGTGACCCTCGGAGGACAACCTGCACAAGAGTTGGTTCTTTCCTTCCACCATGGGGGTTCAGGAGCCTGAGCTCAGGTCACTAACTAGGGAGAAAGCACCCGGTATTACCCACTGAGCCATCTGACCAGTCCCAACTGTCTAACAAGAGCCTCGGCAGGAGGATTCCATCCCTCTCGCGGCCACCCCAGGCCTGGGCTCAGCAGAGCTGGCACACTGTCAGCTCCACGACTGCTGTGCACACAGACAGAGGCTACTGATTCTGCACAGCCACGTTAATCTCCCACTGTGTACAGCGGGAGCGGACTGAGCACACTGATTTACTTTTTCTTCTACTTCTTCCCTCAGGCGGTGTCTCACTGTGCTGCCTAAGCTGGCTCGAACTTTCAACCCTCCTGTCTTGATCTTTTTGTTTGTGTGTTATTGTTTTGTTTTGCAAAACATCCCAGATGCGGTCACTCGGGCCCAGCACCTTCAGGACTTTACAAAATAAACTCTCAACAAACTGACTGAAGAGAGCCAAGTGCGGAATAGCTTCCATAGTGCAGAGTTATAAAATATTTTCCTTACGACCCTGAGTGGGGCTTGTAATCCTAGAACTCGGGAGCCTGGAGCAGGAGTATCACAATCTTGAGACCTGCCTGGGCTGCACAGCAAGGCCCCTGGCGGTGGTGGTGGCGGCGGCGGCGGCGGCGGCGGCGGCGGCGGCGGCGGGGGTGTTTGTTTGTTTGTTTGTTTGTTTGTTTGTTTGTTTGTTTTGTTGCTGTCATTACATTTTTAAAGGGCTGGAAAGGTTTTCACCAATATATTAATTGGTATGACTGCTTAGAATTACAGGTGCTTTATGTTTAGTTTCATGCTTTCTTTCATATAAAGTATTTTTAGAATCATATTCATGCTTGCATACACTTTCATCTCTCTGCTCCAGCGTGGCAGAGCCACCCATTTTTATGCATTCTGGTTTTGTTCCTGTCAGTAGGAGGGGAGGTGGAATGTACCTCTAAAGCTCTTTAGAGTTGATAAAAATACTTTTAAAATTATAAAGCGTGGGTGGGCGCGCTGGCTGACATCTGTAATCACAGCACTCAGGAGGCTGAGGCAGAAGGATTGCCACAAATTCCAGGCTAGCCTGGCCTACAGAATGAGACTCAATCTCAAAACCATGTCCAGTGTCCAGTGGTTCTGTCTTGTGGCTTCCTGGCAGCCTGGTGTCGCTTCCCAGAGCTCTCTAAACAGCTGCAACACAGTGAGCTGCCCCTTGGGCATCCCTCCACAGGACAGACAGCCGTGCATCCCTCCACAGGACAGACAGCCTGTTAGCAGACTGGGGTGCCTTGGGCATCCCTCCACAGGACAGACAGCCTGTTGGGGGGCGGGGTTGAGCAGCTGTACAAGGTGCTCTCTGCATCTAGTGCACACAGCCACAGGTAGGTGCACCCAGCTAAGGGCAGCAGGCTGCATTTCCCCCATACACAAGAACTCTGCGGCCCATGTGGCTTGTTTAATGGACCTAGAAACTCAGGTTCTCATCCACAGAGATAAGCTGTTGCTGTATATTGGAGATGACGTGGCCATTCCAACCAACTTAGCAGCTACCATGTGTGCTTTTAGGATATAATTCACACCTCACAGGCATTTTCATGGCAACACACAAGTATCTCTGCACCCTCAATCCCTGTTCCCCCTCCATGGCACGCTGCATTGTATTGTCATCTTACAGTGACAAACTCCAAGCACAGAGATATATTCAGCATCCCAAGGCTCTTACAACCAAGTTCCAGGTTCTCAGAACCTTCCTGACTCATATGGTCTCTGAGCCCCTACCAGGCCACTATACACACACACATCACCATCCAAAACAGACCCAGGTTGTTTCCTATGTGGTCATACAACATCACAGTAGGGTCAGCGGCCTGGGAAAACCATGGCTCTGCTACCTAATGTCTCTGACCTTGAACTAGCTGCTTTACCTTCTTCAGTGGGTGTAAGCAGGATTCTTCACGGCAGTGCTGGGACAGTGACTGGACGGGAATTCAAGCACGCATTTTATTTTAAAGGGGGACGTCATTTACCCACACAGTTGCGGCCGGCACCCGAGCTCCACTCCATCAAACTCCCAAATCCCAAACTCTCCCCAGGCTTCTTACGCTGTCTCTCTCAATAATGGTTCACTGAGCTCCCACTGAGGAAGCCTGGCTTAGCAACTGCCAGGGTGCTGAGACGTAATACCGGGAGGCAGCCTCAGCCATTACCTAACAGGAGAAGCTGAGCCTCTCCGGGCCGTTTCTTGATCAACACCCTCTTTCTCCACTACCCTGCCAGCACTGCTGAGGACCATGGAGGGGACACTTGCTGAAATGGCACACAGCACTGGTCCCCACATGGAGGCTGATGCCCCGAAAGCTACAGCCAGAAGCTACCGTGTCTGTCCCTATTTGCGTTCTATTGCTGTGACCAACCAGGACTAAAAGCAACTTGGGGAGGAAAGGGCTTACTTCATCTAACAGCTTGGAGTCCAGCGTGAAGAGTTAACCTTACGGTTCCCTCTTCCCCGATGACCTTAGCTGGTGTCACCCTGACACAGCACTAACCAGCACAGTGTCTTTCCTGGCTGAGGCTCAGCAGCGCAGACTGAGAAGGAAGCTACATCCCAGAGCCACCTTCCAGTCATGTACGTGACATTCAGATCCATTCAAACCACCACAGACCTCCAACACAGCCAGACAGGCTTCCTTTGGAACCCATCAAAGGAGCAGCAAAGGCCAAGCAGACTAGCTCCCCCTACAAAGGAACCTGGCTGGAGCTTCTGACCGGGAAAGGGACAGAGCCTGGAGCCTAAGCCAAGACTGCTAGCCCTGCCGGAACCCCTGTCAGGTCCCCCATGCTCTCATGAACTTACCATTACGTTTAAATGTTAGATAGATCCAGCTCTATTCTATCAAGTATTTACAGTGACTAAAATAATGCAAACTACACACACACACACACACACACACACACACACACACACACACACACACATCAAAAAAAAAAAATCAAATGAACAGTCAAGGGAATCAAGCCAGGAGAAGATGAGGGTAGGGAGAATAATAAAAGCCAGGGGGAGGATTAGCACCTAGAAATGAGTGCCATATGCTCTCTTCCTGCAGAAGTGTCAAGATGGGCAACAAATCTAGTTCTGAGGTCCTTAGTAAACAAAGTGAGAAACATGATCAGTCACAAGATGCTGGGTTCCTGGAACATGAAACCAACCTGGCAGGTCTGGAGAAACACGGCTTTCCCTGCTTGACTCAGGGTCTGGGGAAATTTCTTCATCAGACCTCATAAAGGGATGCAGCGGGTCACTACCATCATGGCCTGTAGCATCCCTACGCCAGACACCAAAGCCTCCTCCAAAGTGTTGTCTCGCCACCAACTCTCACAATTCAGAGGCCAAAAAGAACAAGTCTGTCAAAACAGACAAGTCCTGAACTCCTCTGAGTCTGTTATCCAAGCTTTAGAATGGTGCTTGTGGGCATAGGGAGATGCCCTGGCAGTTAAGAGTGTATGCTGTTCTTGCAGGGGATACAATTTCAGTCCCCAGCACCCACACGGCAGCTCACAACCGCCTGGAACTCCAGCTCCAGGGGATCTGATGCCCTCACCTGGCCTCCACTGGCACCTAGACTCATGTGCACATACCCACACACACATACATCTAATCCAAAAGAAATAAAACAGGAAAAGTGTTGCACGGATTTCACCAGGTTGTATGAGGCTCAAGCAAGATTACTGTGGAACTCACAGGCCTGCACACACAGTAGGTGTTTAGTAAGGATCGGGTCAACCCTCCTACTAGAATGAATGTAAGTTCCTCCAGGGCAAGGGTATTGGTCTGAACTGGTCACCATTGTAGCCCAAACCTCTAAAGCAGTCACGAGCACATTGTGGATGCTCAATAAACATTTAAGGAGTTAATATTTCCGGTTCCTGAAAACATGAAGTCACAGTAAGATGAAAACATAGAGCAGCACTCGGGAGGCAGAGGCAGACAGATCTCTGTGAGTTCGAGGCCAACAGAGGCAAGCAGAGCTCTCTGAGTTTGAGGCCAGCCTGGGCTCTTACCAAGTGAGTTCCAGGAAAGGCTCCAAAGCTACACAGAGAAACCCTGTCTCAAAAACACACACAAAAAAATAAATAAATAAATAAATAAATAAATAAATAAATAAATAAATAAATAAATAAATAAATAAATAAATAAATAAATAAATAAATAAATAAATAAAAGCATAGAGACACGTTTTGTAACTCCTTCTCAAAGTCACTCGCATAATGAGTCTTACAGGTCCCACATGAAAAACATTTCTGACCCCAAAACTCCTTTTTCCCTCAAGGAATGAGATAGACCGAAACAGTTCTTCAACCCCAGGGGACTCGAATGGTCCTAAGAAGGGAAGAGAGCCCCCACCCAAAGACAGCAGCTGTCACAGCAGAGCACAAAAGCAAAGGGAATCCCCTCCCTGACCTGCCCCTCCACCACCACCACCACCACCACCTATCCACTCTGCGACACAAATGAAAGGAATCCTCCCTCCCAGCCTAACAGCGTCCTTCATCTGGACAGCTGGACAAGTGGCTGCCCTTGAACACTCTAAAACCTGCTGGCTCAGCCCAATTCAGCAAAGCCAACTCCCAGCCCCTCGATCCAGGCCACCTGAATGCAAAGACACACCCCAACTCAAGAGCCAAGATCTCAGAGACTGGGGGGTGGGGGGGGCTGAGGAGCGCCTGGGAGGAAGGTTCTTGAAGTGGGTGGGGGCAGGAGGGATCTGGGTGCAGGTCCGAGAGTTCCTGCCCACGGGGTGGGTCACGTGGTTCTGTTTAGCTCACTAAGCCCAGAGGCGCCTGGCAACTGGTTCCCTCCCTATGTTACAGCTCATTTACACACACAGCTGCCCACACTCACTGCTGCCCATCTCCACAAGCCGCAGCCACCACTCAGGCTCCCAGAGAACCAGGAGGTCAGGCCACACAAATGATGAGCATGGGCACCGGCACATACATCCACACAGTAAGTACAGATCTCCGGGCCACACTATGGACCTTCACCAGGAAGGAAAGGATTGACAAGTGATTACCAAACATGGGGGAGGGGGGCGGCAAAGCCTCATCTCCCTAGCTGCCCCGTGGGATCTCACTCAATCACTGGGATATACTTAGTAACCGCCCTTGTTCCTGCAGGTACCCAAGCTCTTACTAGAATTCGGTCTTGACCTCTGACTCCTGGATGCTACAGGGCTTAGGCGTGCAGGCATGTCTAGGGGGAATCCCACAAGGCCACCAGACCCTGGGTACCACTACCACTAGTTCTGGGCGTGCAGCCCATGTATTTGAAAGAGATGAAGGCAGCCTGTAGGCAGATGTGATGAGCCCACAGGAGCTTGACCTTCCACTGTGGAGACTGGGATCTCCAATGCAAACTGGAGAGGCTCTAAGCAGCTCCTGCGTGCACTCCCTAGGCAAGGCGCCAGGCTCACACCGGAAGTCTCACCTCCAAGCACCCCTCCACAGGTAACTCCTGTCTCTCACTCCTTGTCTACCTATACTGTCTTTGCAGCCTAGAACACCTTTCCTCAAAGTCTACCCCTGCCGTAAGGCAGATGAGTAGGGGACCTACACATACACCTTTACATAGAACCCGTCTGGGTAATGGGTGCTGCTGACTATGGGGGACACTGTCCCACACCTTCACTCCCCTGGTATTAGACGAGGATAGCATAGGGCGTGTACTCACAGAAATCCTGTTCCATCAACAGGCATGGTCAATATCTGGACAGCTGCAGTTACAACACCTTTTGACACAGCCTCCCAGAGGCCAGCTCTGAACCATGACCTTGGAGCTGTGACTTGATCCAATAAGCACCATTTTAGTGGGAGGGTGTGGATCCAAACAAACTGTTCTGCAAGGGTGCTACTGCTAAGAATTCACGGGAAAGAGTAAAGGGGCAGCGGCTAGCACCTCAGCGACCCAGAAGCCCACACTTCAAAGATCCCCCTCAGGAAGTCATGGGGAACACACACACACACACAGAGCCACCCAAATCATGTACGGATGGGGACAGATGCTGGTTGTCACTTCAGCAGAGCTGCCCTAAAGCCTTCCAGGCTGCACATTCTTTCTCTGGGATTTTGTTTTGGAAGCACAGCATCTCTCTACAGTTCAGGCTGGCCTCAGACTCCCAAGGGCTGGGGTTACAGCCATGTGCCACCAAACCTGGCTTCGGTGCTTCCAGAAAATGGGAATGTTTAAAAACTAAAATCAAGGACCCCAGCGAGATGGCTCAGCAGATAAAGGCATTGGCTGCCTAACAGTACAAGTCTGGTGACCTGAATTCAATCCCCAGAACCCACATAAAGGTGGAAAAAAGAGAGCAACACACACACACACACACACACACACACACACACACACTACTAATAACAATAAATTTAAGAAAAAAACTAAAATCAGTTATCACCCTCCCATGTAAAAAAAAGAATAGCAGGGGCTCAGCACAGTCTCAGACCCAAGTTCAAACAGGAGGCCCTCCCTCCTGGTGTGAGCCCAGTAGTCACTGGACTCCCCGAGTCTTGGTTTCCACATCTGTACGATGAAACAACCCAACACAGCCTTCAGATTGCCTTGAGAAATCCTGAGAAGGCACATGAAGAAGTGTGTAGCATGGTACCTGGCACCAGTCAGATTAACAGACATCCATCCCATCCTCTTCATAGTAACTTCAGAGCTGGGCCCAACCCAAGGCAAAAATAAGTACTGACTCAGCCACGCACTGGTGGCACACACCTTTAATCCCAGCACTTGGGAGGCAGAGGCAGGTGCATCTCTGTGAGTTCAAGGCCAACATGGTCTACAAAGCGAGTTCCAGGATAGGCAGGGCTACACAGAGAAACCCTGTCTCAAAAAGCCAAAAAAAAAAAGGACTGACTCCAATTGACCCAGCAAATTGTTGGGACCAGCAGACAACTTCTCCAGTGAAGACTGAGTAGCGTCTTCAAGTTTTTTGTTTTTGTTTCTTTTTCCATTTTTCACGTGTGTCCATGTTTGCATACACTGTGTGGTTATAGGTGTTTGTGGGTGCTCATCTGTGAGTGCATGCAGAGGCCTGACACTGAAATCAGGAATCCTCCTCAATTGTTCTTCCAACTAATATACTGAAACAGGGTCTCTCAATCAAACCCGGAGCACACTGATTATGTCCAGCTTGTTCTGGGGATCCCCTATCTCTGCCTTCTGAGGCTGAAGTTATAAGCAGGCCTCCACTCACCCAGCATTTAAATGGATTTTTCAGTCCTCTTGCTTGTAAGCAAGTGCTTAACCACTGAGCTACCTCCCCAACCCCACAAATGTGTCTGCTGGGTTGAGTCAATAGTGTTTTAAAAATAGATTTGTACTCCCAACCAGAGCTCCACTCCCACAGCAGGCTAGATTTCGAAGTGCTATGGGCCCGTGGCTGATGCTGCTCCTTCCTGAATAGTCATATCCAGGGCAGACAGAAGACCGAAGAGCCTGACTACTCACCATGATGTAAGCTCCTACACGACATCTCAGAGCAGGACAAGGCCACTGATAAGACAACTGGAAAACTCTGAATAAGGTCTACAGATAGGCGTTTTATATTTCATCAATACGACTACTCCCCTGGGTCTGATTAGTTTGCATATTGTATAATTTGGGGAAGTTAAGCAAAAGACATTTAGGAACAGTTTTGCAACTTTGAGAAATTATTTCAAATTTTAAAGTTAAAAAGTTGTTAATGAAGTCTTGGTTTTTAGGGTTTTTTAATTTATTTTTGATGTATATGAGTGCTTTTCCTGCATGTATGTATGTTTACCATGCACGTGCCTGGTACCCACAGAGATCAGAGGGGTTATAGGATCCCCTGAAACTGGAGTTACAGATGGTTGTGAGCCACCATATGGGTGCTGAGAACGGAACCCAGGTCTTCTGTAAGAATAGCAAGTGCTTTTTAACTGCTAAGCCGTCTCTTTAGTCTTAATTTTAAGAGGAAACTAAAGACATAGTTCAGTAGTAGAGCATTCATACAGACAAGGCCCTGTGTTTAATCTCCAGCACTGGAAAAAAATTAAGATTTAACATTTTTTAATCTATATTTTCAGCTTCCCTAGAGGATGTGGGGGTGGGGAAGAAAAGGAAAAGGAAGAATCACTGGCCACCCTGTAAGTTAGAAAGAACCCAGCTCTGCTATTGCCCACCCTGGGTCCTCACGGGTTGAATCCAGCGAACTCGGCCTTTGGCAAGTTGCTTAGCATATCAGATTCCTCGATTCACAAAGGGAAATTTTAAAGTATGGATTCCTTATCAGGCTGTAGTGAGGATTAAATTAGTATTAAAAAGCACATGTTCAAAAAAAAAAAAAAAAAGCACATGTTCAGGGGCTGGAGAGATGGCTCAGCAGTTAAGAGCACTGACAGCTCTTCCAGAGGACCTGAGTTCAATTCCCAGCACCCACATGGCAGCTCACCACTGTCTGTAACTCCAAGATCTGACACCTTCACACACAGAGACATGCAGGCAAAACACCAATGCACATAAAAAAATTTTTAAAAAAGCACACACACACACACACACACACTCTCACACATACACAGTAAGCACAAGACAATGTAAATGTAAAAGAAAGATACTCGAGCCGGGCGGTGGTGGCGCACGCCTTTAATCCCAGCACTTGGGAGGCAGAGGCAGGCGGATCTCTGTGAGTTCGAGGCCAGCCTGGGCTACCAAGTGAGTTTCAGGAAAGGTGCAAAGCTATATAGAGAAACCCTGTCTCGACAAACCAAAAAAAAAAAAAAGAAAGAAAGAAAGATACTGGAAACCTGGTGCAGTGAGCCTCGTGGTATGTACATGGGAATCGTGTGTGACAACCAGAAGGGAGCCTTCCTCAGTTTAGAGCAGCAGACAGGGCTTAGGCTGCTCTGATCAACGCTACAGTGCACTGACTAAACCAGGGACATCCCAGAGTACAGTCACAAACCCTTCCTCTGAAAGGCTAGCTGTGTCGAAGGGAGAAGGCACCACACTGATTCTACAGATGAGGAGCCTGGTCTTAGGGAAGTAGAGAAAAGCGGTTCTCAACCCTCCTACTGCAACGCTTTAACACAGTTCTTCATGTTGTGGTGACCCCCAACCATTTCCATTGCTACTTCGTAACTGTGATTTTGCTACTGTATGAATCATAATGTAAATATCTGTTTTCCAATGGTCTTAGGAGACCCCTGTGAAAGGGTCATTTGACACCCCCCCATGGGGGTCTCGACCCACAGGTTGAGAACCACTGGTCTAGGGCATTGCCATAAGGTGTTTACATGGTAAAGTTCAGCTAAGCCAGGTCTGCCTCACTTGCTTCAAGCACTACACTAGAGAAGAGTAACCATGCATGCACACCAGAGCAAGAACCATGCACGCACACCAGAGCAAGAACCACACACGCACTCCAGAGCAATAATCACACACACGCTCCAGACACTGTCAAGCTCACTGTCTCTTCATTTTCCTCTTAGGTTTATATTTTATGTTTTAGTGAACATCTTTAAGTTTCTCATAAGCATATTCGGACATCTTTCAACAGTCTTTCAAAGCAGGTGTGATGACTGCATGTTAGCCGTTTCAGCCATCCCTGCTGCGATATAGAGGCCAATCCAACACCTGGAACATGTTTGGCTGGTTGGTTGGTTGGTTGGTTGGTTGCTCGCTCGCTCGGTTGGTTAGTTGGTTGGTTGGTTGGTTGGTTGGTTTCGGTCTGGTTTTCGAGGTGCTGGGGATGAAAGCCAGGTTTCTGTGCCTGCTGGGCAAGCTCTGTACCCCTGAGCTACACTTCCAGCTCAGCTTCTCTTTCTAACTGGCAAACCAACCCTAGTTCATCCCAATTTATCCTCAAGGCAGGGAAACACGGCACCTCTGATACCACCCATGGTGTGACCTATCTCAGCCAAGGATGAGTGGGACAATGACTTTTGATATTATGTCAGCACATTTTAATATAGAAGGAACTATTTTTCTTCCATAATCTACCTCCTAAACTCCACTTCCCCATTTTGCCAGCATAAGTTCATCCAGGGATTGGATCGCTTTTTATACTCAAAGCAGACATGCTAAGTGTGAGCATGAAATGGGCCGGGCATGGCCAGCCTGATGGCTGGAAAGGAAATGGTAGTCTCTAGAATCCAACGGACTCCTTCCATCTTCTCCCCAAAGGAATGGCACACATGGGAATTCAACTCCAGAGCTCAGTTAGGCATCTCTCAAAAATATGTCCAAGGCAAGTACGTTCCCTGGACACGCTGTATGTGTATCAGTACCTGAGCAGGCAGGCCAGAAGGAATGAGTGGCTGGAGGCAGAAGGCTTAAGAGCGCACTGGGGGCATTGGATGGCCTTAGGCTAGGCACTTCCTCTCTCTAGGTCCTGGTATCAACCTCTGTAAAATACATCATCAAGGCCCCCTCTGGCTCGGCATTAGGCCCTTGGGTCTGAGTGCTTTAATGTCCAGGGACCATATTTATAACTCAAACTCTTGAGTGTAGCCCCCCACCAAGCAGCTGCTGCCTAAAGCACAGACGGCAAGTGCAGGCAGGAAGGGCAGCCCTCCCCACCCCCCGACTCCTACCCCCACCCCCGTCTGATGTGGGGGCACTGAGCAGAATTACAGAAAACACAAAAGAGCAATTGCACTCTGATTCAGGTGTAGGGGGAGAATTCTAGCTTTGTGTTTTTAAAGGCATCTAATTTGCATCACATTTTTCTGGCTTTTCATATTAAGACAAATGTGTTCATCACACCTAAAAAAAAAAAAAAACCAAGTGACTGATTCATAACAACCTGCAAAACAGTGGAGTCAGAGAAAGGCCAGTCATCACGACACCCACTCCAAGGGGAAGCTTCTCGCTCTATTTTCTGACAAGCTTTCTGAAAAATCCAGGGAAGCTGCAAGTGGACGATACAGGCCACAGTCGCTTGAACAGAGAGGCCAGCCCCGCCGGGCCAGGCCACCAAGGGACTGCCAGAGCCCTGGCAGGCCTCACCAGCCCGTGGAGGGGATGCCCAGGAGGAATGAGGGTGTACTAGGATCAGGAGGCGGCAAGCCCTGCAGGCTGTGCTCTTCCCAGAGACAAAGGCTCACACTCAAATACCAGGAAGAATCAATAGCTGCTGGGTTACAGCCAGCTCACTAGCGGGGGCTTTGGCAGGTTCCAAAACCCCCCGAGTGGGCACCGGATGGCCTCCCAAACCAGCAGGCCACCTGCCCACACCTGCTACAGTTCCTCCCTAGCTGCCCTTCTGCCCCCTGGCCCATCACTGAGCTCGGCAGGTTCCTGTAAATTCCTACTCCACCTCCCTCCCCCAGCCCTTTCTCCCACCTGTCTTTCCCCCTCCCCTTCCTCTCTCTCCCTCCCTCCCTCTCGCTTGCTCTCCCCCTCTCTCCTTCTCAGGGATCTCTCTCTCCTTTTCCCCTCCCTCTCCCACTCCTTCATTCATACCAGCCTTGAGGGAGGCAGGAAGCCAGGATAAAAGGTTCCAGAGGAGGAAAGTGACGTTCAAAGGACAGATCATCCAGGGTTGCAAAGGTTACTCTAAGAATCCAGCCTCCACCACAATTCTAAAGTAGGATACTTTCTCCAGTCACAACTACTGGAGAGGTCATGCTAGGGCTCCCCACCCCACCACCTGTCCTTACTCAACAACCAATCCTGGCAACACATACATGGCTGACCCACCCCATCCACTTGCTGGCTCTGCAATCAATGGGCCTCTCCTCTGGGCCCCCCAACTGACCTACTGGGGTTGGGCAGCTACAGAAAGTCTAACAACCAACAGGGTCTGCCTCAGCCACTTTCTAACTGTACAGTTTAGGCAGCCTCCTAGGGCCCTAGCGGTCCCAGCTGCAAAGGGGTAAGATCAGAGACCCCGCCTCAGGGGGTCATTCCAAAGTAGGCAGGGCACAGCCACACAGATGTTTCGAAGCCAACACTTCCCAAAGGCCCCAGGTGCCTTCTCTGACTCCCAAACCTAAGTCTTCCTCTGCTGCAAACCAATGTCTAGGGCTGGGAAGACAGTCAGTAAAGCACTTGCGATATAAGCATTAGACCTGAGTTCAGATTCCCCAGGACCAGATAAGGTCAGACACAGTCCTGTGGGTCTATAATCCCAATGTTCCTATAGCAAGATGGGAAGCAGAGACCAGAGAAGGGCCGGATGCTCTCAGGCCAGCTAGCCTTCAAAGACTTACCTCAAACGAGGTGCAAGGTTAAGTCTAACACCAGAAGTTGTCTCTGACTCTACACGTGTGCTATAACATACACTCATGAGCACACGCCCGAGCGCGCACGTGCGCGCGCGCGCGCGCGCACGCGCGCACACACACACACACACACACACACACACAGCATACCATGTATACAAAAAGATCTTTAAAAGAAATAAAAACTTGCAAAAGAGTTCACAGCAGTTTCATTTTTAAGAGCCAAACGGCAAAAAACAAGGGTCCACCAAGTCAAAAAAGGACCAAGGGCACATGCTGTATGATTCTGTTTACGCCAATACAGATTAGGCAAACTCAGAAGGAAAAAAACACCTAAATGAGTGGCTGGGGGTGGGGGATCAGGAGTGACTCTGAAGGGTGCAGGATTTCCTTGGGGGTAATGAGAAAACTCCAGAATGTGGCAGTGGTGATGGTTATACAGCCCTAAATATAATAAAAAAGAAATGCAACTGTACACGTTAAAGGGCTGAGTGTCATTGTAGGTGAATTAGATCTGGATGAAACTAGTTTTTCAATTGCCATTAAAACAAATGACTACTATGTACAACATGATAAGAAAACTCCCCCATGATGCCTCTGTGAGACAATCTAAATCACATAGGTACCTGACACCCAAGTCCAGCACAAGCCTCTCTTGCCATACGGACTCTGAATCTGCCCAGCACTGTACCCCGAATGAGCCTGCCACACCGCAGGTCCAGGCTCCTAACATTGACCCAAGGCAGCAGCAATGGTAGCAAGGGTAGCTACCGGCTTACTGCCCCGGCCTCACTCTTGTCTCGGTGCCCTTAGAGCCCGCACGCACCAGCTATGACCTGACGCTGTCTCGTGCCAGCTCACTTCATCTCTCCAACTAAACTGGAACCTGCCACCGAAAAGAAATACAAACTAGCCCTTTCGCTCCCCTTTTATTCCCACTCCACACTATAGTGAGGTCGGTACCAACAACAGCCGTGCCCCGGACTGGTTCCTGTGCCTCGTCCTCACAGGTGGCAAAGTGAAAGGTGGCACTGGGAGAAGGTGCAGAAGACAAGAGGGGTTGACCAAGGTCAGGCAGCAAGGGCAAAGCTGCTTGGAATCTGACCTCAGTCTTGTCTTCCACCCTGGGAGCAGAGGCTGCCCTCTGGGGATTCAGCCAGGGAGGCCAAAACAGCTAGCCAGCCTTGTTCCAGTCTGCAGGCACCGACCAATCACATCATCTGATGCTGGGTAACAGGGCCCCTCAATGTCAACTCTGAAAACGAGCTGGGCACACCTGATGGACTCTGCAGCCAGGAAACAGAACACGTGGTCCAGCTGATTCTGGCTTCATTGATAATGTTTCTAGGTTGCCCCACCCCAGACAAATTCAGATCATCGTCTTTTGTTTGTTTATTTGGTTTGGTTTTTCGAGACAGGGTTTCTCTGTGCAGTTTTGGTGCCTGTTCTGGAACTCGCTCTGTAGACCAGGCTGGCCTTGAACTCACAGAGATCCGCCTGGCTCTGCCTCCCAGGTGCTGGGATTAACTGCTGCCCGGCTTGTTTGTTTGTTTTAAAGTAGACATTTTCCATGAGCCAAAAAAAAAGGAAGTTCAAGTTCACATCCCAGAACCCACGAGTGGCAATATGCGTCCATAATCCCAACGCTGTGAGGTAGAGAACGCGGTCTGACCCAGGGGACTGCCGGCCAGTTAATCTCACCAAAATAACAAGTTCCAACTTTAGTAGAAGACCATGTCTCAAAAAAGAAGTACCTCTATACAGGCACTCAGGCAAATATACATACATGCACAAACATGCATGCACAACAAATACATTCACACTTTAAAAAAAAAAAACAAAAATTAAAACAGAATCATTTATCAATTCCTCCCCCCCAAAAAAAAGCATCAGACAAAACTGGTTTGATGTGAGTCACACATGGTCAGAAAGTAATGTGAAACAGCCACCACACAGCTGGCATGTCTGAAAATGTGAATATTAAATGTGAAATTTAAAACAAAAAAAAAACAGTGACACTCAGTGCCAGTGTAGGCGTCAAGAAACAGGCAGTCTCCTGCATTCTGGTGGTCATGTAAACACAGTGTCTCTCTCGGGAAGGGGCTTGGCAAGCAGAGTCAAATATTAGGAAGATGTCTGGAAACTAGTTCTGAGTCATCTCTGCTTCGCAGGAAAGGCTAGAAGGCCTGAAGCTATACATCACGGCACTATTAAAAATGGTGACAATTTGGCTGCTGCTTGACTGTCAACAGGGGAGAAGTTAAGTGGATTACAGCACATCTACTCTGCAGTACACCACAGTGGTTAAAAGAGCAGGATCAGGGGCTGGCAGACGTGTTATGCAAGCAGGAAGACCTAAGTTTAATTCCCAGAATCGTGTTCTTAAGAAAGCCAGGTGTGAGCAGCCAAGTCTGACAATCTGAGTTCGATCCTCAGGACCCAAGGTAAAGGAGAGAATGGACTCCAACAAGTTGACCTCTGACTTCCACACGGGTGCCGTAGCACACAGGAAGCACATACACACATACATACACACACACACACACACACACACACACACACACACACACACACGAAAAGTTTGGTTTTTTAATTTCAGCCTTGAGAAAGTACCCTTTCTTTCCCAGTCTTCAGTGAAGAGGAACTCACTGTCTCTAAAGGAAATGTATTCTTTATTTATTTACTTATTTATTTTTTTGAGGTTCTAGAGATTGAGCCCAGGACCTCATACGTAGGATGTAGGCACTGTGCCACTAAGCTATAATCCCTACTCCACATTGTCTGTGTGTGTGTGTGTGTGTGTGTGTGTGTGTGTGTGTATTATAATTCCCAAGTTATAATTATACTACTGCGTGGACAAGACTTCAGCCCCTTTTGGTGGGCCCTTCTCAACTATGGCTACATGTGGAGGCCTCCAGAAGGTTCCATCTTGATGTCCTATATAAGACCAAGTGAATCTGGGTATGTGGGTTTTCCAAACTCATGTGATATTAATATGTAGCAGGACTAAGAGTCATGGAGGCCAAACCTCTTTCAGAAACAAGGCTCAGACAGGAGCATGGCTGTCCAGAGCTACACAGCACTATTGGCAAAGAAGGACGGATTGGGAGACGCAGGACTAGAACATCACACATTTACCGGGTGCTAGGCCTTAGTCCTTCCCCTCCACTGCTCCCACCTACCCTTCTCCATGTATCACATGAACTGAGTTGTGTTATTCCCCTTCTTAGGGTTTTCCGTGGCTTCACACTGCTCTTAATATAGATCTGGACAGCGCCAAGAACTTCTTCTGATCCTAATGACACCTCCCTACCGGCCCCATCTCAACCCTGACCCTTCATGACTTCTGTCACCTGCTCAGCTGTGGATGAATTGTCCCCTCTCCCTCAGGGCCTGTCTCATGCTGCAGTGCTTTTCTTTAGATCTCCTGGCTCCTTGCCACTCGGGCCCCTCTATCTCATTATCCTGCTTCATTTTCTCATCTTTATTAATTACCCAGATTAGCCACAAAGTCAAAATTCTCCTGCCTCAACTTTACAAGTCCTGGAATTACAGGCACAAGCCACTATGCCCAGCATAAACCGGACATTCTTATACAATTCCTTAAAAAAAAAAGTAGTTACAGTTTTATGATTTGGTGGGTGACTGTCTAGAAGGCAAGTCTTAGAAATCAACTATAACCAAATTCAACAAATAGGAAGGCCACCCTTTACCTTCCTTGAGACAATGAGAGATATAACTAATCAATCCCAGCATTCTCTTGTACTGAATCAAGAAAGCCCAGAGTCTAAGAATCCCTTCTATTGTGAGGCCAAGCTATCACCATCAACTGTTTCAAGATGGACACAAACTAGGAACCATCTGCTTTCCCTAGCTTCATGTTCCCAAGGTTTTTTCCAACGCAGACATTCTTTGACTAGCAATCATTAACTACCCACTTGCCTGGCAATGAGCTCAGCCTCTGCAAGGCCGATCAGACCATGAGATCACATGTTCTATCCCGGAGGGCAGGCTTTGCCTGATTTCCTGAATCGTGGGCTCTTTGTCCTTTCCACTTTACCCACCCCCACCCCACTACCCTTGGCAGCTGCACCTCCAACATTTACTGACTGGGCCTGAGATAGAACACAGGATTAGGCTGGGGCAAAACCTTACTGTGTTCCTGGAAAACCTCATCAAAGCAGGTGCCTGTGCTATCACTGGTATTTAAAACAATAACAGTGGGAGCAGCTGACATTTATGGAGAGCTTTTCTGTATGCTAGGGGCTCACACACATTTTCGCATGAAATCTAGATCACAATCCTCTGAGGTGTTTATTAGCCCCATTTGGCCTGTGAGAAAATTGAGGCTTTGATAGCTAAGTTGCTGTTGATAAGTACATAATAGAAGTGAGATTACACAAGAGCCTTACAGCTGGCCCTGGGCCAGTTCCTTTGCCTCTGGGCACCTCATCTCGAAAATGGACGTGCTAACCATCAAGAGAAGGAAGAGGCCAGCACAGCCCATGGCCGTTGGGTGGATAACACAGAATGGCCTTCTGGAATCTGGGTAGTGTCCTGATCAAGGGTGTCCAGTACTGAGCTGGGAGGTCTCCTTTGGATCCCGATCAATCATGGGAACACCGAGTCTTCAGAAAGCCAATCCAGCGTCAGTGGCAGGCAGGCAGCACATTTTAAGTGGGTCTCTCGTTCCTGCCACATGCCTGCCATCCTCCAGGGTCACAGGCTCTGAAAGCAGTCTCTCCTACTGTATGCCTTGAGGCCCCTAAACACTAACCGCTGAGCAGGGAGCTGACGGAGGGAGAACTTGGCAGTGAACCTCTCTGTAATGGGATCTCCCTTCCACAGGGCCTACCTCCTGTGTGGAACTTGGCACGTCTGGCCTCACAGCTCCCGGTAACTGTGGGCCTCCCCTTCACCCCCACCTGCCCACAGCAGAGCTCAAGAGTGTCCTATCACATTAACACAGGCTTCCTGTCCCATCCCAAGCAAGGCAGCTAAAGTATCAGCCACCTCCACTTGGCAGAGGAGGAAACTGAGGCTGGGATAACAAGGGAAAATGGAGCAGAGGCATCCGACACCAAGTGCCAAGACTCCCAAGCCAGACTCACACTACAGGATGTTCACCTGAGGGAGCCGGGTCCAGAGGGGACGCCCCATGTATAAATCCTTGCTAGTTAGGATACTGTCCTACTGGAGGGAATGCAAGTTGATCTTACTGCAATGGAGAAATGGCCGTTCCCCAACTGGTCCATCTTACCGGGACTTCAGAACGGTTATAGAGAACACAGTTCTCAACCAGGGTGGTCCCTCCCTCCTCAGCAGACATTGTCAATAACCTCTAAGAACATTCGCTGTTAGTTGTCACAACTAAGGAAGTGACATGGCCAGCATCCAGAAGGCCTGAAATGCCACATCCTATATCCGACCTGCACAGGACAGCCTTCTGAAACAAGCTGCCCAACCCAAAATGGTAATGGTGCTGAGATTAAGGAGATCAGAGCTGAAGGAAAAGAAGCCACTGTCACCCACCTCAACCACGGGGTCGAGCAAGGACAAAGCCTGCCTGCCAGGCTCCAAAGAAAATCAAAATCAAAAGAAAACCCAAGGCTAACATCCCATGTGCCTCTTCCTGAAGAAGTCAAAGGCTGGAGATATACCTTGTGGTCAGATGGAGACAGAGGGTCTGAGTCTCTCCCCCCACCCCAAACATGTCATGTCAAATAAGATCTCTCATTGCTCCCCAGCCCCTGCCACCGGCAATCTCCCAACACTTGCTCCCCACACAGCAGGATCTGGTGGTCTCCCTGCTATCAAGGGTTAAGGCTGGTAGAAGTTGCAGAACACACCTTGGGTGCAGGACAACCCTCAGCAAGTCTAAGTCACACAGCGGCCCTAGGTGTTGTCAACACCCAGTAAGGAGGGGTAAGGATATAAGACCCTGCCCAAGCACCATGATCTGAAGAAGGTGTCGTGAACACCCCTCTCATTTGAGAGTCTCCGTGGCCTGGCACTTCCTGACATTTCCAAATGAAGTCACACGCTCCGGGGGTTACAGTACTTGGGCGAATGGCAAGGTCACATGGCTACGAGTGAAAAACCTGCACCTGGATACACGCTGCTGTCAGCACTGAAGCTCTTCCCATGTGCCTCTGGGACATCCTGAAGTCCTGTCGTCCGTGTCCACATTCAAGCTCTGTAAAACCCAAGTTCACTCACAACAGGAAGCCCGGGAGCCGTACACAAGGCCACTATAGCCTTCATCTGATTGATCAGCACCAAGGCCCCAAAACGTCAGACAGCCTTTACCCCCTTCTAGCTCCAAGATCTAAAACCCACAGCAAAGATACTCTGGTCTTCTGTGGTTTGGGGAAGCATGTCTCTCCTGTCAGGTGCTTAGAGCACTGACCACGAATTCATCATCCACCTGTGAGGACGACCATTAAACCCAGCTGTCCTCCCGGGAGACTCAGACATGCCCTAGCCTGTAGAGATGTCCCTGCCCACCTTACCTCGGTACCCTAAAAGAAGCTCACAGTGGAGGTGTGAGCCTCAGTTTCTCACTCTGTGCCTGCATGAAAGGATTAAACGAGCCAACATGAACAGAGTGCTGACAATGTTAGATATGATATGTGATGACTGCCTGGTTCAATTATTTCAGGTTATCCCAAGACCAGCATCAGAGGTCTGCGTATTGGAGTAATGTTCAGCATGGCAAAGAGTACTCAAGAACCAACGGGAGACTCGATCACAGGGACTGAGTAGATAATGAAATGGGACGCAATCACTAAGGCAACCACAAGAAGACTGTTCCCTGCCAAGGAGCATCCATACTTCATAAGCTCACCCAAAGCACCCTGAGGAACAGCAGTGAACTTGTCCCTAAGGGTCAGCAGGGTAAGCATGTCTTTGCTGTCTCTTGCACACACACACACACACACACACACACACACACACACTGACATAAATTTGGTATCTACCCTCTAATATGTCCATGTTTGTTTTCACAAGACTTCCAAAATACTTTCCACAGAGCAGTGGCTCTTCCGGAAGAAACTTTGTGTTTGCCTTGTGGCTTCATGGGATACCCCAAGGGGGACATCTGCTCCAATTGTTTAAAATAAAAAATTTCTTTAAAAAAAAGTAAGTGAAAGGCCTAAGTCACAACACATTATGTGTAGGAGGGTACACGATCTGAGTAAAACAGGTTGCACACTGGAAACACAAAGCTCGCCCTGCAGAGCCAGGCTGGAGGTAACATGGGGAAAGCAGAGGCTGTGGGCGATTTTGCTTTTTTATTTATTGCATTAATTAATTATAATTTTAAAAATGAACTGGGATAAGGACCACAAAAAAAATATCATAAAGGTACCTATTATATTCTGATTTAAAAAATAAAAATAAAAACACAGGCGTTGGAGAGCTGGCTCAGCAGTCAAGAGCACTGACTGCTCTTGCAGAGGACCTGGGTTTGATTCCCATCACCCACATGGTGGCTCACAACCATCCATAACTCCAGTTCCAGGGGACCCAACACCCACAGCTGGCCTCCGCAGGCATGCATGTGATGCACAGACACACATGAAAGCAAAACACCCATGCATATGAGGCAAAAAATTAAATTTTTAAATTAAAAATAATAAAAATTTAAAATATAAAAATAAATGCCCTGGCATGTGAACGGAATCAACTGGGGAAGCAGGGTTCGAACTAACAGACACCAGACACTTAGATGGGTGTGGCCCAGCCCCATGCAAATCAGTTCTGGGCTGAGGCACAATGACTCGGTGGATGTTGGTGGCTTCCCAGGGCTTCAGCCACCCTGTGCTGGTTACAGGTTCTCATTTAAAATACCCAACACTGAGATACTGCTCAGTTCCAGCCCTTGCCCAGCATGTGTGAGGCCCTGGATTTGATCCTTGGTATTCAAAATAAAATCTAGCCGGGCGGTGGTGGCGCACGCCTTTAATCCCAGCACTCGGGAGGCAGAGCCAGGCGGATCTCTGTGAGTTCGAGGCCAGCCTGGGCTACCAAGTGAGCTCCAGGAAAGGCGCAAAGCTACGCAGAGAAACCCTGTCTCGAAAAAAAAAAAAAAAAAAACCAAAAAAAAAAAAAAAAATAAAAATAAAATAAAATAAAATAAAATCTAAACCAATGAAGCAGGTAGTAACTGGAGCTGTCTACCACACACAGTTGCCAAAATGCTAAGCACTGACCCCTGGTTTCTTCCACCAAGATCCTCTGGCAGCCCTCGAACGCAGGCCTCACTGGGACTCACAAGCCTGTGCCTGCCCAAGCCCCTCTCTAGAACCGAGGCCTTCCTGCCCCAGCCACATGATGGCTTCCGGCGTGACATGACACAATGATACAAGCAAATGAACTTTTCACTGTCCATGGAAACGCTGTTTGCCTCCTTCCCCCACTGAGCACCTCCCACAGTTCACACGCTGAGAGCTGGGTTTGGAAGTCTGGAAATTTTGGGGGCAACAACTGAATAGATAGTTTTAAAAAAAAATACTTTATAAGCAATACACACAATAGTTAAAAAAAATACTTTACAAGCAATACATACGTGTGTGTGCTCTCTCTCAACCATTTGCTGCGGCAGCTTCACAGTGCAGTGCTTACCAGTGAACTCAAATATTTTCTCTTCTATCGTTTTTAGAGCTGGTTGAAACTCATTAAATTTATTTTTATATCCAGGTCTGAATACACTGCCTTTGGTTTTCCTTCTCTCCTTTTAGGGGTAGGAGCACTGGGGCTCCGTCTCACTCTGTAGCCCAGGCTGACACTGAACTCCCCCCGGCAGTACTCCTGACTCAGTTTCCAGGTGCTAGGATTACAGGTGTGAGCCACTGGGCTTGACAAATGATGTCTTTTTTCCACCCCCATGCTGGGAGTCAGACCTAGGGCAAGTTCTACCACTGAAGTACATCACCAGGCCTTTCCTTTTGTTTCCTTATGATTTGTGCAGACAGGATCTAAGGAAGCCCTGGTTAGCTCACTATGTAGACCAGGTTGGCCCTGAGGTCACAGAGATCGGCCTACCTCTGCCTCCAAGTGCTGAGCCTGTCTTGGGTTTTTAAAACTTCACTATACATGTTCTGGAAGGCATTAGATTCAAATCACACACACACACACACACACACACACCCTGAGTAACAGCAGCAAACTGAAAGAGATGCTGAGAGATGGTCTGAACGGGAATGGCCCCATAGGAGACAGCCCAGTGTCACATGGCTAGAAGGGAGAGTGAAGCTGATTCCAAAGTCTGTGAACTGAGCTCTGGGCAGCAGCTCCCTCAATACCCCCAAGGAGTCTGCACACAGGACTGCCAGTAGTCTGCTCAGAAGACCCCATGGCACAGTGACGGCTCCTCGGCGGGCAACAGGAAATGCACCGTACCCTGGCTGCCTCTGTGGAAACAGGTGGCACAGTCGGAGCCAACTGTCACAGCCACCCATCTCCCAGCAGTCAAAGCCAAGGATTATGCCTTTACACTTTTCATTGGTCGCTTAAAATAACTCCCTTTGACTCTACAAAAAATGTAGCCAGTGACAGGAGGTGGGCCCGGCCGGAGCTGGCCCAGCCACAAGATGAAGAAGAGAAATGCTCAACCCAAGACTAAGAGAACCCTGTTTATTTTAATGGACATAATATCCCTCTGCTCCTTTTTTGGGCTAGGATCATATTGGCCATTCCTTGATCATATCCCATGGTCACTTACCCCGCATTAATTCAAATATACATACTTATCAAAAGAGAAATATAATTTAAATGTTGCTATCAAGCTCCTCTACTCCACATTTCACATTTTAATACATTCATGGGGTAGGGGAGACAAGAATATGCACAGAAGGCACACAATCTATGGTAGATTTAATCTCTTTTTGTTGTTGCTTTGTTTTATTTTTGGAGACAGGGTTTTTTTTCTGTAGCCCTGGCTGTCCTGGAACTCACTCCATGACCAGGCTGGCCTCAAACTCACAGAGATCCACCTGCCTCTGCCTTCCCAGTGCTGGAATTAAAGGCGTGTGACTTTAAATCCACCCAGCTGGATTTAATCCCTTAAATGCGATTTAAGAGATTCTATAGCATAATTTTGTCCCATCATTATGATGCTTCCTTTAACTTTAGAATCTTTAAGTAAGCACCTCAGTATTTTGTAAAGTATGCTTCTTCTAATTCTATCCATTTACAAGGCAGACTGTGATCTCACTTAACTCACACACTGGCCCTGAGTAAGAAGCATCGCTATTACCAGTACTGTAGATATATGAACATGAGGGGTCAGAAGGTCAGAGCACTTGCCCAGGAGCACACAGCTAGTTAGGTGCCAGAGTCAGGACCCCAACGAAGCAGGCTGGCTCCAAGTTCTACGCTTCCTTATGATCAAAGGTGCTAAGGAGTAGGGGGTTGCACCTAAAACCATCAGGGAAAAGCTGGTCTGTAACAGGAATGAGAGTCTAAAACCTCATCCCCTAATTTTCAAAGAACACACAGTAATAACAAAAAGACAATTGCTGATGTGTGTGCATATGTGTGTGCATGAGTATATGGGTGCACGTGTGCATGGGTACATGGATGCATGGATGCATGGGTGCATCCACCTGCCTCCACCCTGCCCTCTGCCCTAGCAACAGGGCTACAGACATCTAGTCGAGGCTTTTACACAGATACCAGGGATCCAAACTCCTCAGGTCCTCATGCTAGCCTGCCAAGTACTTTACCATCTCCCCCAAAAAGAACTTCTTTTTTAACTGAATTGAGATCTAACAACAACAACAACAATTAAATGACCCTCAAACCCAGGAAAAGATATTCAACTAGCTGAAAATTAAAGATACAAATAATTTTCATGATAAAAATTTTCACCTCCCAGACTTACGCATACTTAACGATCCTCAACCCAGGCGAGGGTATGGAGAAACAGGCCTCTTCAAACTCACACATGTGGGTCCATCTGGGCAACAGATCAGAAATCCACTCGGCAGCTCGGGAGTTTTACATGGACACCTGCTTCTTCCAGCTCAGCAATCCTGGGACCAGAACTGCACCAGTGGACCACGCTAAACTACCTACCACCTTGGCAGCTTCCGTAACAACCCCTCATGCTTCCATGATTCTTAACCCATTGTGTTTTACTGTGCCGGTTACAAGAAATAAACGCCAGGGTCATTCCAAGAGGAACTATCCGTGAAAGGGAGAGGGGTTACTAACAACAGGGGGGGGGGCCATATGTCTGGAATCCCGGCAGTCAGTCAGGAGAATGGGTTTAGACAGGTACAAAAATGGCAAATTTAAAAGGCTAAGTACAGAGCATGACACGTACATAATATGCCTGTAAGTGGCTTCTATGGGCCAGCAAGATGGCTCAGTAGGTAAAGGCACTTGCCGCCAAGCCTGATGACGTGAGTTTGAGCCCCAGGACTCACACGACAGAGGGAGAGAACCAACTCTCATAAGTTGTCCTCTGACTGCCACACATGCTCCATGGTACACCACACACACACACACACACACACACCCAGTGAGCTAGTGTTCTCTCTCTCTCTCTCTCTCTCTCTCTCTCTCTCTCTCTCTCTCTCTTTCTCTCTCTCTCTCTCTCTCAAACACACACACACACACACACACACACACACACACACCTAGTGAGCTAGTGTTCTCTCTCTCTCTCTCTCTCTCTCTAACACACACACACACACACACACACACACCTAGTGAGCTAGTGTTCTCTCTCTCTCTCTCTCTCTCTCTCTCTCTCTCTCTCAAACACACACACACACATAAATAAAAATGCAGGAACCTGGGGTGTTAGGCAAATACCCTAGCACTAAGCTACATCTCCATCCCGTGAAACAATTTCTGGAAGTCTGAAGGAGACACGTCATGTATGTAGTTTGGCCAGTCACAAACTCACTATATGGCTGAGGATGAAGACCTTCTGATCAATCCGCCTCTCTACACCTTGTTCATCACAAGAAACCACTTTCTTCCTGCAAGAATATCCATCTTTGGCCAGGCATGTAGTGCACACCTTTAAATTCAGCATTTCAGAGGCTAAGGCAGAGGCATATCTGTGAATTCAAGACCAGACATAGTGAGACCCCACCTCCAAAAAAAAAAAAATCCATCTTTGAAAAGGACTGATAGTTTTCTAAGCTTACAGTGGTTCCCACATTCCAAGACTCCCAGTGGATGCCTCAAACCACAGATGGCACTGGCCTCCACATGTATTATATATACTCTTCTTTCCTATCTAACATACCAATGATAAAATCGGATTTATAAATTAGATGCAGTGAGATATTAGCAACAATAAACGAATAAAAAATAGAAAGTTATAACAATACAGTCTAACAAAAATTATGTGAATGTGGTTGCTCTTTCAAAATATTCTACTTACTATTTCTAGCCTCAGTTGAGCACAGGTAACTGAAACCTCAGAAAGACTACAGATATGGAAGGTCTACTGTACACACGTTTACACTGGAGGGCTTTTGACCTGGGCTTCAGAGGTGATTTAATTTTAAGAGTCCAGGGGCTAGAGATGTAACTCAGTGGAGAGTGCTTGCTCAATGCATGAGAAGCCCTGGGTTCCAACCCCAATACCACAAAAAGGGGGTGGGGAAAATCTACTCTGAAGAGTTCATTAAAAGCTGGGTATGGCAAGGCTAGATGGTACAGCCTTTAATCCCAGCACTAGGGAGGCAGAGGCAGGTAGATCTTTATGAGTTCGGGGCCAGCCTGGCATACATAGTGAATCACAGGCTAACAAAGGCTACACTGCACTGCAAGACCCTATTCGAAAACCAGAAGAAGAAAACAAAAGTCTGGGCATGGTGGCATGCACTGTAAACCTCACTAAGGAGACTGAACCCAGAGGAGCCCAAGTTTAAGGCCATCCTGTTTCAAATACAAGAAAAAAACTAAAAAGTGCCTACTAAATGACCTACAAAACTCCTCAAACTTCACGCCAAATTCCAATGTATTCATTCCTTGGGAAAAAGATTCTTCCCTTCTACTAAGGGTCTTGTTACCCGCCACCAACAAAGAATACTGCTCTAAGGTCCGTGCTGGTGCTAACTTTTAATACCTCGCTCAGTTCTTCAGAAGGCACGAAATGATCCTGGGCTGGCCCCTGGCACATCTACCCAGAAAAACAAGCACCCCGCTCCTGCCCTGGAGAAGCAGCTAGTTTGTCACATAATCAGGGCATTGTCTGCCCAAGCCTCCGAAACAGCAGCAGGGCACAGCTTCCCTCTAACAGGAAGAAGGAAAAGTGGAACTGAAAATTATTTGCATGGCTAAAATTAGAGCTTCTGTGGGAGCTGCACTGCTGGTCTCGTCGCCCCCACCTCCAGCCCAGGCATTTCCATGCCATGGAAATGCTGAGACAATGGGATGACTACAGCTGTCACTAATAAGGAAGTAATAACAAGTTTCCTACAGCTCCTGTCCTCCGAGGGGTCACCAGAAAAGCCACTGGAAAGCCAGCCCTACCAGACGGGGAGAAACCCGCTGTGGACTTTGCTGGCCAGGGATTTCTGACACTTCTAGGGGTCTCCACCCAGGGACCCTCTGCCCCTCCTCGCCATTCCCTCTCTGGCACATCCAGCGCCAGCTCTTTCTCTAAAGGGTTAACAGGGGACGACACTCGAGGCCAACATCACTGTGACTAGACAGCTGGTGTGGAGCTCAATCATTTCCCACCTTCACAGCCCATAAGAGAGCAGGGTCTTCTTCTTCCCCAGGGTCACCTTACTCAGGGACTGGCCCCCAAATTAGGCATTTATCACCGGTGTAGTTTCACAAAGACCACCTCATACTTACATGATCATTTACTCAGACTGCTTCCTCCGATTCACTATTATATTTAAACCAATTTCCTTATCATGACCCTATATGCAGCCTAGTCTGCCTATAAACATGGGCTTGATACAATTTACAGATACTGTTTCACTAATTAAAATAATTCCTAACGTATTAAAAAAAAAAAACTTCTTGAGAAACATTTGACAAATATTTGTTCTAGAAACTGACTTGAGGCCCCGTTTCTTCCCTTCCCACCCTGCAGTCCCCCCCAGGAACAGCAGCAGCCACTGCCAGCAAACGGACCAGGCTTTAGGTTTGACTTGAGTCTGTCCTTCTATCTTCTTTGATCCCTCCACCACCCAGCTAAGCCGGAAGCATTAGTTCCATTTCCCAGATAAGGAAATGAAGAGTCACCGAGGGTGACTGGCTTGCCTGCTGTTCATGGAGCTACTGAGTGACAGAGCAAAACTCACACTCAGACTCTCCCCTTTCAGTCTGTCCACACCAAGGCAGGTGTGCCTCTGTATACAAACCCGGGCTCCAAAGAAACATAAGTAGCCAAGCATTTCCTGAAGGTGTTAATTCGACATGATTTGGGACACAAAGAAGCCAAAACAACATCAGCCCTACCGGCTCTCGCCTCAGAAGTCCCGCATCAGTGCTGTTACACACTGAAAACCTTCTCCAGCACAGGACAGTAAACTGAGGCAGTGGAGACCTGGCTCTAAGGTCTAAGACTCTTCAGGGGTTGCGAACTTCAGTTTTCTCCCAATAGAATGAGAACGTGAGTACCAGCTCCCACCGGAACTTCCCCAATGGTCAAATGCAATAAAGCATTAAAAACCCTAACACAGTACCTGCCACACCTAATGCTACCTATTAATTACAACATTATCAGTGGCATGATGTTAGAAGAGAAATACACAGAAAATTGCATCTTATCCCGGCACTCAAAATAATTCCCCTGGCCAAGAAGTGAATGAACTAAGAAGTAATTACTTATGATGCACTGGCAAAAGCCAGGCTACAGCCATCCAGCAACTCGGCCTCAGCCTCAAGCATTACTTTTAGGAGCTAAATAACCTCTTTGCTGACCAAAATTGCTCACTCCGGAGCCAGGATTCTCTCTGCTCAGAAAAGCATGGTTATTCCTGGTCATCTTTGTCCTGGGCCTGAACTTGAAGTTAGCCCAAAGTCACAGACTAACCATAAACCAATTTGCTCTGTTGTCTTAAACTGTCTGCAAACAAAACAGAACGGTTGGGTTTTCCTTTGTTGTTCTGAAGCAAAACAAAAATAAAGTCACTCCTGAGAGAATTTAAAAAGCAGTTATTAGAGGAGCCAAAATATTTAGTGTGTGTACTCTGGTTCAAGCAGGAAAGTAATCAAGCTGATGGATTAGCCATGATACATAAAGATACAAACTTATCATCCACCAGGAAGCAAGAAAACAAAACAAAGCAAAAAGCGAACCCTGGAAGACCAACCAAGGGGCCACCGGCTGTTTTGTTTCCATTATTATTAATTATTACTATTACTACTACTGCTAGTGTTTTAAAGCAGACTGGGTCGAGCAGGGCTAAATATCTCAAGAGGGGAAGGAGAGCTCACTTTGCCACACTGCCTAATACATACAAAAACCAAAACTAGTGTGTAAAAATGTACCCAGAAAGGGTCGGTTAAGACAGCATAACCATGAAAGTCCTCGCCTAGAGTCATCTCGGACTGCTCTTCCTGTCTTGGAGAGAGGGAGTGAGATGCCAGTTTCAAAAATGGCTTTTCCGGGCCTACTAAGTCCTGAGCCTTCCGGTAGCTCAGTTCTCCAGTTTCCACACCCTGTCCTCATTAGTGTCCAAACAGAGCTGGGTCTTTTCTGTGACCTCTCTTTCTTTTCCCACTTTAATAAAGAAGCCTCATAAAACCAATCAATTATTAGGGAGGCCATCAAATATATCCCCTCTTATTTCCTACACAAATAAATTTCAAAAATATCTCAATCTGACTTTTAAAAGATTCATTATTTTTATTTTATGTATGTGTATGTGTGTCTAACTATTGTGACTGTCTGCCACGTATGGGTGGGTGCCTGTGGAGATCAAAAGAGAAGGTCAGAGCCCCTGGAGCTGGAGAGAGTCGAGAGCCGGGTCTAATTGACTTTTAAACGCAATTTGTAAGCAGTCTGCGGCATACACAGTAACACAGCACTGTACCCACAGAGAAAACACAGCCAAAAATGCTAGGCACAGGTTGTCACTCAAGTTCCACTCTGGGCTTTTTTATACTCTTACCTTTGCCAAGTAACTTCAGCCCATCTCCCGACTCCAATATCCTCATCTACTAAGTACGACAAGTTTGAGCTGCCTTCAAAACCTGGAGCTATCACCATGCATGGAAATGCACAACTTTAATCTCAAAGCTAGAGAGGCAGAGGCAGGTAGATTTCTGTGAGTTCAAGGACAACCTGGTCTATATAATGAGTTCTACCAGAGAAGGCTGGATACATAAAGAAACCTTGTCTCAAAAAAAAAAAAAAAAAGAAAGAAAGAAAGAAAAAAGAAATTATCTTTTTTTCTTTAAAAAAAAAATGGGGATTGAGGAGAACTGCAAATATGTCAATCAGGGTAACACACACACATGTGCAGATGCAGACACCTGTGCTCACACTAAGGCAGAGGACAATAAGCCTTCTGATCTGTCACTCCACCTTATTCCTTTCAGACAGGGTCTCTTACACAATCTAGAGGAGCCTGGTAGCCAACAAGGCCCAGCGATCTTCTCATCTCCACTCTCCCCAGTGTGAGGGTTCCAGGCACACACGACCATGATCCACAGTATGCGTGAGCACTAGGGGTTTGAACTCAAGTCCTGAGGTGTGTGCAGCAAGATCTCTTACTCAATGACCCACCCTCCAAGCCCCCGAAACTATCTTTGAGTCAGTTCTAAAGGGCATTGATTTGAAACTGAAAATGTAACTCAGTGGTAGAACACATCTGCAGCATATTCCCCACCCTGGGTTCCAGACACACACACACACACACACACACACACACACACACACACACACACACACAAAGCCAGGGTGGGGCACCCATTCCCTGTAATCCTTATTATCAGAATGAAACTGCTGAATGTGAGCTTTTGAAGATATTTCTTCACAAAACCTTTTACATTTCCTATTTTGTAATAAATCCAAAGACTGTGCAGCCAGTACTCTTGGGTTTCCACAGAACACGCTACAGAGGAAGGAAATAACCAAACACCAGGCAAGGGGAGAGCAGCAACACGCTAATGAAACACAAGGAAGGATTGAGCAAGAAAGAAATGCACCCAAGATACTTTCTGCTGATTCAAAGCACAGCTTGCAACTTATACGTGTGTGTGTGTGTGTGTGTGTGTGTGTGTGTGTGTGTGTGTGTGTGTACCAAATGAAATTAAAGGGAAAGTAGATCAAATGCTTCTACAGTATAAACTTTCTTAGAAGAGAATATCAAGGCCGGGCGGTGGTGGCACACGCCTTTAATCCCAGCACTCAGGAGGCAGAGGCAGGCGGATCTCTGTGAGTTCGAGGCCAGCCTGAACTACAGAGTGAGTTCCAGGAAAGGCGCAAAGCTGCACAGAGAAACCCTGTCTCGAAAAACCAAAGAGAGAGAGAGAGAGAGAGAGAGAGAGAGAATATCAAGACAGGGTTATCCCTGTACATGGGAGGCAAACGAATCCCAATGGGTCTGAAGCCACCCTATTCTAATAGTGAATTCCTGGGAAAGGGGGTTCTGGGGGGACTTCAAGTATGAAACAAACGGTTCTTTTCCTTCGACCTCAAAGACTGCTGTGCATGAACTTCTTACAGGGGCAGGATGAAGACGACACTTACACACTGACCCTTAATGTCAATTCCATCTGGTAAAGCATTATCTGAAAAGTGGATTTCTGATGTTTACAAAATTCTCTCAGACACTGCCCATCTGAAACCCTACAAACAATCCTACTAAGCCACGGTGTGGCCCCACCCCCACTCTACAGATGCTTCCTCCTGAAGATGGGAGGAGGGAAAAAAGGCAAATTCAACCTTGATGCTTCATTAGACACTGGCATTCATCTCACACCTACTCAAGTAGAGAATTATTTGCTGGGGGTCACACCACCTTCCAGGCCTCCCTGAGACCTGTGCAAATCCTGCTCTAGAAACTCTAAGTGACTCCTGCTGAGAGTGAGGGCAGCCCCCAGGCTTGGGCTCCCTCCTTCTGCCTGCCAGCTCTGCTGCCCAAGTGCGTATGTTTCCTCTCAGACAATCCTGCGTGTGTGCATGCAAAGTTTTCCCTTGAAGCCAGGTTCCATCCCTAGCCAAGACTTGAATTGTGTTTCAATGTCTGCTTGGAGCTGGTCTCTATAAAGTAAGTGAGATTTTTCATTAGCAAAAAGCAAGACAAGAGCATCCTCCTCCAGGCCACTTTCCGCTGCAGGGTTCAAGACCACAGCCAGCTCCCAGAAGGCTGTGAGGCAGAACTCGCTTGCTCAGCTCCCGAAGCACCCGCTGGGTGATTCCACTTTTTCGCTTCTCTCCCTTAGTTCCCTATCTGCGAAATGGGAATATCCCCCCACAACTGCCCTGCATCACATCCCCGCCCATGGAAATACCACAGAACGGAAAGATTCAATATTCGAGGCGCAACATTTCCGAAAAAGTGAAGCAAGGAAAAAAAAAAATGGTTGGGAGGGGCGGGGGTCAGCTAGCACCCACAAAGCACGAGTACACACCTAGAAAAGCCAGCACCATCTCGGGCGTGATGATGAGAACAAGGCCGGCAGCCTCCAGGGACGCCTGTGAGCGGCCACCTTGGCAGGGCTGGGAACTTTCCCTACCAACAGCGCCCTCCACCCTGAGGTCCCGCGCTTCGCCCACCGCCCGACTGCCCTGCGCCAGGCCCTGTCCCCGAGCACCGGGCCACCGCTACTGCCCTTCCGCCCAAGCCCTCGGACCCCCTCCAAGCCAGGTCGGAGGGCGGCCTCGGCTCGGCCAGGCCGGCCCTGCTCCGCATCCACAGCCCTCCGCAAACACGCCCCCTCCGGCCGCCTCCGGCGCGCGAGCTGGGCCCGCGCTGGCCAGATGTGACCAGCTCCGGCCAAGGCCGGGCCACTGCCGCCTGCAGCCCACGCGGGGGCTTCCACGGAGAGTCTACGGTGCACCGCGGGGACACCCTGGGGGGGGGACCAGGATCCCGCCCACCCCCTGGCACCCGGCACCCGGGGAAGGGGCTCGGTGGCGGGAGCGGGAGGCCGGCCGATCCCCAGCAGCCCCCTCCAAGAGGAAGGCTCCCAGCACCGCGATCCACAGCACCTTACCGGATAATCCTCCCTCGAGCGGGTGACACACGGGCAGGTGCAGGGGATGCCAGTCCGGCCCGCGTCCTCCCACCCCACGCCCAGGCCCACCCGAAGGGCTTACCTGGCCCAGGCGTAGCAACAGCAGCAGCGCCCAGAGGAGCCCGGGCGAGCGCGGGGGTGGCCGCGTCTCCAGCGCCGCGGGCTTCATGCCCTGCGCGCCCTGGAACGTGCCCGGGACGCGCCCCGCCGTGTGCCCGAAGCCGGGCGCCCTGGTCTCCGCCTCCAGCCGCCGCCTCCGCCTCCTTCTCCGCCAGCCAGTCCGCCTAGTCCCCGCTCCGCCCGCCCCGGGCTTCCCCGGGGACATGGCAGCGGCGGCGGCGGCGGCCACACGGCGGAGCCTAGCGCGCTTGGCGCGGAGCGGCCGCGGCCCTAGACACGCAGGGGCTTCGCGGGGCGGAGCGAGCGGCGCCCACCCCCCGCGCGTGGCGCCCGGCTCCCGGCTCCCGCGGCCCCGGCTGCTCCCTCTGCCTCCTCCGCGCGTCATGCGGCTCGGGCTGCAGGGAGCCGCGCCGAGCGCTCGGCCCCCTCTCCTCCCCTCCCCCTCTGAATATTCATCGCTTCCTCCCGCCCGGGCGGGCCGGGCGGCTGCCGTGCTCCGCGGCCCCTCGCCGCCCTCTCGCCGCGGCCCCCGCCCCCAGCGAGCTGGCGGCGGGCGGGGAGTGGGCGGTGGCGGGCCCGGTGCACGCTCTAGCGTCTCCCCTCCCGCGGCCGGAGGAAGCGCCCCCCTCCCTGCCCGCCTAGCCCTCCCACATTCCTGGGACTCGGGACCGGGGACGCGGCTCTACTGTTCCAGAGCCACACCAGTCAGTGCGGATGGTCACTACGGACTCCCCAGCACTGGGACTTGTTCCCTGGCCCCGGGTTGAGTGTGCCTTTTGCCCAGGTCACAGCCATGCTTGCTTCCAGACCACAATCTGGTGAAGCTTGGCCTGTGGCTGGGCTTTGGGGAAAGGACAGGGTGAACCCCGAAACTATGGGAAGCCTCCATGCATTCTCTTCTCTCCCCTAGACACTGGGCTGGGAAGCCAGAGAGCCAGCACAGAAGCTGGTCCAGTGAGTAAAGCCCCAGCTCTGGCATATGGCAAGCCCAGCTGTGCTATATACTAACCCTAGTTGTGACCTGGAGAGCGATGCTTCACCTCGCTGGACCACCCTTTGCTCTTGTATAAAATGAAGATACCACTGGTACCTGTCCTCAGAGACCCGGCTGGCAATTAAATGAGATCATGGGTAAGGTCCCAAAGAGGGTGGGAATACAGAGTGAGCCCATCTGGCAGCTGTCATCACAAGACCTGATCTGAAGGGAGTTACAGATTACCACGAATAATGCTACTGTGGCCTGGCTCACAGGAGACTGAAGAGCCCAAGCCGCTACACCAAGAAGTAATGAGAGACAGTACCAAAGCAAGGCAGGCTAGAAAGGGAGAGATTGATTCCCACCTCGGGTAGAGGTGACACTTGAGCTGACTTTGAAGGGTGGTTGGGTTTCACCAGGCAAGGTAGAGGGGGGCAGTGTGGCAGGAAGTGGGAGCCACTTGGGGGGTGGGGAGAAAAACCAGAAGGCAGATGCTTCAACCCTGGCCTTCTAAGAAACAGGAGTAGGAGGCTGAGCGTTCTATTTGGGGAAACTTGTGTGGCAAAGATAGTAAAATGAGCCTAATCTGAGAACTGGAGTGTAGACCACCAGGTATTCAACCTGTCTCCGGGCACCCCTCGGGCCCCCAACTGCGAGGTGGGAACAAAGCTTCACACAGAGAGACAGGTGCAGAGGGAAAAGGACTGCACCTGTCCTTCTGGTACTCTGCATCTGATTAAACACTATCTGATTATCACAGCCCACGAAGAATTATGTTCCTCCCTGTCTCACCCTTCTTGAAGCAGAAACAAGTGTTTTTTAAAAGCACTCATGCCAGCTGGACATGGTGGCTCACACCTTTAATCCCAACACTCTGGAGACAGAGGCAAGTGGATTAAGTTTGAGGCCAGCCTGGTCTACATAGTGAGTTTCAGAACAGCCAGGGCTACATTATAGAGAGACCCTGTCTCAAAAACAAACAAAAAAGCCTTTATGTCCATGGTGCACAGAGGAAAGGCAATTCTAGTGCTACTAGGTCTGTATGCTGTCCCTGGTACTCACAGACCCTGTAACAGCCATCCTGTTGCCACAGATGGACATCTTGGATCTGCAAACAGCTGTGTGAACTCTTGCATGCATTTTGATTTCCTCCAGGTAAGATGTATGTCCCCACAACAGCCTTTTCAGAGAAGAATTTAATATATGCATAATAAACAAACCACGATAGACCAATGCTCTGTGTGAGAAATGAACCCTGAACAGTGATAGCTGTAAGCTCCGTGTGGGCAGGATCTCATCTCCTCTGTCTACTCTATGGCACCTTGTTCTGTGCTAGGTCCATAGTAGGCGATGGATCTTTGTGCAAATGTGTGGTTACCTGATGGGAACGTGGATTCTCTGCAAAGACAAACTGGGAAAGAATTATTCCCTCCGCAAAAGGATTTCACATGGCTGGTCTCTTATGCAGCTAATTATGTGGTGTGCACTTCTCTTCAGTGAACCATAGCTTTCTATGCTTAACCTTGACCAAGGTTTTATGTTTGCCAAGTTGTTCTGTTTAGTAAAAAGGTCTCATGTAACCCAAACTGAGCTCAAACTCAATATATACCTGAGGATAACCTTGAACTTCTGATCTCCCTCCCTCTACCTTTTGAGTGCTAGCTAGGATTATAGACATGCACCACCACACCCCACTGACGCAGTACTGATTCCACATCTTCATGCATGCCAGGCAAGCACCTCTGACTGCCTTCCTCATGGAGTCTAAGAAAGCCACTCAAAGGCAGGGTGTGTGTCTTGTTCATCACTATATTCACAACATATAGAGGTCATTCCAGTTATACTTACTTAGTTAAACTAAGTATGTGCCTTTGAATAGCAAAATAAGACACAAATTATATACTTACACAACACACACACACACAGTTGAGGAATATTATTTCAAGGTGTGTTACTTTTGTTTATGTTGTATTTGTTTAACTCTGTGAAGCTGTGATATTTTGCCTATCTAAAACACCTGATGGTCTAATAAAGAACTGAACGGCCAATAGCAAAGCAGGAGAAATAATCGGCAGGGCTGGCTGGCTGGCAGAGAGAATATATAGAAGGACAAATGTGGGAGAAAAGAAGTAGCCAGAGAAGGAGGAGGACTCCAGGGGCCAGCCACCCAGCTACACAGCCAGCCACGGAGTAAGAGTGAAAGTAAGGTTACAGAAGTAAGAAAAGGTAAAAACCCCGAGGCGAAAGACAAATAATTTAACTTAAGAAAAGCTGACGAGCAACAAATCAGGCCTGGCATTCATAATTAAGAATAAGCCTTGCCAGGTGGCGGTGGCACACGCCTTTTATCCCAGCAGCCTTTTTATCTCGGAAGGCAAAGCCAGGTGGATCTTTGTGAGTTCGAGGCCGGCCTGGTCTACAGAGTGAGTTCCAGGACAGGTACCAAAACTACACAGAGAAACCGTGTCTTGAAAAAAAAGAATAAGTCTCTGTGTGTGATTTATTTGAGAGCTGGGTGACGCGACCCTCCCCCAGACCAAAAAACAACAACAACACACACAACACCAGATTCCACTTACAAAATAGCTTTTCAAGAATAAATCTACTATACAAAGTTCAAGATACATTTGCCTTGACAATATACAGTACAATGATATTTGACCTTTTTTTCTATCATTTCTTCTTCACATAAAAGCTAAAGTTTAATTGAATATAGGAGCAGGCACACAAAAATGTCAAAACAAGAGGGATACATTCCCAAGTTGCCCGGTAGGAGTGAGTCATGGTGGAGCCCCAGGGTGGGGGTGCCAGGGTCCTTCCTTAACTCTAAAGGGTGATACCAGGAGCTCCAGCTCTGCAACCAGCTCTTTGGGCAATCTTTGCTGTCAAACATGCTTAGAACATGCTACTAAGTCACCTGTACCGTGTCTCTAATAAAATTATAGACAGAGAGATATACAGACGGATACTAGATAAGTAGGTAGATAATGGTTCCGTTACTTGTGCCAGGTCATGCAGCTGCACATGCTAAAACCAGGAACGGAAAGCACCTCTTTCTTGGCACTCTGCCCTGGTACCCTCACCTCCTGATGTTTGCAGATAAAAGGTGACGTCAAGTGCTCCTGTGCTGTCTCTGTTTCTTTGTTACCTTCTCAAGCCTCTATTTCCCACCAATTTTAGGATAAGAGATAGAGTCTTCCACTTCACACCCCACCCCAAGAACCGGAAGAGGAAGGCAAGTCCTTAATGCCAAGTCTACATCCCAGCAGGAGGCAGGCCTGCTGGGCACCAACCTCAAACCAGGTCACCAGCCCCATAGGGAGTCCATTCAGCCTGGCAACCCTCTGTGTACTTTAAAAAGCCACCATGAGCACACCATTCTCCAAGGCCCTCCTAAGCGGAATGGAATGTTTCTTGAGAGTCTGATTAGCTAATGCTGCAGGCATGGCTGCCCTGAGACCTTCCTGCCTCACTAATGTGAATGGAAAGGAAGACTTTTAGAAAAATCTTTGTAGAAGGAAAAAAAAAGCAGCACTTTATCTTCATAATAGTAACAGGATGTTTCCTATGGACTAACAAGTGGGCTGTGGCTAGAATGCCATGTTTGTCCACCAAACCTCAATAAAGCCTGAATCACCTGCCCTGGCTCACAGCCTGGGAGTGCCTTGGCGATCTTTTCTGTTTCTGACTTCAAGCACTTGCATCATTTAGCATTTTCCTAATTATTTACTCATGCTCCACCTCCTCCCCCACTCCCCCACCCCCGTGTGTGTGTGTGTGTGTGTGTGTGTGTGTGTGTGTGTGTGTGTGTGCAACTGAAAACAAAGCCTGACTTCCAAAAAGGACATAGTCTTCAGTGCAGCTACCTGAGGGTGTGGGAGAGACAGCTGTTGCTTTCAAGGGTCCCTGGCATGTCCATGGCAGATACCCACCATGATAAGCCCATTTGCTTCTGGGTCCCCAGCCCACCTCCAAAGCTAGTAGGCCCACCTTAAGCTCCCAGTGAGCCCAGGACCTTCATGTCCTGGCAAGACACACCCAAGACTCATGGTCTTAGACTATCTAGAAAGAGGAAGTAACAAGCAAACTCAGAGCCTGAAGGACAAGGAGCTTTTTGTCAAGGCTTGTGTGGTGTTTTGAGTAAGAATGCCCCTCCCCCCTCCAGAGGCACATAGATTTGAATACCAGGGGGAGGCACTATCTGAAAGGATTAGAGGTGTGGCCTTGTTGGAGGCAGTCTGTCACTGAGGGTAGGCTTTGAGGTTTCAAAGGCCCATTCCAAGCCCAGAGTCTCTTTCTCTTCCTGCTGCCTGCAGACTGGGATATAGAACTCTCAGCTACCATGTCTGCCTGTGTGCTGCTGTGAAAATAAGAGACTAAACCTGAAACTGTAAGCAAGCCCCAGTTAAATGCTTTCCTTATAAGAGTTGCTGTGGTCATGGTGTCTCTTCACAGCAACAGAACACTGACTAATATAGCTTGAGAACAACTAACCACACAATGCCCAGGAGTAGCAGGCAGGGGGCAGAACACAGAGGAGCCACTGAAGGAATAGCCCCCAAACAAAGGAAGAACTGAGAGGTGTAAAGACTGGAAAAGGTGAGTGGGCTCAGGTCCAGAAGTCCCACTCCCCTCTTTATCAAATTGAAAATAAAATATTGTGCTAGATATGGAGGATATCTGGATCTCTAAAACCAGGATAAGAAATAATCTGCAATAATTACCGATGAATAAAGTACCCTACAATCTAAATAAATAAATAAATATAGATAGATAGATAGATAGATAGATAGATAGATAGATAGATAGATAGATAGAATACAGCTCAATTATACATATAAATTATATACTTAGAGAGATATATAGACTGATATATAGGCTTTATCTTTAGGAACTAAATGCAGTAGGTATAGACATGGATTCTTGCAAAGAGTTAGCTGCTTATTTCAAATCCTGCCATGTGATCTTGGGCACATTTCATAGGTTCTCTTTGCTCCAATATCCTTATCTATCAGTGAGGATGCTTATGTTGATTACCCTCTTTCTCAGAATTGCATTAAAACAGCTAAAGCACTTATAATGTTTCCTGGAATAAAGAAAGTACCATGAACATGCTTCCAACTATTAAATTCTCTTTTTTGGAAGATTTGAAGCAGATAATGTGGTAAGAAGAATGTGTCTTTTGGACCAGATGGACCAAGTTCAAATCCTATATTTTGGCCATAGGTGGCACACACCTGAAATCCCAGCACTCAGGAGACAGAGACAAGTGGATCTCTGGGAATTCTAAGCCAGCCATGTCTACAAAGTGAGTTCCAGACCAGCCAAGGTTACACAGTTGAGATCCTGTCCTGGGTGTGTGTGTGTGTGTGTGTGTGTGTGTGTGTGTGTGTGTGTGTGTGTGTGTGTGAATCAGTCAGGATGGGCTAGGTTATGCTGTAGCAACAACCAACCTCCCAAATCTCAATTACTTAAGACAATAAGCATAATGTCTTGTCTTCACGACATGTCCACCTCAGCTTAGCTGAGAGCCACACAAGCTTCATGTCATCCTCCCTTAGCTCAAGACCCACCTGCTGGGGCAGATACTATCTGGAACATCACCAATTATTCCAGTAAAAGGACAGAGAGTTTTAGAGGTCTTATGGTTTGGCTCTTGTATGACCTTTGAAGGCTAGGGTACTGTACACCAGCCTGTGTTGTCCTGGAGAGGTGGTAGGGCCCTTATAAGATGGGGCCTAATGACTGTAAGTAAGGCCACTGGGACATGCCATCAAAGAGGGAGGACACTGATACGCTTGATGCCATGAGATGAAGAAGTTTCCTTCACCTCATGCTTTAGGTCATGTCATGTTGCATGGCCCCATCACAAGCCAAAGCAAAAAGGCCCAGTGACCACAGACTAGAGTCTCCGAAACTGGAAGATAAAATGTGCCCGTCCTCCCTGGAAACTGGGTATATCTTGTTGTCATGACCACAGACAGCAGACTGAACTCAGACAAACTGAGTCAGCAATCAAGTGCTGTCTCCTGGAAGTGACATCTACTTGACTCGCAGGAACCAGTGCTGGAGGTACAGTCCTTTCCACCAGAGGTAGAGATGTCCTGAGAACAGGAACAGAGCCTCTGACCAATGGCTTGGACAAGCCCTGGAAATCTGTCAAAATGGCAGAATTTCTGGCCTGCTCAGAGGCCTACTGAGTCCAAATTCACACTTTAACAAGCTGCATAGTAGGGTTTGTTGGTTTTTTTTTTTTAATAATTTAACTATATTTTATGTGCATTGGTATGAAGGTGTCAGGTTCTGGGGAACTAAACTTATAGACAGTTGTGCGCTGCCATGTCAGTGCTGGGAATTGAACCCAGGTCCTCTGGAAGAGCAGCCAGTGCTCTTAACCATTAAGCCATCTCTCCAGCCCCTGCATATTAGGTTTTTATAAACATGAAGTCTGAAAGGGACTAGCCGAGCCCACTGGGTGGCAGGGCATCAGCATGCCTAGGGCGATGTGTCTCAGCCCTTGTCACCCTTCAGTTAACATGCCCATTTCTGTACACGCACTCAAAGACTCTGAGCCAGTGGGCTAGAGCTCAGGACTCTGCACAGAGACGCACACAGGAGACATCATCGATGCCGTCAACCTCCTCCACTCCCATCCTGAGAAATATTATTTTTTTTTCCTCTGGACGTTTTAGGAGTTGTTTGGATGGTTGTTTTTTGTTTGGTTTGGTTTTGTTATATTTTGCTTTGAGGCAGGGCTTCTGTAGCTCAGGCTGGCCTAGAACTCATATAGACTAGGTTGGCCTCAAATTCATGGCAATCTTGCTGCTACAGCCTCAAGTGCTGGGATTACCAGCCCAGCTTGAAGGTTTTTATGTTCATGTGTATATGGATGTACAAACATGTGCAGGTGTGTGTGCACATGTTATGCATATGCCAGTGGAGACAAAAAGACAGCCTCAAATGTCACTCCTCCTTAGGAGCCAGTGGTCTGGTTTTTAGAAGCAGTCTCTTAGTGGCCTGGGGCTCACCAGGTAGGCTAGGCTGGCTGGCCAGTGAGTCCCAGGGACCTGCTTGTCTCTACCTCGGATCTGGATTACAAATGTGTGCCACCATAACATACTTTGTTCATGGGTGCAGGCATTCAAATTTCACTCCCCATGCTTGCGTAGTGAACACTTCACTGACTGAGCTAGATCCATACTACTATTTGTCTGTTTGCTTGTGAAGCTGGGTTTTTCACATTGATTTGTGTATTCTGTATGTATGTGGAGAGCAGGGGGTCCGTGCCACAGCACATCCAGAGAGGTCAGAGGACCACTTGTGGGAGGCAGTTCTCTCTCTACCATGTAAGTCCTTAGGACTGAACTCAAGTCGACAGGCCGGGTGGCAAGCTCCTTTATCCACTGAGCCATCTCGCTGTCCCCTTCTTTGGCTTTTTTGAGACAAGTTCTCAGGTAATGAAGACCAGCCTCAAACTCTGCAGCTGAGGATGACCTTGAACTCTTGATTCTCCACTGTCAGTTCCAGGTGCTAGGAATATAGGTGTGCACTCCCATGGCAGGCTTACGCAAAAATAATTTTGAAAGGCCTAGGCCACTTCAGCTAAGAAGAACACCTTAATGAGTGCCCATCTGGCTGCATGAAACTATAATCCTAGATAGGAAAAGGGTAAACTCTCTGTACCAAACTCACCCAATCTCCTTAACTCCTTCCCCCCAAACCTATATCCAGAAGTGTCATCATTGTCCCCATTTCATGGCCGAGAAGCCAAAGAACACGAGGTTTAAGGGACTCACTCAAAAGCACACAGGAGGCACACCCAGATCTGCCTGCAGCCACAGCTTGTATTCACTACATGGTCCATTTCCCACGATGGGCATGCCTAGCCTACAGAGGTCCTGCTGTGGAATCCCTTCCCCACCTCAATCAGTCTTCTCCATGCCCCTTTTAACTTTCAGACTCCCCTGCCAGAACAGCATGGATCCCCCGGATCATTGGATCCTCTGGATCACTGGATCCCCTGCATACACAGAGTACACTGTGATTTCAGGACACAGATAAAGTCTCCATCTCCCTCTGTTCTTATTCGTCTGCTGCAGTAATTTTTCTGCTGTTGATAGTTCCATCAGGACGGGTTTTTTGTTTTTTTTCCTTTCCTGAGCCTTGCATCTACCTGCTAAAAGCTGCTGCTGCTCTCTGGGTTTATCACACTGAGCTGCAGGGAACTGTACAATGCAATTCCTGTGACAAAGAAATTCGGAAGCTATACAATTCAACCTGCTCACTTGTACAGATAAAGAAACTGACAGCGAGATGAAGTGATTTGCAAATGATAACACAGATGTTCTGGAAAGCAGCAATGTTTCTGTAATAACCTGCCTGTCCAGCCATCTCTCTCCTCTGTGTGACTGGTAGGGAAGAAAATGAGATCTCCTTTGCTCTGGCCTCCACCCTTCTCAACTGATCCCCATGCATTTCTGGGATGTAAAGAAATGCCAGTAGGCTTGAGTTAGCTAAATGCTGAAGGTTGCAATCACCAAAGGCATGCAGAACATGAGGCATTTCAAGCCTCTGGGACCTGGAAAAGCAAGCTGGGCTGGACTGGCCTGGACTGGGCTGGGCTGGGCTGGAATGGGATAGGATGAGATGGGATGGGATGATTGTGGGCCTGTTTCTACCTTGGTCATAGTCCTCAAAAGAGAAGTATATCAGAAAGGAATTTGTAGTGCAGCTGTGATCCTGCACAGAGGAAACTACTGAGAAGCTGCCTATCTCCAAGGCCTTGCCTTGTCTGAAAAAGCCAAATCTGTCTTCCTCTCATCCTTGCAAACACATGGAAGAATCATAAATCTAAACAGGACAGAGCAATGAAGGACCTGCCTGACTCCCTCCCATGGCCTGGTATTTGACATCTAAGAGGATCCCTGACTCCTGCTTCCTGGCCCTCTGGTACCAACTAGAAGTATGCAAGCAGGTGTATTTTCTGCACACCTGAGCCACACAAAGGTATGAGCCACCCAACTCCAGTTTTATTTTGTTTGGGTTTTGTTTTGTTTTGTGATGGGGTCTCATGTAGTCCATGCTGTCCTGTAACTCAGTTGTAGCCAAGGCTGGCCTTGAACTCCTGATCTTCTCGTCTCCAACTCTGCAGTGCTAGACTTACTGGTATGTGCCATCATGCCCAGCCCCCAAGTCTACTTTTGACTCCTAGAGTTGGAAGGTAGGTAGAAGTCGTGTATTCAACCCTGATGCATTGGTAAATAAAAAAAAAAAAAAAAAAAAAAGGCCCACAGGACAACAATCTGTCAAGGCATGGAAATGTTTATTGAAAAAAAAAAGTCAGAATGGGTGTGGAGATGGGGAGAGGAAAAATTACATATATAGATACATAAATCATGTACATGTCTTTCTATGCCATTTTTAAAATGTATAAAGTTGTTATGGAGGCTGGGGTGATGGCTCAGTGTATGAACTGCTTGCCATGAAAGTATGAAGACCAGAGTTTGGATCCTCACAACCCATCTAGATACCAGGTGGGCGTGGTGACCCGCCTAAAACCCCAGTGCTCAAGGGGTGGAGACAGGGGATCCACAGAGAATGCTGGCTGGCTGAAGTAGCCAAAACAGTGGACTCTGGGTTCTGTGAGAGCTGCAGCCTCAATGTACGGTAAGAACAATCAAGAAAGACACTACATCAACTTTGGACCTACACACACATACATGTACTTCTACACATGTGAACATATATGTATACATGCACACATACCAGATACCCATGAAAAACAGTTGTTATGATTTGGATATGAAGTGTCCCTCAAGAAGGCTCATGTGTTGAAGGCCTGGTCCCCAGATATTGGTGCTATTGAGAGTTGATTTGATTACAAGGGTAGTAACCTCATCGATGGATTAGTGGATTGATGAGTTGAGCTGATAGGTGATTGGGCATAAGAAGGAGATAGGGCATAATTATAGAATGTAGGTCACTGTGAAAATACCTTTGAAAAGTATATATATACACACATATGTATGATTATGATTATACATACATATGTGTGTATATACATATATATACATATAGAGTGTGTATGTTTCTCTCTCCCACCCTCCCTCCCTGACTTCCTCTTCCCCTCTCCCCCTCCCCACCACCCCATCCTCTCTCTGTCTTTGCCTGGCTGTCATGCAGTGAGTAGCTTTCCTCCTTCATGATATTCTGCCTCATCACATATCCAGAACATGGATTCAAGTGACCATGGACTAAAACTTCAAAAACATAAGCCCAAATACTTCCTATAAGTTGTTTTTCTCAGATATTTTGTTGCAAGAGATACAAAAATTAACCCAAAAGTTCTTTCACATATAATCAGTAGTGATATTCAAAACTTTAGCCAATGAACACAGGCTCTGATGAATAAAGGTGCCCACTTCGGCACTTAGCCCCATGCACCACATCACTTAAGATCTAAGCTTGTAGCCAGCCGTGGTGGCGCACACCTTTAATCCCAGCACTCAGGAGGCAGAGGGAGGTGGATCTCTGTGAGTTCGAGGCCAACCTGGTCTACAGAGCAAGTTCCAGGACAGCCAGGGCGACACAGAGAAACCCTGTCTCAAAGAAACAAACAAACAAAAACCAAAGAAAAAACAAAATCTGTGCTTGTTTGAAAGTCGCAAAGATGGTTCAATCAAGAAGTAGGGAGACTTGCTTTTAGGAACGGCTAGGCACAGAGGCAGCGGGGCCTCCCTGTGGTCAGCCACCAGGTGTCCAGCCTCGCTGTGTCTCTGCACATCTGCTCGCAGGCCTGCCTTCTTGCATCTCTCTGCTGTCTACCTGTTTATTATTGTTATTTTGTTTTTGTTTCTGAGGCAGGATCTCCCAATGTAGCCTAGGCCAGCCTCAGCCTCCTGAACCTGTTTTGGGTTCTTACAGCTTCTCCTAATCCATCTCAAATCCCATGAGCCCAGGTTGTATCCCACATCCACCTCTAATCTAACCAATGTGACTGAAGGGACAGTTATGTCATATAAAAATGGCCGCCAAGGATCACCTCTACTAGGAACAGATGCTCAGCTGGGGGCGGGGTGTGGGGGGAGGAGACACTGAACTGGACAGATGTCCCAAACGTTATTCTACTATTGTCATACAGAACACGCAGAAACAAAGTTCTCCTCTGGTCCCCGGACTCTCAGAACAGGATTCTGGGATCCCTGTATTTCCACCATCCAAATACATGGCTGCTCCACACACACAAATCCTCAGAAGCCAAAGAACATCCCGCTGCTCCGAAAGGCTTAGGCCAGGGGCTGAGGCTCACTGTTGGCTGTGTGCACATCAAGGGAGAACCCCTGTTGGTTCTTGGAGGTATTAATGAGGAAGAAAGAGGCAAAAGGAAGGATAAAGCCTTCCTTCAGTCAGCTTCTTGCTCTCTGGCTGTGCCTTCTACTGGAGGCCAGTGTGTGGTGCTGACTCTGTAGGGAGCCCTGCCTGGGGCCCAAGCTGGTGAGATAGTATCTGCAGGGAACAGCCAAATCAAAGACCTGCTCAGTGCCAAGCAGGAAGCCAGGGTCAGTGAGCCAGAGCCTGGCAGCACAAAGGGACCAGGCAGGAAGGCCACAGCTGATACCAAAAGGCAGGGGTGTAACCAAGAGAAGGACTCAAGAGGGGAGACAGTGAGCAGGGAACGGATGCCCAGTACCCTGCACACACATGCCGCAGAGGCCTGGAGATCTGGCTTTAAGGACAATGGTGTGCACAGGAGCTGTAGGAAACTCACACTCTGCTGCTGGGACTAGAAACCCATCTAGTCTCTCTGGAGGCAGTCTATAATATATATTAAAAGCCTCTGAAGCCCGGGTAATGGTGCCTGTCTTTAATTCCAACACTCAGGAGACAGAGGCAGGCAAATCTCTGTAAGTTCAAGGTCAGCCTGGTCTACAAAGTGAGTTCCAGGACAGCCAGGGCTGTTACAAAGAGAAACCTTGTCATGAAAAAAAAAATAAAAATAAAAAAATAAACACATGCACAGAAGAATGTTAATAATGTGTCCAAATAATGACAAAAGGAGAGGAGATTTAAGATTGTTTTAATGCTTTTTCATTTAGTTTATTTTTTATTTATTATATAGTTTTATTATTTCATTAATTTCATGTAGTTTACTTTCATTTAGTTTAGTTCTAATTTTCTACAATGATTATGTGTTTTTGTATAATTAAAAACAGTGCAATAAGAAGGGTAGGTTTGCAGCAGAGTGGTGGAGCATTCCCAGGCATGCACAGAGCCCTGGGATGAATCCCCAGCACAGGAAAAATAATTATAGTAAGGAGAGAAAATGAAATGTTAAAGTGTGTGTGTGTGTGTATGTGTATGTGTGTGTATGTGTGTGTTCACATGTTCAGGTGTGTTTGGGTTAATGAGCATGTGTGTGTGTATGTGTGTGTGTGTGTGTATGTGTTCACATGTTCAGGTGTGTGTGTTTGGGTTTATGAGTGTGTGTGCGCGCGCGCGCGTGTGTGTGTGTGTGTGTGTGTGTGTGTGTGTGTGTGTGTATGTGTGTTCGAGTCTGTGTGTGTACTGGTATTTGCTCTGCCCATGACCTTGGGCTTTACAGCCCAAAGGAGGCAGTGCTTCCTGCCCTTGTACGTGACCTCTTAAAAGTAGTTGGAGAAGGGTCACGTGTCCTTCTCCCTGCTCCTGCCTATGAAGTGGATTTGCTCCCGGTCAGGTCAGAGGACAACTTCTGCTGTCTACTCTGTTCTGTATTTGTGAGTGTATTTCCTCAATCTATATCTTAATAAATTCTGTTACCCATTTAATAGACTCACATGGATTGATAGTAAAAGTGGCACTCAACGTGGGGCACGAATCCACAACCCTGAGATTAAGAGTCTCATGCTCTACCGACTAAGCTAGCTGAGCAGGAAAAACTTACAGCTACAGGTGTGTGAGAGTGCATATGAGTAAATGCAATCCTGTGTGTGAGTATATATGTTCAGGGGTGTGTGAGTCTGTGTAAGCATGTGATTGAGTGTGTGTATATGTATGTATGAATATGTATGTTTATGTGTATGTTCCAGTGTGTATGTTCTGGTGCATATGTGAGTGTATATGTGTAGCCAGAAGGTTTGCTCCAGTCCCGCCCAGCCCTGCGGTCCCATAGCTGCCTATAAAATAATCACTCAGAAGCTTAATATTATTTATATTAATATTATTTATAAACTGTATGGCCTATGGCAGGCCTCTTGCTAGCTAGCTCTTGTATCGTAAATTAACCCATTTCTACTAATCTTTGTTTTGCCACATGGCCATGGCGTTACCATGGTGACATCTTGCTCCTCCTTCTGTGGCAGCTGGCATCTCCCCTACCTCTGCCTTTCTCTTTCCTGTCTCTCTTCTTAGATTTCCCGCCTTCCTCTAAGCTGCCTTGCCATAGGCCAAAGCAGCTTATTTATTAACCAATGGGAACAACATATATTCATAGTGTACAGAAAGACATCCCCCAGCATATGTGTGAATGTGTGTGTGAGTATGTGTTCAAGGAGTGTGTATGCATGTGTATGAATGTGTGTTATGCATGTGTGTGTGTATCAGCATGTATGAAAGTATATGTGTATATGAGTGTGTGTGTTCAGGAGTGTGTGTGTGTGTGTGTGTGTGTGTGTGTGTATGTGTATGAGAGAGAGAAAGAGAATATGTTTAGGGGTATGTGAGTCTGTATATGCAAATGTGTGAGTGTGTATACATCAGCATGTGTGAGTGTATATGCATATGTATGTGTGTTCAGGAGAGTGAATCTGTGTATGCATGTGTATGAGTATGTGTGTATGTGTATATGTGTGTAGGTGCATGTGTGTATAAGTGCATGTGTGAGTGTGTATATGCATGTGTGAGTGTGTGTGTGCATGTGTGAGTGTGTGTGTGTGTGTGCATGTGTGAGTATGTGTGTGTACCAGAGTTCAACTTTAGGCTCAGAAACCACCTGCCTTATTTTTTAAGACAACATCTTTCATAGAGTCCTGGGAAGCTCTCCAATTAAGCTAGGCTGAGCCAGGATCTTTCTGTCACCACTTTCCCAGTACCAAAATTACGAGTGCAGCATCACACCCAGCTTTTTACACAGAATCTGGAGGTCAAACTCAATTCCTCACTCTAGACTAGACTACCTCCCAAGCCCAGGCATTTCTCATCAAGAAAGAAAAAAGTTGGAGCAAGAGTGTGATCTGTTAGGGATCAACAAACCAAACGATTTCTGGGTGCTGGTGTCTTGCGGCAGCAGCCTGTGCTCCAGCAGGGCGATGGCAGCAAGACAGGTGCAGGAAGACCTGAGGCTGCCGGACTCCGGCCTATGGGAGCCAGCAGCCTAACAGGGATGTAGCCAGGACAGATCACGACAGCCGATGACAGTGGTGAACCTGGAGAGACAGCGTCACCACCAGGGAGGGGACGAAGTGACCCAAAGCCAGGGATGATCCACCAGAGCCACCACCGCACTGGGAATCCAACTTATGAGAAAACAATTTTAACTTTAAAAGCTCAAGCTGTGCTAGCCACTGTGCTAGATATCAGACGCCCACCCCTCACCAGTCTCCAGCTGATAGCCACTTGCACATGAAAGACTAGTTTTCTCCAAGGCAGTCTCACTGGGGAAGAACCCAGTCTCCAGGGCAGGCCCACACCCAGCAGCGGATGGATGGCCAACACAAAGCAAACTCAACAGCATCTTGTGGGTTTTGTCTCATGATTTTAAGTAAGGGCTTTTTTTTTTTTTTAATCTCACAGATTCTTTGCCTACATGTATGACTTCCGGTTTTGTGGGTTTGGTTTGGTTTTCTTTCGTTTTGTTGGTTTTCCAAGACAGCATTTCTCTGCATAGCCCTGGCTGTCCTAGAGCTGGTTTGTAGACCAGACCAGCCTTGACACACAGAGATCTGCCTGCCTCTGCCTCCTAAGTGTTGGAATTAAAGGCATGTGCCACCACCACCCAGTTTTGTGTTTTTATGGGATTTCTGTGTGTGCGAATGCATGTGTCTTTACATTTATATGTGTTTCTTGTACGTTTTCTTTGGTTCTTTTTCTTGTTTGGTTATTTTGTTCTATTCTGATTTGTTTTTGTTATATTTGATTTTGTTTTATTTTATTATTACTATTCCTTATGCCTGCTTGCTTTCTAACAAGAGACAGAAAAGGTGTGGATCCAGCACTCGGGCCAGGGAAGCAGGCAGGCTAACCGCAGATCTTCACTTCTCCCTCCTCTCCTCCAAATCCAATCCCCTAGTCTCATCCCAGCTCTGTAGCAGACTGCCTGCTATGGCCTCTCCTTCCTCTCTGTCTCTGTCTCCAGTGGATTACACAGATCTTCCCCTCTAGACTTCCTTCTCCTTACTCATTTCTTTATCCAGCAAGAATCAAGCAGGCATTCCCTAGAAATCCAAAAGCCATGCCTGCCAGAGAAGCAAGCAGGCCAGCTTCAGCTCATCACTCTCCTGCCTCTGTTCCATATCAAGTCCCCCAGCCTCATCCCCAGCTTTGTAGCAAACTACCTGTGTGAGTTCTCCTTGTTCTACCCCCATTCCCAGGGGACTAAGCGGATTCTGATGGAAAAACCCACTTTCCTCTCTCCTGTGGACCCCATCAGCCCCTCCCCATTTCCATTCTTAAGTGTCAGTTCCCAATACCTAGAAACACATTTTACCTGGAACCCCCAGTGGACGCACCTATCAGGATGTCAGGATTTCCTACCAGGCAACAAGCAGCTACCACACTCTCCTAAGAACCAGAGAGGGAAATAAAGGAATAAAACATCCACCTGACAAAGACAAGACCAGACATCAGCCCCTGGAATTAGAGTCTTCCCAAACCCAGACTCCAGCGTAAAAACGCAGACACTAACAGCCAGGACACTATGTCTCCACTAGAGCCCAGCAACCCCACCACTGCAGGCCCTGAGGATCCCAACGTAACTGAAGCACAAGAAAAGACCCTTTATGAATATGACAGAGGTCCTTAAAGAGAAAATGAAGAAATCCCCCAAGGAAATCTATGAAAACACAAACTGCTGCTGGGACCAAAAAAAAAAAAAAAAAAAAGGTGGAAGGAAATGAATAAAAGAGTTCAAGATGTGAAAGTAGAAATAGAAGCAACAAGGAAAAGCCAGCTGAGGGAAACCTGTAAATGAAAAATTTAGGAAGTCAAACAGGAACCTCACCAACAGAATACAAGAAATGAATGAGAGAATCTCAGATATTAAAGAAAAAAAAAAAGAATACCTCCATCAAAAAAAAAAAACATTAAATCTAAAAAATCCCTGGTACAAAACATCTAGGAAATATGGAACGCCATGAAAAGACCAAATCTAAGAATAATAGGGATAGAGGAAGAAAAAAAAAACATGAAAGGCACAGAAAATATTTTCAACAAAATCATAGAAGAAAATGTCCCTAACTTAAAGAAAAACGATACCTATCAAGGTATAAGAAGCATACAGAACACAAAACGGACTGGACCTGAAAAGAAATTCTCCTTGGTAGACCCTAAGAGGGACACATGGATCTCCCTGGGAAGGGGAAACAGAGGAGATCTCCATGAGTAAACTGGGGGTGAGAGGGGGCAATGGAGGATGGGGGGACGATGAGAACATGAGAGAACAGGATGGTCGAGGTGGAGCAGGGACAGTGTTGGGGAGCAGTGAGGGAGATACCATGATAAATGAAGACATCACAGGGATAGGGAGAAACAGTGCTAGGGAGCTGGCCTACCCTGGTAATCAGATCGGTGAATACCCTGAGTGTCATCATAGAGCCTTCATCCAGTAACTGATGGAAGCAGGCACAGAGATCCACAGCCAAGCACAGGGCTGAGCTCCAGGAATCCAGCTGAAGAGAGAGAAGAGGGATCCTATGAGCAAGAGCAACACGATCATGATGGGGAAACCTACAGAGATAACCAAACCAAACTAGTGGGAACTCAACTGCTGTGGAGCCTGCATGGGAGTGGACTAGGCCCTCTGTATAAGCGAGACAGTTGTGTAGCTTGATCTGCTTAAGGGGCTCCCTGGCAGTGGGATCAGGATCCATCCCTGGTGTGTGAGCTGACTTTTTGGAGCCCACTACCTATGGTGGGACATCTGGCACAGCCTTGATGCAGGGGAAGGGGCTTGGACCTGCCTCAACTGAATGTACCAGGCTCTGCTGACTTCCCATGGGAGACCTTGCCTTGTTGGAGGAAGGAATAGGGGTTGGTTTGGGAGGGGAAGGCAGGAGGGACAGGAGGAGGAAGGAGAGGGGGGATCTGTGATTGGTATGTAAAATGAATTTAAAAATTCCTTAATAAAAAATAAATAAATAAATAAATGAAAGAAATTCTCCTTGGCACATAATAATCAAAACACTAAACAAAAAAAAAAAGAATGTTAAAGAAAGAAAAAGAAAAAAAAAACAAGTAACAAGTGACATATAAAGGTTGGACCATCAGATTTCTGAATGAAGACCATCAGACTTCTGAATGGAGACTCGAAAAGCCAGAGGGGCAGGACAGATGTTCTACAGACTCTAAGAGAACACACATGCCAGCCCAGACTACTGTACCTAGCAAAGCTTTCAGTTATCATAGTGTATCATAGATAATAATACATTCCATGCTAAAACCAAATTTAAGCATTATCTATCTACAAATACAGCCCTTCGGAAGACTCTAGAAAGAAAGCGCCAACCTAAAAAAAAAACACAAAGGATAAATAATCCTAGATCATCAACTCAAAAGAGGGGAAAAGTGTGCGTGCGTGCGCGCGCACACACACACACACACACACACACAACGACAACAAAATAGTGGGAATCAACAAACACTGTACATTAATCTCTCAACATCAAGGCCGGGCGGTGGTGGCGCATGCCTTTAATCCCAGCACTCAGGAGGCAGAGCCAGGTGGATCTCTGTGAGTTCGAGGCCAGCCTGGGCTACCAAGTGAGTTCCAGGAAAGGCGCAAAGCTGCACAGAGAAACCCTGTCTCGAAAAACAAAACAAAACAAAATCTCTCAACATCAAAGGTCTCAACTCCCTAATAAAAACACAAACTAGGACAGGCAGTGGTGGTGGTGGTGGTGGCAGTGCACGTCTTTAATCCCAGCATTCGCGAGGCAGAACCAGGCAGATCTCTGTGAGTTCGAGGCCAGCCTGGTCTACAGAGTGAGTTCCAGGAAAGGCACCAGAACTACACAGAAAAAAACCTGTCTTGAAAAACAAAACAAAACAAAACAAAAAACCAAACCCACAAACTAAAAAAATTGGCATGGTGATGCACACCTTTAATCTGAGCACTTGGGAGGCAGAGGTGGGTAGATCTCCTAGTCTACAGAGCAAGATCTAAGATAGCAATATATATAATCACATATATATATGTGTGTGTGTGTGATATATATGTGTGTGTGTATGCATGTATGTACATGTGCATATGTATACATATATGTATGTATGTATATATGTGTTGTGTATACATATGTACTAGCAAGTTTCTACTGTATTAGGTTTCCATACTACCCCTCAAAAGGCCCTTAATTTTAGCTGTCTCTCCCCATATTTCCTCACTCATCCCCTCTCTCCACTCTCTCCACTCTTGGTTTTCCTGTTCCAACCCACTCCCCATCCGTCAGTAACTATTCTATTTCCCTTTCCTAGGGAGATCTATTTGTCCCCACCTAGTCCCTTATTCTATACTTAACCTCTGTGATTATACAGACTGTAGCTTGGTTATCATTGACTTAACAGCTAATATCCACATAGAAGCAAACACATACCATGTTTGTCTTACTGAGTCGGGTTACTCACTCAGGATGATTTTTTTTCTAGTTTACCTGCAAATTTCATGATTTCATTTTTTTTGACAGCTGAGACAGTAATAGTCTCTCATGTAAATGTACCACATTTTCGTTATCGACTCATCTGTTGAGGGACATCTAGGTTTTTTCCAATTTCGGGCTATTATGAACGTGGTTGAGCAAGTGTGTCTGTGATAGGATGAAGTGTCCTTTGGGGATATGCCCAAGCACGGAATAGCTGGGTCTTGAGGTAGATCAATTCCCATCTTCCTGAGCCTTCATCCCTATGTTCTAGTGTCTTTGGTACAGGAAGGTACACTACACCCTACCAAAGGAGAAACATAAACACTAATTCATCCACAGACCCTTCATCTATTAGCAAGATATGCTAGTGCACCGGTGGCCCAAAGATTATGGAAGTAACCAACCACTGTCTGATTTAATTTAAGGCCTGTTCCATGAGATGGAACCCACACCCAACATGCTGGGGTGACCAAAAATCTGAGATTAGATAGCCCAGAGATCTAGGTAAAACCAAATATTACTATCCTTAAAAAAAAAAAGTGTACCAATCAAATGACTGCTTATGACCTTCTGCTGTACTCATAGATCAGTGCCTTGCTCAGTCATCATCAGAGAAGCTTTTTCCTGCAGTAGATGGAAAAAACAGAGGACCCACAGTCAGACATCATGCAGAGAATGAGGGACCATGGAATAATTAGCTTCAAATGGAATGTCTCCATCAACTCTCTCCCCTCAGGGCTCAGGGGACCCTGCAGAAGAGGAGGCAGAAAGAGTGTGAGAGCCAGAGGGGATGGAGGACACCAAGGAAACAAGGCCTTCTGAATCAACCAGACTACCGCTCATACGAACTCACAGAGACTGAGGCAACATGCACAGGGCCTGCACCAGATGGGGTTCTAGAGCTGAAAGGAGATGTGGACACGTACCCCTGTCCCTAACCCAGAAGCAATCTCCAAATGATAACCACTTGCAAATGAAAATTTAGTTTTCTCCAAGTGAGACTCACTGGGGAAACAAACCACTCTTAAGGACAGACTACATGCCCAGCAGTGGACGGCCAACAGGAAACGAACTCAAGAGCGTGTTTGGAGGTCCCTGGTCTCAAAATGTCATGTCAGGGCTTTTCCTTTAAAAAAAAAAAGAAATCTTATTTTTAATTTTAATTTAATTTTATTTATGTATACATACTTTTCATGTATTCATAACCTTTGTTTATACATTATAGCTTCTAGTTTAGTGTTTTTATGGAATTCCTGACTGTACAAACAAGTAGGTCTCTGTATCGATCTCTGATTCATGTGCCTTTTCCTTCTGTTTGTTTTGTCCTATTCCAGTGTGTTAGTTTTTACATTATATTATATTTCACTATTAGCCCTTAGTAACCTGTTTGTTTTCTAATGAGAGACAGAAAGAAGGTGGATCAGGATGAGAAGGGAGGTGGGGAGGAACTAGAAAGGGTAGAAGGAGGGGAAACCATGATGGAATATACTATATGAAAAAAGTCTATTTCCAGTAAAAGAAGAAAAAGGAAGAAAGAAAGGGTGTGGGTCCAGATGGGAGGGATGGTGGGGAGGAGCTGGGAGAAGTGAGGGATGGAGGAACCATAATCAGAATGTATTGTATGAAAAAAAATCTATTGTTAATTTAAAAAAGAAAGAAAACTATCCAAGTCCCATTTTCCTGTAGTTTGAGTCAAGTGGAGGCAGTAATAAATTGGCTGATCAACAACAAACACAAGAAAAGTATTAGATAGTGATATTTAAGCCTCATCCAAATGCCCCACTGTCTTACTTCAGAAGGACATGTCACAGGAAAATATAAAAAGCATCCACGCACCCCTCACCTTTAACAATTCTTAGCATTTGCCGTGTTTGCTTCATCTGTTTTCTGTTGCTATGGTTGCTGGTGACCTTTTATATTCAAGTGCAAACATCTTAACATTTGCCCTTGAGTGCATCAGTATCCATCTCTGAAAACTACACAGTTTTTTAGCCAAGTGTGGTGGCCTATGCCTGGAATCCAGGAAGGGGAGAGATAGTAGGATCCTGAATTCAAGGTTATTCCCAGCTACAAAGCAAGTTCAAGGCCAGCCTGGACTACATGAGACCTTGTCCCAAGAAAAGAAAGAACATTTCCTACTTAGCACAGCACTATTACCATATTCTGCGGAATTTGCAATAGCTCTTTAACATATTTAATATAGCTCATTGCCTATGCCTATTAAATAAATATGTAAATTGTTCCCAAAATACATCCTCCTGCTGGTCTTTCAGCATTTATGGGCGGCAAACACTGCGGCCTGATCCCATCCTTGGTAACTGGTGACGTCACTGGCCTTGGACAAAGAGAAATGAGAGCTACGTGTGGTGGCCTACACATGCAATCCCATCAGTGGCGGGAGGATCACTCCAAATTGGAGGCTAGCCTGGTCTACATACTAAGCTCCAGCCTGGACTAGCCTGTGCTACATCGTGAAACCCTATCTCAAAGACGGGGAGAGGAGGGACAGGAGAAGGAAGGACAAATGACTCCCTCACATGAAACATCCCATACATAAGGACCAATGGCCTCTCTCTCCTCTCTCTCTCTCTCTCTCTCTCTCTCTCTCTCTCTCTCTCTCTCTCACCTTCTTGTATAGTTCAGAGGACAAACACATGTCATGGGAAGTGTCTACAAACAAGAGCTCAACTCCGGCTTTATGACTGTGGAGTTACACGACTTCAGCCAAGCTTTTCACCTCCTTGTACGTCAGCTTCTTCATCTTAAAAAAGAGAACAATATCCACTATGGTGTTTGAGGGTGACAGGAATTAAGTTCTCCTCCGTGTCTATCACAGTGCTTCATTTTCATTCATGGGGCCAGGAAGACGGCTCAGCCCATAAAGGTGTTTGCTGCCAACCCTGGTGACCTGGGTTCAAGCCCTAGAATCCACATGCTGTAAGGAGAGAACTGAGTTCCACAAATTGTTCTCTGACTTCCACACACATGCAATGAAACATGCACACGCGCGCACACACGCGCGCGTACACACACACACACACACACACACACACACTAAACAAACAAATGTAAACAAACAAACCAACCAGAAACAAAATAAACCCCTCTCCTATAAACCTGAACAGAAGTCATTACCTGCTACCAAGCCCATCCATCCTTTTCTTCCTGACAACTCTGCTGGACTACATTCCCAGACTCCTTTGCAGTTAGATGCCGCCTTGCACTCACAGACCCACGGAGAATGTAAAAATGTCCTGTGCACCCTTTTTCTAGGTGTGACACAGGACCATCTATTCTTATGCCAACTCCTGAAATGACCTGCTGAAACGTCAAGATCTCTGTGCCTGGACCCCTATAAAGAGCTCTTATTGCCAACAAGGAACCCTGACTTGAACTTCACACAAGCGAGAAACTGAGGAGGTTTTCGGGTTTATCTGTTACAGCCACTAGCTACACTTGAACTGGCGTGTAAGCCACATGCAAGACTTAGAATACCCAAACAAGTTTGGCTTAAGCCATGGCCGAGTTTCCGTACATTCATCAGAATCTATACCCATAAAGTCCTGCCAACATGACCTCCCAAACGTGAGCTGAACAAGGAGGACACCGGTAAACATACCAAATGGCACAAGGAGAAGCCCTAAAGCCTCACCATTCACAACTGTAGTCAACTGAGGAAGGCTGCGGGCAGGAGAGATGACCCTCCCCAGAGAGGAGCACACCAAGTGATTGTCCAGCGCCACACAGTCAGCCCTGAAAACATATATACAAGTAACGTTCATTGACTCAACAGACTATATTGGGGAATACATATGTATATACAAATACATACATTCGCCGGGTGCTGGTGGCACACACCTTTAATGCCAGCATTCGGGAGGCAGAGCCAGGAGGATCTCTGTGAGTTCGAGGCCAGCCTGGGCTACAAAGTGAGCTCCAGGAAAAGCGCAAAGCTACACAGAGAAACCCTGTCTCGAAAAAACAAAAAAAGAAAAGAAAAGAAAAAGCCATGAATTTGAACCAGAGTGGAGAGGAGTGTATGAGAGTTTGCAGAGGAAAGGGAAGGGAGAAATGTTGTAACTAAAATACAATCCCAAAAATAAGTAGCAAAAAAAGTCCACTAGGGAAACATACACCTGTTGGGGGTGTCATTTAATTTCTAACACACTTCATCAAGCTCACAACACTTTTTTCCACATTTTTACGTGGGTGTGCAAATCAATACAGAATCAGTGGCACCTCCAATTACTAACAAACTACTGGAATCTGGGGCTCCCTTCATGGTTGTCAGATGACAAAAGGGAAATTACATGCCCCCTTGGGGTTCCTAGTCTTATTAATACAAGAATTTAAGAATGGACTCAAATGGGAGCTCAAGGACAATTTTATTAAAGTTTAAAAGAAAAACCCCCAGGGCAGGCAAGCTACAAATCTCAAGAGCTTCCTGAAGAATGTTAGCTCTGCACCCAGGCCAGAGATTCTATTCTCTTGATCAGTTTTTTTATTCTAACAATAGTCATAATGTAGTTGTCATTTCTTACACAGGCACAAACCTGGCCAAAGTGCCCCCCCCCATCTTTCCCTTTATCATGTGACAAAACTTTTCCTGGAGAGATGCTACACACACATCTACTCATCCCACAGAGGGAGCCCTAGACAACTCGAAGTATGGACACCACCAAAGTCCAACCTGGTGAAGCAATGAGTTTTATTGGGGTGACTTACAGGAATATAGGTGAGGGGTTACTAACAGGAGCAGCAATGACTCTCTGACAACCGCATCACCAAAGCCCACCTCAGCGCGGGTGACAGCTCACAAAGCTGGGAACCTGGAACACACTGTACAGCCTGCAGGCAGCTCTTTATGTCGGAGACTGTTCTTTGTGAGTGACTCAGTGGATCTAAAGCCCTTCCAGGCAGCTCAGCTGATCTCTGCTTCTCCTAAGTAGCTGGGCTGGTCTCTTGGATCTTCTTTGAAGCTTTTCTCCTCTGCGAATCTTCTTTGCAACTTGGCTTGTCTAAATTCTTTCCCGCAGCTTTATTGCTTACTCCAACAGGGAGGGGCCTAGTGAATCTGGTCAGTTTCAGGGACTTCCTGAAGCTATTTTGAGTTGTTTACCTTCCTGCTGAAGGAGTTTCCCTGCAAGATGGAATGTTTCAATCTCAAGAGACTTGTTATAGAGCACTGTTTAGGAAGCTGCGTTGTTGGTACTACAAGTACCAGTTTAATGGCCATTTATGTCTTTCAAAGGTCCCAAGCTGATTTGGCACTAAAATGAAGAGTTATGTACTGAAACTGAGGCTGTAACTAAGAAGAGCTTGCCTAGCATGCAGGAGGCTCTAGGTTCAATCCTCAGTACTATATAAATCACATGTGTGTCCAGCATTCAATAGGTAGAGGCAGGAGGATCCACAGTTCACATCATCCTGGGTTCCAGGAGATTTTTTTTAAAGTGTTTTAAAAGGCAAAAATAGACCAGCAAGGTGTCTCAGATGATAAAGTAGCCTGCAGCCAAAGCTGATGGCGGGGGTTGATCCCAGAATCCGTCTGGTGGAAGGGAAGAATTGATTCCTGCAAGATGTCCTCTGATGGCCACACGTGAGCCTACGGCACATGTGCCTGTGCTGTGCCCATGTTCATGCAGTGCTCGCACACATACTCACACATAATAAATAAATGGAAAGACAACAATTTAAAGGCCAGGAAAAAAAAAAAAACAGCTTCCTAGAAAATAAAAATCCGTGTCACAGTCAGACTTAAAGGAGCCTTTTGAATACTCAGAGCAGGAAAATTTCTGGTGATAGGGAAGCTTTGCTCTCTGGTCTTTTCACTTCCTAAAAAGACACCAATAATGATGTGGAGTAGAGCTGATGATACCTTAGATGTTATGAAATTATCAATACTGTAGATAGGCCAGTGGTTTTAGCCAGGAAGGAAGGCAGTGTGGTGATAAGGATAACTAAGAACAACTTCCCCTCAGACAGGTACCAGCTCTGCACTTTTCCTACGCTGTCCTAATCGTTATCATAATCCTATGAGTGGGTGGCCCTCACACAAGGTTACAAATTGTTCTTGGTATCACACAGGAAAAGAATAAGGTGCTATAAGAATAAATACCACGCTAGGAATATACCAGTTGGTAGCGTGCTTGCCTAGAATACATGAAGCCCTGAGTTCAATTCCCAGCACAAAATAAGCCAGATGTGTGAGGCAGGCTTGTAATCACCAGGTGGAGGCAGGAGGTTCAGATCATGTGTCTCTTGGCCACGGAACCTGAGTTCTTCCTGCTGTCTTTGTTCAATCCCACTATTCATTCTGCAAGATAACCCTAAACAACCTCCGCAAGCATGTAGGTCTGAGGCTTGGAAGAAATCAACTCAAAGGTATTTTAGCCAGCTCTGGTAAACTCAGCAATTGCAGGCTGAAGCAGACGAATTGCTTCAAGTTCAAGGCCAGCTTGAGCTACAGTGCAAGATCCTGTTCCAAAAATAAAATACAATAATAAATAAGTTTCAGTGGGACCAGGTTCAAAGGCAGAAACCTGTAATCCCAGCTACTAGAAAGGCTGAGGCTGGGGGATTGCTTAGGCCCAGGAGCCTGAGGCTGGCACGGGCAACATAGTGAGACCCTATCTCTTAAAATAATTTAAAGGACATTTTGAAGGGGTGATGCTCAGAAGTGGAGGATGCAGTTGACATGCACAATCCTTATCCCCGACACCAAGAAAAAAACGTTCCATGCTTTACTCTCTGCCACCCATGAACTTAAGAGCAAACCCTGGCTGGGTCTGGCCGTGCTGTCCCCTCCAGACTTTTCTCACACCGCAACTCTTTCACCTTTTTCCTGCTCTGTTTTGTGGTACTTGGGATGGAGCCCAGGGCTCACACATGCTCAGCAAACACTCTATCACTGAGCTGCAGCCCAGACTCCCCTGTTCTTTTGCTTCAGTCCCAAGCCAGCCTGCACTTTCCTCACTTCTGGATTTTGTTCCTGTTCCCTTTCTGCTCTCTCGTCTGTGACAACTGTAAATTTCCATTTCCTGATCTAGCAAATGGGAAGCTCATCCCTTCTAACATGTTATAAAAGTCATAAAGCTGAAATCAAACATGTCAAGACACTTTAAGTGATTAGAATGTTGCCTGACACCATTGAGATGCCCAATAGGTGTCAGTCAGCTATGGCTATTACTCGTGAACCTGCGTTTTGAAGACTACAGATCTGGCATGCTTTAACCCTTCCCTGTTTGCTGTGTTTATGAATGTGTCTAGACGGAGCATCGGGAGCCCAGGGTGCTATCCGCAGCTCCCCTTTGCATTTCTACCCTTTTTTATCCAGCAGGACAAGCACATGACTGTTTTTGAACAGTTCATCCTCAGAGGGATAAGACCTGGACCGACAAGGGACGGGATGTGTCCATCAAGGACATGTTGGAGAACGAAGTACTAGGCTGTGCAGAAAGACAGCCTCCATGGCTGTGCCCTCTTGCTGGCTGCAGGGCCCCATTAAGAAGTGGAGCCCAACCGCAATTTCACAATGGAACTGTTAGGAAAGTCAGGCTGCTTCATTCAGTATTTGTGTGCAGCTAAGGCCTGTCAACAGGCGTCTCCTGCAAAGAGAAGAACTTGCCACTAAGAGAAGATGAGGACTGAGCCCCACAGGCCTCCCTCCTCAGCCCAGTAGCTGTGACTCAGCAGGAAGCCAGCCAAGGCTTGACTCATTCTCCCTCCTACTACCACACCCAGGGTTTTCCTCCAGGACTGGGAAAGTCCGCTTACAGCTGGAGGTAGAACTCTGGTACCTGAGTCTACCCAGGCCAATGAAATCATTTCTGCAACCATCTAATGCCTTAGTATTTAGAAGCACAAACTCTGCCTTGGTTAGGAGTCTGCCTTGGCTTCTTGTGCAGCCTGGAACAAATTCCTTGGCCTTCCTGGCCACAGTTGGCCCATCTATAAATGAGAAAAACAATGGTGGTTTCCTCACAGGAGCAAGAAAATGTAGGCTAGAATGTGGTATGAGAGGTCTCCTCGACATACCAGGCCTGGCCCCACTTCAGTGCCTTTGGATGACTTCGAGATTGCTTTTGCGCTACTCAGCTGTGTGGCCAGCCATCTCACTGACTTGTAGTTTGTGCTGAATGTCCATTTTATAAACCTCCTCTAACATTGGCCCCTGTGGAAAAACAAAAGTTAGCCCTCGCTGCTTCTTGACTTGATATGACTTTATAGAGCTAATTGCTTTTATTTGCAATTCATGAATCAGGGAAGCCCCTAGTCTACAGAACAGATTGAGCAATCCCATGGGGGGGGGGGTATGGCAGAAAGTACGTTTATAAGGTGGAAACAGAACAAAAGGGGGCGGGGCTAGAGAGGCGCTCAGGGTTTGCCTAGTGTGCCGGCTGGTATGCCCAATGCCCTGATTTCAACCTCTTGAACTCCTAAAAACAAACAAATAAATCCTGATTAGCTAAGAGGGATCTTCCCTTTCACACTGAGTCAGGCAGACTAGGGCCTCCTGTTTAGGGAAACTTGCTCTCTGTCCCTTGAAACTTTCAGTTTCTTCTTGTGGCTTTAGTGTGAGTGACTCTATGTTGATTTGGTCCCGTCCTGTGAGGTCTAGTGTCAGAAGATGCCCAGTCGAAAGAACAGCTTCCCATAATTTTTGTTAACATCGTTTTCTTTCTTTTTTGCTTTGTGGTGTTTTTTTTTGGGGGGGGGGGCGTTTCGAGGCAGGGTTTCTCTGTGTAGCTCTGGCTGTCCTGCAGCTCACTTTGTAGACCAGGCTGGCCTCGAACTCACAGAGATCCACCTACCTCTGCCTCTGGAGTGTTAGGATTAAAGGCGTGTGCTACTATGCCCTGCTAACATCAATTTTCTTTCCCACTTGACCACTATCCAACAATGGATCGTGTCTATTGATTTCCCACAACCCACAGCAGAATTCTAGCTCCGTGTTTATCTTTTCCTCACAGCTGTATTCCCAGCACTTGGAATGCTGCCTGGCTTGAAACAGCTTACAAAAAAACACCAGTGAAATGAATGACTTATCCACCCTCTTTTAAAAATCATCAATTCCCATTATTACCAAAATACTAAATTACCAAATAAAGTTCACCTTTGCTGTTCCCTTACACCACCGAGTCAGAGGAAGTCTCAAAGTTTCAAACCACACCACATACAAGGGCACGTTCAGTTCACTGACGCTTGAATAAATGACCCTTCACAAGCAACTGCTGTTAGTATAGACAACCCAGCTAGTTCCAGAGGCTAGACAGGTGGCTGGTAAATCTGTGAATCAGATGGGATGGCTAGGGAGCTGAGGGTACCAGGGAAGTTTGTGATTCCCTCCCACCTACTGGCATCTAAATTCAATTTTTAAAGATAACCTTCAGCAGCTAAGCACAGCTCTAGGCCACATCCCCTGACTCTGGTCTCTAACTGTAGAGTACCTCCCACTAGGTACTCTTGACTTAAAAATACTCAAGTATCAATATTACCCAAAGCTTCTGATTCTCCCCCAAAATGCTTTTTCTGTGTGAGGGTACCACCACGATGATATTAAGACCCCAGACAGGTTTCCCTGACACCAGAATCAGTTGCTAACTGTAGCTAGAGAGTTTTCTCTCCAGGTCCAACCAAGCCCCAGCAGTCCCATAGCTCACTTATAAAATAAACACACAGACGCTTATATTATTTAAACTGTTTGGCCTAACGGCTCAGGCTTCTAGCTATCTAGTTCTTACATCTTAAATTAATCCATTTCTACAAATCTATACCTTGCCACACGGCTCATGGCTTACCGGCATCTTCACATGCTGCTTGTCATGGCAGCAGCTGGCAGTGTCTCCTGCCTCTGCCTTCCACTTCCCAGAATTCTCTTCTCTGCTTGTCTCGCCTATACTTCCTGCCTGGCCACTGGCCAATGAGCATTTTATTTATACAGTAATATCCACAGCACTTCCCCTTTTCTTTCTTTTTCTTTCTTTCTTTTTTTTTTTTTTTAAAAAAAGGAAGATTTTAACTTTCACACATCTCCAAAGCCAGCTTGGTATATTTGGGAATTTGTGCATAGCTTCTCTTACTACTTCCTGCTGGAGGGGGGTGCTGTATCTTATGGGGACACAAAGAAAATTTTAGGATTATGGAGTAGTCTGTGAGGGTGTATCATCTGAGCCAGTTGCCTTAAAACAGTTCTGGATGTTGGATCATCTGGGCCTTGGTGTCATCAGAGACCTTTCAGGGGGTCTTGGCTGGTCAAACCTGATGTATCTTAATCTGGAACAAATCCATAGCCTCTTGCTTTCTGTGGAAACAAAATCAGCATTTTATTTATACAGTGATATCCACAGCAGCTATCCTTTTTTTTTTAATTTTAATTTTAAAATTATGTGTATATATGTGTGTGTGTGTATGAATGTAAGTTTGTGCATCTGAGTACAGGTGCCCATGGAGGCCAGCAGCAAGTGCCAGATCCCCTGGAGCTAGAGTTACAGGTGCTGTGACCACCTGATGTTGGTGTTGGGAATTGAACCCCAGTGCTGCACAAGCCTATACTGGCTCTTAACCACGGAACCCACCCCATCTCTCCAGCCTCTCAGTTACAATCTTGATTTGGCCGGCTTTGCTGAGGAAGCACACAATCCCTGTGCCCAAAGTTCAGGAGCTTTCTCAAGGCCCGGAAAAGCTCCTGAAATGAAGGAATGAGTGAGTGAATGAATGAATGCTGATGGTCAGTGCCAACCATCCGGATGGAATTTCCCTCCAAGAATACTGTGTCCCTGACTCCTCAGGGTGAAAGTCTACTGGCAAGCCTCTCCATTCACTTCAGTGTGTAGAAACTGGGGCGACCCCACCCTGGTCCCCAAGGATGATGAGCAGGAATTTGCCTCATGTTTGCAGAAAGACCCATCCTGGTGAAGTTCCCAAACAAAGGGAGGCAGCTGGGAATAGAGAGCAGTCACTCCTACGGACGGAAATTGCCAGCACCCCTCCCACGCTCCCCACCTCCGCCACGTGGCATTTTCTCATTGAAATAGGGGGGGTGGGGATTAAGTCACCATCTCACACACACCCGCAACGAACAGATGGGGTAAGGAGCCCAGGACGGACTTGAATTCTAATTTCCATTGAGCCTCCGCCCTCTCAACTGTGAGACCGGAAGAATCATGGAGTAACCTGGGAGTACCAAATGAGAATCACGTCCGCTTCTGAGATCGCTCCATTCAGTGCAGTCTCTCTGGTGCACCCCTGCTCTCTGGGCCCTGAGCGGCAGCACGGCCAGTGCACGTAGCCTAGTGGAAATTAGTCACTGCAATTGCAGTTTAGGTTCACACAGTGACTGCGGAGCCTAGACAACCAGCCCACGCGGCAGCTCAGGGCCCACCACCACGCTGCGACTCCAAGCACTTTGAAAAGCATGTCTGTGCAGCTTGTGAGGCCTCGTCACCACCCCCTCGATTCTCAGCTGCTAACTAGTCCCACTATTTCTCTATAATAATCATTTTTATAGACGCTCTAAATTCTCACTGCTCACCGACAAACACAGGAGTGCATAGTTTCTGGCAATTTCTGCCAGAAGCATAAGCCCTGAGAGACACCACCGGAAGTGCCTGGTAGACCCGAGGCTTGGAAGGCATCACTCAAGGCTTGAAAGCATCACAGCCTTGAAGGTTAAACTGCCATTGGGCCTGGAGAGCTGGGACCAAGCCTTGGCCCCATACTCACACTTTTACCTGGTGTCTGGTACCCTGCTCTGCTGAATAAAGACTGCTGGGCTGTAGATCTGAGCAGAAGCCAATCAGACATGTTTTCTCTTGCTCCCCAACTGCTGATGGCAAGGGAAGCATATAGAGTCCAGGCCTAATTCCCATCCCACTCCTGGTCTCCTGGAGTGAATATCAGGTCTTCTATAGACCTGGCAGCTGTTTGTCTTTGTCATCAAACGAAACTTGAAGTGACTAGAGGAGAGTTAGACCCGGGAGGCCCTGGAAGAGAAGCTTTGGGGCTAACCTGCTAAGCTACCTTCAGCAAGTAACTTCATTTTTTTCCCTTTTATTGAAAATAGATTCTTGTCTCATTCAATACATCCTGATTACAGTCCCCCCCCCTCCCTCTACTCCTCCCAGTCCCTCCCTACCAGAGACTCTCATTAGAAAAGAACAGGCTTTTTAAGAGATAACAACCAAACATGACAGAATAAAATGTGATAAAATAAAATAAAAACCATCGTATCGAAGTTGAACAAGGCAAACCAACAGAAGGAAAAGAGCCCAGGAGCAGGCACAAGAGTCAGAGACCCACTCATTCGCACACTCGGGAGCCCCATAGAAATACTGAACATGCACACAGAGGATGTGGTGCAGACCCATGCAGGCCCTCTGCTTGCTGCTTCTGTCTCTGTGAGATCATAAGTGCCTGGCTCAGTTGATTTAGAGGGCTCTGTTCTCCTGGTGTCTTCCACCCTCTCTGGCTCTTACACTCTTTATGCCCCCTCTTCCATTGGGTTCCCTGAGCTCTGAGGGGAGGGATTTGATAGCGACATCCATTTAGATCTGTGTGTTCCAGGGTCTCTCACTCCCCATGTAATGTCTCGCTGTGGGTCTCTGTCTGCTCCCATCGGCTGCAGGAGGAAGCCTCTCTGATGATGGCTGAGTAAGGCACTGATCTATGAGTCCAGCAGAATATCATTAGAAGTCATTTTAATGATTTTTTTTAGACCAGTAGAATTTGGTGTTACCCTAGGTAGGTGTTGTCCATGTTGCTGAGCTCGGAGAGAGCTGCCAGGCCATGGTAGACTGCAACCTCTGACCAGCAGGGCCTCTCGGCACCTTCCTCTATACCTAAACTCTCTGGATATACAGATCATAGTTTGGTTTATCATTTATTTAATGGCTAATAACCACATATAAGTTAATACATATCATATTTATCTTTCTGGGTCTGGGTTACTTCACTCGGGATGATTTTTTTCTCATTCCATCCACTTGCCTGAAAATTTCATGATGTCATTTTTTTTAAACAGATAGGTAATACTCCATTGTGTAAATGTGCCACATTTTCTTTATGCATTCTTCTGTTGAGGGGCATCTAGGTTGTTTCCACTTCTGGCTATTGTGAATAGAGCAGCAGTGAACATGGTTGAGCAAGTGTCCTTGTGGTGGGAAGAAGTGTCCTTTGAGTATATGCCCAAGAGTATACAGTAGATCTTGAGATAGATCCATTCCCAACTTTTCCAGGTACCACCATATTGATTTTCATAATGACTGTACAAGTTCGTACTCCCACTAGCAATAAATAAGGGTTCCTCTTATTCCATATCTTTTCCAGCATGAGCTGTCACTTGTGTTATTGATCTTAGCTGTTCTGACAGGTATAAGATGGAATCTCAAAGTAGTTTTGATTTGCATTTTCCTGATGGTTAAGGATGTTGAACATTTCTTTAAGTGTTTCTCAGCCATTTGCATTTCTTTCTATTGGATATTCTCTATTTAGGTCTGTACCTCATTTTTAATTGGATTATTTGTTTTTTATATCTATTTTCTTGAGTTCTTTATATATTTTAGATATTAGTCCTCTATCAGATGTGGAGTTGGTAAACATCTTTTCCCATTCTGCAGGCTGCCACTTTGTCCTGCTGAGGGTGTCCCTTGCCTTACAGAAGTTTTTCAGTTTCATAAGGTCCTACTTATTAATTGTTCATCATGTGCTAAGTGCAGAGTTAGGGCTCTGTAAATACCATCCCATTTTATACTCAGTAATGCAAGGGAGGTGCTATTGTGCAGATTTGTTGATGAGGGAAATGAGAGGGTGCACAGACACTAAGACACTCAGCACATAGTAGGGCTCATCCAGTGTTGGTCCCGCCCCATTCTAAAGCTACTCAAAGAAGATGTGAATCCACGTGTGATGGTACATGACTATATTACTAGCACCTGGTAGGCAGAGGCAGGAGAAACACAAGTTCCAGGCCAGCAGAGTCTACAAAATGGGTCCTGGGTCAGCCTGGGCTATGTAGTATCTCAGCACACACACACACACACACACACACACACACACACACACACACACACACGAAGAGAAGGAAGAGAAATATGACAACCCAAGGGTGGTGAGCCTTAGTGCAATTATCTCTGCTAACCTCTGAAATCTTTGTTTTCGGTTGGGTTTCCAGGAAGGAAACAGCTAATTAATTCCATCTGATGTTCTGAAGCAGTGCTGCAGGCTGGACTTCATCTCTGCAACCCACGGTGGTGCGGCCACCGACCCCACCCAATACAGTCCCCTCCCCTTCCGGACTGCTGCCTTGAAACAGGTATTTCTCTGAAGAAAAAGGAAAGTTCTTCTTCCTCATTGCTAGATTTATCCCAGAATCTGGGTCACTTTCTTTGAGAGGCTTTCCTTGATAACCCTACTTCCACCCCAGGCGCGCGCGCGCGCGCGCGCGCGCGCACACACACACACACACACACACACACACACACACACACACACAGAGTTCCAGTTTCAGCCCTCCCCTACCTCTGGTAGCTCTCTTACCTCTCTCTTGCTTCCCTTTTCTCCATAGCATTTCTGATCATTGAACACACACACACACACACACACACACACACACACACACACACACACAGAGTTCCAGTTTCAGCCCTCCCCTACCTCTGGTAGCTCTCTTACCTCTCTCTTGCCTCCCTTTTCTCCATAGCATTTCTGATCATTGAACACACACACACACACAAACACACACACACACACACACACACACACACACACACACACACACTGGCAAGTAAGCTCCAGTAGAGTAAGAATTGCACTGGCCATGCACACTACAGTGAGTGTCTCAGTGACTGAACAAGACCCGCATTGGTAAGCACTGAATAAAACCTTGCTGGGAGAAAGAACCCAGCTCATGATCAGCTGGCAGTTATGGCCAAATGGGAATAAAGCATCACATAAGGCCCTTGCTGTGTGCTTCCAACCTCTCACTGCATCTACCAGCTCCTGGGCAGAAGACTTTGCCTCGGTGTCTTCCTCAGGAGGGCACTTACCGAGGCTGCTGCCTCTGAGCCTTCGGCAAGCCACCTCCCAACTCTAATCTCATTATCTTTTATCTGTAAAATAAAAAGCAAGTCGCCAGGTCCCTTCTGGGGCTGAAACTTCTAAATCTTTCAATCCTGTGACCCATGGTTAACTCTTTAAAAGGTGCACTCAAATGATGTCGTCTGAAAACCGCAGACGCAGAACCCAGATGAACTGCACTCTGATTAATCAGATTTTATTTCCAGCTCTCTTGCAGAAGCCTCTTCACCCCACCCCACCTCTAAGAGACGTTCTGCCCAGGCCACCGATGAAAACTCTGGCAGTAACATCTGTGCAAGCGTGAGCTTCGGTTTTTACTGGTGTGTGGTCAAAGCAGGAAATTTAGTTTAAGAATAGCCAGGAGTAGTGGCCTTGACTTGAAATCCTAGCATTTGGGAAGTGGAGGCAGGAGGATAGAGAGTTGAGAGTTTGAGGCCAGCCTGGGCTACAGGAAGATCCTGTCTGAAATAGGGGGGGAAAAACTTGGCTCTGGTATTAGCCCTCTGGGAAACCTTTCCTTAAAGCCTTTCCCTTCAATCAATCAATCAATCATCAATCAATCTCTGACTTGACTTCTAACTCAGTACCCTCCTTCTAAGATTTTTTTTGGCTTTGTTTGTTTTTCAAGAGTTTCTTTGTACAGCCCTGGCTGTCACTGGAACTAGCTCTGTAGACCAAGCTGGCCTCAAACTCAGAGATCTGCCGCCTCTGCCTCTGGAGTGCTGAGCTTAAAGGTATGTGCCACCAACACCACCCAGTAGCCAAGCTCTTTTCTAATTCCTCATGAACACTGCTTGCTGTTAGTTAAGCAAGCCTTGCATTTCCAGAAATCAACAACTATTTGTGCCTCCTCCTTGCTGTTCCCAGACTTTATGGGCCTCCTTAATCTTGCCCTAAGACTTTCAAACATTTCTCCCCATCCTGCCCTCTACTGTATTTCACCATAATGTTCTGTTTCAGTCAACCAGCCCATTCATTCATTCATTCATTCTACCTTTGAGATATTCATTACTGGGTGTGCTATGATGATTTGTCTATATGGAGAGCTCTGGCCTGAAATCAGATCCCCCCAACCCCTGCCTTCTTGATGTCTCCAAAACCGAGGCCAGAGCCAGGCACAAAGATAGTGCTTGAAAACAGTGAGTAGACTGATGGGTGGATAGATAGATGGACAATAGTAAATGATTCATGGATGGGTTGATAGGGCTGGATAGGTGGACAGATGGGTTCATGGTAAGTAGGTGAGCAGTGTATGTATTTATGAATAGATGGATGGATAGGTGAGTAGATGGATGATGGGTGAGCAAATGGATGATGGATGGGTAGATAGGTGGATGGATGGGGAGATGGATGACAGGTGGATGGGTGAGCAGATAGATGATGGACAGCTGACAGGTAGATGTAGGATAGGTAGAGACTCACTCTGTCCTAGGACAGGAGTCACAGCTGTTTCTAAGGAGACATGTCTAAGAATGTCTGCTCCCAAACCAGAATTGAAAATCATGGTCAAGGGTGTAGAACCCAAGGAGAGTTGTATGGCCACCACACTCCTCCTCACTACTACCTCATCCCGTCCCCTCAGAGAGCCTGTTATAGAGCAGACAGGAGTTCTCAGGGGTTCGTTCTCTGGGTTCCTACATAGAACATCTGGAAAGATCGCAAGCACACAGGTTCCTGGCTGGGGCTGGAACGTCTCAGTTCTTTCACTCAGTACTACTCCAATGAGTCTGGTGGGTGGGGGACTTGGACAGCCATTCACTGAGGAGCAGCATATGGGGTAATGCTCACCTTGTCTTTGCCGAATGGCCCTCCAGAGACACTGAAGAACTGACTCAGTCCCGATGTTACTGTGTGGCAAAAGTACCCGTGGAGTCCTCCACCACCTACAGTCCCACAGGAGGCAGAGGCTTCCAACTCCACACATACAGCCCAAGTAGAAAGATGGCCTGACTCTCCTCCACACCACCCTGTGACTCACACCCAGGGGCTCAGGCTGCAAGGCTGACTCCTCATCTAGCCAGGCTTTGATGAGGAGTCAGCCTTGCAGCCGCTGAAGAGCCAGCAGGTCCTTTCTGTACCTGTTTCTGCCGGACACAGGTGCCATTTCCAAACATGGGCTCTGTTAACAATGCCAGACCTGGAGCCCAGCCCCCACCGTGTGGGAGTGGAAGGAGCTCAAGGGTGATACGAAGGCCTGAAAATACTTCTGGACTGGGCCAGCAGCCCTCCTAGGCTCCTGGGAGGAGGGGGAAAGATCCACAGGTGTGTGTGTGTGTGTGTGTGTGTGTGTGTGTGTGTGTGTGTGTGTGTGTGTGTTCCTGTGACTGCTCCTGCATTCGGGTGCAGTAGGACAAGCTTGGGTGTCATTCCTCAGGGAATGTCCACCTTGTTTTAGTGTACCATCATCTGTGTGAGTGTGAGCGTGCGTACACACACTCTCCCGAGCATGTGCACGTGGACGTAAGACGACAACTTCTTGGAGTCTGTTCTCTCCCTCCCTTGCGTGGGTCCTGCCTGGAGGCGGAGCTCAGGTCAGCAGGCTTTCAGAACAAGCACTTTCATTCTGTGAGCCCTTGTGTGGTTGCTGTGTGTGTTTGCTTGTTTTCTCAAACAGGATATCCCCCTGGGACCTGGAATCTGTGCTCACAGCTTAGGCTAGACTGGCTGCCTAACCAGCCCCAGGGGGTCACCTTCCTCCACTTCCCCAGGAGGGGGTGGATGAATTATGTTGCAACCCTTGGCTTATTTACTATATCTACATCCCTACAATTGGCAAACACTCACAGCTCAGGGTACCAGTATGATGACCAAAACAAGATTCTATCTTCTAGAGGGACTGAGCGGTGGTGGTACACGACTTTGATCCCAGCACTCCAGAGGCAGAGGCAGGCAGATCTCTATGAGTTCAAGGCCAGCCTGGGATACAGAGTGAGTTCCAGGAAAGGCTCCAAGGCTACACAGAGAAACCCTGTCTCAAAAAAAAAAAGAAAGAAAGAAAAAGGTCTAGAGGAGAAAAGCCGGCCATAATAAAGAAACAAGTGAAGAGAGAGCACCAGACCACGTGACGTCACAAAGAAGCGCACAGAATGGATAGGCAATGTGGCTACCCTTGATCTGGCAGTTAGGTAGTCCTCTCCAGGAGGTCACATTTAGGGAAGACCTACAAGAGAGGAAGGGGGCAACCATCTGCAGCCCAGACCACAGAATGTTCCAGACTCAGGGAGAAGTCAGTATGGAGTCCTCAGGGTGAAAACCATTTCCACAAGTCCTCAAGGAAGCAGGAGAAAGAAAGGGTTCCCTGAGAGGCGTATTAGGTGTATGTTTTAAAAGTGATTCTGGCTGTTTCACGGGAAATCCAAGAAAAGAAGCAAGAGGAACAGTGTGGATGGTCTTGTTGGAAATGATATGGCCAGAGGGAAACAAGGGTATAGATATGGATGCCCTAACAAAGACTAGCTTCTAGCGCGTGTGTGTGTACCACAGTGTAAGTGTGGAGGGAACGCGTAACTTGTGGGAGCGGCTCTCTCCTTCTACCACGTGGCTCCCAGAGATGGTACTCAGGTTGGCAGGTTGGCAGCGAGCACCTTTTTGCCCCCGGAACCCTCTGCCCAGCCCAACTTTCCCGGTCTCACAGGCCTCTTACTGCCTGGCTGGATCTTGCACCCTGCTTTCTTCCTCCCTCAGTCCCAACAACCTTCCTTCCCTGGGCCCCAGCCTTGTCAGCAAGCATGTATGGTCAGGAGATTCAGTTCTCTCCTATTCTGGCGGCTGTGTTCTGCTTCCCCTTGTATGTGGTGGGTTCCTTCAGAGCAAACTCGCAGGCAGAGCTGTGTTGTGGAATGCCACGTTAGCTGTAGGTACAGCCCGGATTTCTTCCCTTTCCCCTTTTTTGTTTGTTTGTTGAGACACCAGACAAAGGACTGACTTACCAGACCTCGGCTCAGAAATAGAAGTGGGTGGAGGCGTACGGTTAAATGGGTGCTGCACCCAACGCACTCAGTGCAGACTGGGAACCTAGGAAAACCTTGGAGAGACGCCAGCTGTGCTCTCCAAGTCACGAGGGGGGCGCTGCTTGGGTCCATGGCTTTGAGCAACAAGTTTTCCCTCTCTGCATCTTAGCGGGATGCTTTGTAAAATAAATTGTAGATACATTTCGGCTCTGAGAATCTCAACACCACCGTCCTACCACCGGTTAACACTTCAGAACCCTTCCTTAGTGGAGATCCCCAAGGCACGTGGGCTGTGGCTTAGGCTTTGCGGTGCCGCAGCGCCCTCTATTGAGGCCCTGGACCAGCGTTTGTTACAGCCTTAAATCAGATGCTTGTGAAAACAGTAACAATTCTGCGTTGTGAGCTAGTTTTCCAAAACAAATGAGAAGAAAAACGTAATAACAAGCCTGTCTTATTTTTTATGTTTCAAAGATCTGTGCCTACCCTATTCATGGGGGACATTTCAAAATTTGCAGGTTTTAATTTATTTTGACATAATTTCAGACTTAAAAAGAAATTGCAAAAACAAAACAAGAATTACAGTAAGTTCTTCACCCAGATTCCCCAGCTGATAAGTTACTGATTTATCATTTTCCTTCTCTCTTCTTTCCTTTCTCCTCTCTCTCCCTCCTTCCTTCCCCCCTCCTCCTTTCTTCCTACACACTCCAAATAGACTTGTTCTGAATCATTTGAGATAGTTATATTATCTACTTGATTGATAGAGAGGCAACCTTATTATTCAATTGTGAGACTTTATCCAAGTTTCTCAGGTTATTGCCATAATCCCACTGCATCAGAAGAAAAATCTTATATTCTAGTGCTGTCTCTTTATTTACCTGCACTCTGAAGTGGCTTCTAAGTTTTGTTTTGGTTTTGGTTTTGGTTTTGGTTTTGGTTTGTCTTTTAAGTTATTGGGTTGTTGTTGTTTAGAAGGGAGATGAGGGATTTTGCAGAAAGTTGCTCTCTCTGGGTTTACTGGGTGTTTTCCTAGTGACTACAATCAGGCTGTGCATTTTTGGCAGTCATACCACAAAAGTTCAGTTGTTTTTGAGTTAACAAAACATCATGTGCTTACCAAAAAAGTGCACTAATTATATAGAAAATTATTATACATATGTATTTATTTGTGTAACCAAGCATTTTGCAAGGTTTCAAAACAGGTCAATAGTCAGTCACACTCCTAGGACTTTTTATTAAGGTAAAGTGATGCTTGATGTGTGTGTGTGTGTGTGTGTGTGTGTTATGTACATATTCATGTATATATGTGCATTCAGGTGTATATTCACCATTGTCTGTCTGTATGTGGAGGCCAGAGATCAATTCTGGATGTCTGCCTCACTTGCTATTTATCGTATTTTCTGAGACAAGGTCTCATTGAGCATGGAGCTAACCAACTTAGCCAGACTGGATGGCCAATGAGCCCCAGGGGTTTACCTGTCCTCACCTCCCCAGGTAAGAAACATACATTCATGTCCAGCTTTTTAGGTGAGTGCTGGGTGTCCAAACATGGGTTCAAATCCGTGTGTGCATGGCAAGCACTGTGCTAAGAGCCATATGCAGCCTTCAGCCCTGAGTTATTAGACAACAGAGGAGAAACAAAGTTGTGTGGTTTCTCCCTGTCAGCATCCGTCTATTGAGGCTGTTCCTCACTCTAGCCAGAAAGGGGAAGGCAGGAAAGAAAAGCCTCAGGTTGTTTGATTCTAATCTTCAATAGGGCTGAATCACTGATCTCTGCGCTCTCTCTCTCTCTCTCTCTCTCTCTCTCTCTCTCTCTCTCTCTCTCTCTCTCTCTCTCTTTTAAGGATGTATTTATTTTATGTGTGAGTGTTTTGCCAGGGTGTATGTGTGTTCATGCCAAGTGTGTGCCTGGTGCCCTCCAAGGTCAGAAGAGGACATCAGGTCCCCTGGATCTGTTGTGAATGGCTATGTGGGTACTGGGAACTGAACCAAGGTCCACAAGAACAGCCAGTGCTCTTAACCACCGGGCCATCTCTCTAGCCCACACTTTACCCTCCTCTAAAAAGATTGTTCAACAAGACGCTGAGATCCGTAACATTTTTTTTTTTTTTTTTTTTTTTTTTTGGTTTTTCGAGACAGGGTTTCCCTGTGTGCTTTGCGCCTTTCCTGGAGCTCACTTGGTAGCCCAGGCTGGCCTCGAACTCACAGAGATCCGCCTGGCTCTGCCTCCCGAGTGCTGGGATTAAAGGCGTGCGCCACCGACGCCCGGCGAGATCCGTAACATTTTAAGACAGAATCAATCAGCAGAAGTGGGGGGTCTTTCAGGAAGAGGAGGACATGCATGGAACCTCATGCTGTCTGTGGTGGACTGCAAATTTGTTCTGAGTTCTAAGAAGCCACATGAAGAGAACAGAATATTGTTAAGGACAAGCATTGCCCAGATTCTCCAGCCCAGGCTGACCTGGAACCCCAGATTCTCCAGCCCAGGCCAACCTGGAACCCCAGATTCCCCAGCCTTTACCTCTTGAGTAGCTGGGACTGCAGGTATATGCCACCACACCCAGTCAAAGCAAGAGGACAATTCGAACAGTATACCCTATAGAAAATTACAGTGTCTAGAAAAAGACTCAAACATCCAGGGGTAACACTGTGGGTGATCCCCCCCACTACCCTGCCTACATTTTAATTTTCACATTATCTTTAGAAAACTAGAGGCATTTTTATGCCTAATTTCTTTCTTTTTCATATATCCCAGGCTGGACTTGAATCATTATGTAGCTGAGGCTGTCCTTGAACTTCAAATCCTTCTGCCACTATCTCTTAGCTACGCTATAATCCTTTATAGATGCCAGATGCCACCTTACTTGCTTTGCACTCTGTGTGTGTGTATGTGTGTGTGGTTTGTATGTATGTGTATATATATATGTGTGTGTGTGTGGTGTGTGTATGTGTATGGGTGTGTGTGTATATGTGTGTGTGTGGTGTGTATGTATGTGTATATATATATATGTGTGTGTGTGTGTGTGTGTGTGTGTATGTGTGTGTGGTTTGTATGTATGTGTATATATATGTGTGTGTGTGTGTGTAGTGTGTGTATGTGTATGTGGTGTGTGTGTAGTGTGTATGTATGTGTATATATGTGTATGGGAGGTGTAGGTGTGTGTGGTGTGTATGTATGGGTGTGTGTGGGAGGGGTGTGTGTGTGTGTGTGTGTAAGAAGCAAGGTCAGGGTCTCACCACATTTCTCAGACTGATTGTGATCTTCTGGACTGAAATAATCCTCCTACCTCAGCCTCCTGAGTAGCTGAGATTTTAAAATACAATACAGTATTTATTTTAATGTTGATAAACAGTCATTCATCCAACAAAACTCAAAGAATGTCTTAGTGTTTTGTCTCTATATATCAAAATCAAACATCTTTTTGCTAAAACTTGGATCTGTCCAAAAAGCTCAGTAGTAGGAAAACAAAATCTGAAAATCTGGATTGATTTAGTAGTGTAGCTGTGTTTTAATTGCTTTTGTTCTTAGGAAAAATAATTGGAAAAATATGTGGGCCATCTACTGTAAGCCTCACAGAAAGGCACAGAGCTGGGGTCGGAGTCTTGGGCTTTGGTTAAGTTACTTCCTCCTTGGGCTGTATTTCCTTATTTATAAAAAGGAAAGGACAGCTGGGCACAGTGGCTCGTGCCTGTTGTTACAGCCTTGGGGAGGCTGAGACAGGAGGATTGCTCTGAGTTTGAGGCCAGCCTGGGCTATGGAGTGAGATACTTTTGGGGGAAAAATGGGCTGACTTGGACAGTCTCTAAAGAATAAAGAACTACTTTGGTCAAAACTTCATCTAGGGGCCGGAGAGACAGCTCGCTGTTTCAGAGCCTTTTGCAGAGGACCAAGGTTGGGTTCCCAGCACCCACCTGTGGGTTAACAACTACCTGTGTCTCCAGTTCCGGAGCTCTGACACCCTTTTCTGACCTCTCCCATCACCAGGCATGCATGGGACGCACATACAGGCATGCAGAGAAAAACACTCACACACATAAAACATAAAAATAAATCTTGTAAAATTCCATCTTTCTTCCTATTTACTGCATTTATTTTAAAACACTTTCATTGAATTATAATTATGTACAAAGAGTTGCATACCTTTAATATGTATGATTAATTTGCACATTAATTATGCAAACACCCATTTTATCTTTATAATTAAATACTTTATAATAAATACTTTAAAAATCATTGATTTGGGGGAGTGAGCCGTTTCTCCAGCTCCAGAGTTCAAAAATTTAGACAATATCCAGGTGATGGTGGTGCACACCTTTAATCCCAGCATTCAGGAGGCAGAGGCAGGCAGATCTCTGTGAGCTCAAGGCCGGCCTGGTCGACAGAGTGAGTTCTAGGACCACCAGGGCTACACAGAGAACCCCTGTCTTGAAAAATCAAACAAACAAAAACATCAGACAGCCGGGCGGTGGTGGCGCACGCCTTTAATCCCAGCACTCGGGAGGCAGAGCCAGGCGGATCTCTGTGAGTTCGAGGCCAGCCTGGGCTACCAAGTGAGTTCCAGGAAAAGGCGCAAAGCTACACAGAGAAACCCTGTCTCAAAAAACCAAAAAAAAACAAAAAACAAAAAAAAAACATCAGACAATAGAATGAGAATGATAGACACAGGAAGTCTGTTAGTGACCATGCCAGTCCCAGGTGCAGGGCCAATCTCTTCCTTTTGCCCTCTGTCATCTTCCCTTGTAACATCCCCATGAGGTGGGTATGTAGATTATCTCCATTTTATGAACGGTAAAACTGAGGCTTGAAGAATTCTGCCCAAGGTCACCCACCATAGGAAGCAAATGAACACAGTCAGCTGGGTCCAGATCCATGCCTTTTGCCTCCTTACCTCCAGTTAAAGGGACAGGACAGACAGACAGACATGGCTTATTGCATTGCGTATTATCTGCGTGGTCATCCTCTCAGACCTGCCTTAGCCCTTGCAGACACAGCAGTGACCCCAGCCATGTCTCCACAGTAAGGAAGGAAATAAATAAATAAATAAATAAATAAATAAATAAATAAATAAATAAATAAATATCACCGAGAAGTTATAAAACAGGGTGTCATGATGGGCATTGACAGCATTAGAGACTCCTGAAGGCTGTGCTGTAGAAAGGCCTGTCTGAAGGACGGCATCTGAGCAGATAGCTGAATACTGACTGGAAATCAGCTGGAGAGTGAACAGTCACATCCGCAGAGCTGGGTGAACCAACCGACCAGAGGGGTCAGTGGCAGCTGGGAGACAGAGGAAGGCAGTGAGGGAGTGGACAGCGCCAGCCAGCTGTCCCTGCCTTAGCCTCAGGAATAGCTCTGCTGCCTCCCCTGTGGGAAAGAAATGAAAACCTAGAAGGCCACCCAGGCAGCTCCTCGGTCTCTACCCTGACCACCCTGCTAGCGGCTGCCCTTTCATCTTATCTTAATTAAAGTGTCGTCAGCTGATGTCCCCAACTTCCTCCCGCTGATCCTGTGGTGAAGTCGGTCAGGTCACCATGCCTCAAGCCCATCCCTCTCCAAGGGCCCCAAGGCACTCAGAGTGGTGCCCAAGGCAGGTGGATAGCCTGCGAGACCCCAGTGTGTCTGCTCCCCATGGGTCCCTGACTTCGTCTTCTCTCCCTGACCTCCAGCAGACACTGGCCTCCTTACTGCCCCAAAGCAAGTCGGATCCCTTCCTGCTCAGGACCCGGTGCTCCGAGAGCCCCAGCAGGCCTTCCTCTGCGAGTCCCTCCAAGTTCACCGTCTCATTTCCCTAAGGCTTACCTCAATGTCATGTTCTCAGAGCAGCCTTCCCAGACCATGTTCAAAATCCACAGTCGACCTTTCTGTTCTCCATACTTACCATGCATCCCCTGCCACGGTGTATGTTTTCTGGTGCTTCTTGCCAACATGTGCCCTGTGTCTTGTTTAACTCTTCACTGAAAGGTTATCTTTTCCATGGACATAAAACTCTGGTTTGTTCCAAGCTAGACTCCCAGCCCCTAGAACGTGTATACAATAGAGTACCCAAAACAAGATTTTTTTTAAACAAATAAATGTAGAAAGAACACTGAGCTCCTGCCATTTAGGGGTCCTCTAATCCAGAGGTTAGTGGGTCCGTCTCTTGCTTGGCATGGTGAATGTACCAGAATCTCCTTCTTCCTATGCCTCCTAGATTTTTCTGATTGGCCAAATGAAATGATGCACTTTTAATGGGGAGGGGCTGGGGAGGGGGTTCTTCAATAAGGAGCACATACAACTCTTTCAGAGGATCTGAGTTTGGTTCCCAACACTCATACTGGGCCATTCACAACCATCTATAACTCCATTTCCCGGGGCTCTGAACCCCCTCTTCTACCCTTCTGTGGAGTTCTGAGAGTCAGGAATACCTAGTGGGTTGGTGAAGATACCACATCCAGATTCCTTGGGGTTCTTTTCATCGATCCATTCATAAAGTTTTCAGGAGAAATCCTGACACCCAGTGAATCACCAAGCCAGCCCACAGGCTCAGGGAGACGGTGGGCTGGAACCATAGGCATAGGGGGTCTTGGTCTCAGAAAAGGCTACAGGTTGCCTGCACTACAGGTGGACATTGCTATGCAATTTGGAGAAGGTACAATATTCCCCAGCTCCTCCACTACTGCTAACACAAGTAATGTCTGTAAAATGCATAGCTAATAACAATTTAGGACAGGCAAAACAAAAAATTAGAAAAGAAACAGGTAAAGTAAAATTTAAGGATATATTTCCTTAGTTTGGGGGGAATAGCTTGGTCAGTAAAGGACCTGAGCTGGATCCCTAGAAGTCATATACAAAACCAAGAGCAGTGGTAGGCAACTAGAACCCCAGCACTGAGAAGATGTGGATAGGCAGGCCTTAGAGCTCACTGGCCAGCCAGCCCAGCTCGCCTTGTCGGTGAAGCTCCAGGCCAGTAAGAGACGCGGTCAATAACAAGGCAGCCATTACCTTAAGAATAGGACTTAAGGCCAGGTGTGATGGTGCACACCTTTAATCCCAGCACACTGGAGAAAGGCAGATCTCCGTGAGTTCAAGGCCAGTCTGATCTACAGAGCAAGTTCCAGGACAGCCAGGACTACACAGAGAAGCTCTGTCTCAAAACAACAAAACAAAACAAGACTGAAGTCTGACTGCTCACCTCCCCTTCCCCCATACATGTGCACATGAGTCAGACTTTCTTACTTTCAAATCTCTCTCTTTCCTTCCTTCCAATGGGGTCTCACTATGTAGTCCCCGCTGGAACTGTTTGTAAACAAGACTGGCCTCCAACCCAGAGAGGTTTGTTCACCTCTGCCCCCAACCCCAGCCCAACGGCTGGGATTAAAGACGTGTACCACTAAACCCAGCAAAACATAATTTTTCTTTAAACTCATACTCCTAAACTATTACTAGATCAACATGTAATTATCATAAAGGTTATAAAATAGATCTTTCATGTTCTTTTTCCACAGCAAGACTTTAAAACCCAGGGTGTATTTTATGCCTGATGTCTGTCTGAAGTACTTCTGCCTCAGATCTCTGAAGGACAGGGTGTGGGATGCACGGAGCCAACAGCGGCCTGTGGGCCCTGATGGAGGGAATTGGTACAAAAGCTCGCAGCAGCAGCTGCAGCTCCCAGAAGAAGCCTGTCTGCTTGGCACTCCTTTTGTGGACCCCTCCCCTGGGCCACATTGTGTTTGTGTGACTCCCTGGGGTGCTAGGGCTTCTTATTCCTTGCAGGTCTTTTTCAGCACTGAGGGGCTGTCCAGGCTTAGACAGGCCTCTGGACCCGTTAGGGACCAGACTCGGAGCTAGTGAGTGTCTGCTTTCAGCCTCCTCCACCAAGGGGAAGAATTAGGGAAGCCAGCATCCTCTCTCCCAGCAGCCCCCAGGAATGGAATGCACTCAGTGGGTTTCTGTTCTCCAGAGAGAGAGAAAAAATCCACACTCAGTCCCAAAGAACTCTCAGAGAGGGCAGAATCAAGCTGGAATTTCTGTTCAGTATTCTTTCCAGGAAAAAAAAAAAAAAGCCACTTCTAGAACAATTTTGGCTTCCTTCTCTTACAAGTTAGGGTAGCTGACTAGTTCCCAGGGTGAAGTTATTTGGACTCAGTTTGACTTCTCATGAAGCTGTTCCTCTGAATGCTCTGCCATCTGGTCTTGTTTTGCATCTGCTTCTTGGTCCAGGTTTAGCCTGGGCCACCCCATCTCTTAAGACTTGCTCAGTTCCTTTATCACCCTCCCCGAAACCCTACATGTTCATTTCTGCCTTTTCCTCCACCCCATCAGGCTCTGTTGTGGTTTTTGATGATTTCCCTTTTGTTTAATCATTCTGGTAAAATGGGACCCAAAATAGAAAATAAGACAGTGTCGACTTGGGTGGGAAATAGACCCAACAGAACAGTTTCAAGCAACAACAATGCGCTAATCGCCCTTTGCTAGGCTTTGCCAGCACGCATTCCTACGCACAGTGTCAGGGCAAGTCAGGGACATGGCTTTGACTCCGTACTCACTCAACTGTGTGCTCTGTAGGCCTGTTATGGACGACGCTTTATCGTGCAAGCTCAGGAACAGAAAAGTTTCTGCTTCAAAAGACCTCGCAGGGGAAAAGGGTGGTGCTTGCTATCACCCTAAGGGTTAAATTAGCCTAGAAGAGGGGAGATTTCATAGACAAGGCATATTTGAGTTGGGATTTGGAAGGTGAGAATGTGTGTGTGTGTGTGTGTGTGATTGTGTGCAAGTGCACTTGCCCATGACATATATGTGGAGGCCAGAGGTTAATGTCAGGCATCGTCCCTAATCACTCATTCATATTTCTATCCCCACCTTATTTTTTGAGATAAGGTCTTCCACTGAACCTGGAGTTCACAGATTTGGCAGCCAGCGAGCCCCCTAGATCTACTGGCTCTCCCCCAGCAAGTTCTGGAGTGACGGGTGTACTGTCCCCTGCTTTCACTCGAAGGATGTGGCACTGAACTCAGGTCCCCAGGCTTGCAGAGCAAGCGCTTTACCCACTGAGCCGTCCATCTGGCCCCGAGAAGGATTTCAGAATCCAGGTCAATAAGGACCTGTCTGCCTAGCCGGTGGAAAACAGCGTGGCAAAGCATGTGCGGCCCCAGGAGTAGAAGGCACATTTGGTCCAGGAGTGCCTTCTGCCTGACTGGTCCATGCTAGTGCTGAACGGATGGGTCCAAGTCCTGAACACCATTCCCAACCAACACCCTTAGGTTTCTAGTCCGGCATCCCTTCACAGAGCCCTGAGGTTCTTGATGCACCTGAAGCACAAGGCTGAGAGCAATAAGGAATAATGGTCACTGACCCTCCAGCTGAACTGCCACCACCATAAGGCACCTACAGGACACAGCTTTTTTTTTTTTTTTTTTTTTTTTTTTTTTTTTTTTTTTGGTTTTTTCGAGACAGGGTTTCTCTGTGTAGCTTTGCGCCTTTCCTGGAGCTCACTTGGTAGCCCAGGCTGGCCTCGAACTCACAAAGATCCGCCTGGCTCTGCCTCCCGAGTGCTGGGATTAAAGGCGTGCGCCACCACGCCCGGCTAGGACACAGCTTTTGAAGGCTGTGGGCCACTTGAGGGAAGGAGAACTCTGAGTTCAGGCAGCTTGAGTCTGTACCAAGGACTCCCAGGCCACCCCAAGGTTGCTCTTCTGAGGTCTGTCTTCAGACAGTATGAGGGGCATGCCTGATTGGGGTCGGCATAAAAAAAAAGTTTGCTTTTTTGTAAAAACAAAGAGAGTGGTAGTGGGAGGGGGAGAGAAGTCCTCTAAACACCCCTCACCCCTATAAAACTAAGTGCTGCTAGTTAGGCAACCAACTGATAAGGGACAGAGTCTGAAATATCTTAAAATGACACAAATCCATAGCAGGTGAGGTGCTGCACGCCTTTTATCCCTGCACTAAGGAGACAGAGGCAGGTGGATTTCCATGACTTTGAGGCTAGCCTGATCTATACAGCAAACCCCAGGACAGTCAAGGCTACATAGTGAGACCCTGTCTCAAGCAAACAATAAATAAAATAAAATAAAATCTCACAAATCCGAGGGACTGAGTTTGGTTTTGCCTCTTCTAGTACCATCCCTCCACCCCCACAAGGACAGCTCCGTCATTCCAAGAGACATCTATTATCTAGGAGTCATCCTGGATGCCAGTGACACAGCACTCCATGTTCCACTACATCACCTCCACAGTTACCACTCTCTCAAATGCCTTGTTCCTTTACTTGGATTCTGTACCCCTGAAAAGACAGGCCCAAAGATGTCCCTGCTGTGTCTCCAGTATTAGCATAAAGTGGGTACTGGATGCACACTGCCCAATTTGCAGAGCTGAATGGTAGTGTGTGTCAAATGTACACAGTCTGGCCTCGGAGGGACTGTTTAAAAATATTTTTTGTTTTTAATTATGTGTGTGTGTACACGCACACATGGGTATGTAAATGTGAGTGTGAGTGCCCCTCCGTGACCAGAGGCATTGGTTCCCTTACAACTCTAGTCACAAGTGGTTGTAAACTGACGTGGGTGTAAGAACCAAACTCTGGTCCTTTCAGAGGGACTTTGAATGAGCATGTGAGGTGGGACCTGACATGCTTGGGTACATAAACTATGGTACACTTGTGTACTCAGGATACTATGCACATCTATAAAGACAAAACTCCCTGTGAAGCAATATAGGATGGTCCCTGGGATACAGTAACTGGTTTAGGCAGACTGTTGCTGTCTTCAAAGGATGGGGGAGAATACAGAAGAGGGAAGATACATGCACATCCATTGTTTATACAAACCATTGCTGCCTGGAAACAAACAATAACAAAAAACTAGTTATTCTGACTTCTTCCAGGGAAGGGAAGTGGGTTATTTGGAAATAAGGAAGAGGTCTTTTGTTTTGGGTGGGTTTTTTTTTTCTTAACCACAAACTTTCATGTAACTTTTTAAGTTTTCAGACTATATTGCTTTTTTCAAAAAGAACTAAATTAAATGCATAATCACATCGACAACTCCTTATAAATACATGTCATTGAAGGAGCTGCAAATGCCCTGGAGTTTCCTCTGGCGGCCTGTAGGAAGTGTGAGCCAGTAACCCTTCCTATTCTCCAGCAGTCACCACCCTGGGTCCCAGCTCTTCTCCAGGCTTCGGTCCTCCCTTCAAAGAGGAAGGCTGGGCCTGGTAGCAGCTGCCTCTTCTGCTGAAGGTGTGTGTGTGCAAAGGACAGGTAAACAGTAGCCTGTGGTGGCAACAGAAACTCCCTCCATGCCAATGTGTCCTGTAAACAGAATGGAAGAATACGTCATGTTTACCTTGTAGCGAGTTTTACAAAAACAACTTCCCTGCTTCCTCCAGCTACTAGATAATAAACTTGGCTCTGCTCTGAGTCAGCTAACTTCACTGGGAGCCATAGTGCTTAAAGGAAATGTCTGGCAAAGCGGCCGCACTCTCCTCTACTCCTTGTGCCTTGGATATCTGCAAGAAGTATCTGTGGACACTGAAGGGAAGGATCTGGGAAGCTGTGATGTCCACAGCAGTGCATGGGCAGCCCAGGAATCTGAACCAATCTCCTGGCTGTGTGACCCAGGCAGGATTGTGACCCAGGCACTGCAGGGCTTTTACACTTGGCTGAGTGCTGTGCCATCTTGAAACTGACTTTTTTTTCTTTTTCTTTCTTTCTTTACTTAACTTTATGGGCATTGGTGTCAGGTCCACTGGAACTGCAGTTACAGACAGTTGTGAGCTGCCATGTGGGTGCTGGGAATCGAACCTGGGTCCTCTGGAAGAGCAGCCAGTGGTCTTAACTGATGAACCATCTCTCCAGCCCCTTTTACTGACTTTTAAAAGGGGGCCTACATATTCATGTTGAATTGGGCCTTGAAAATTATACACTCGGTACTCCAGGAAATACTCCCAAAATTTTTTGTCCACCACAAATGTCAGTTAATTCTTTGGTGAGAAACACTGTGGTGTCTCCTCCTCACCATTCACGATGTCAGTGTTTCTTATGTACTTGTGTGGAGAGAGGTGTGGTGGGGGTGGGGTACCACAGCATGTGGGAGTCAGAGGACAGCTCTCAGGAACTGGTTCTCTCCTTCCCCGTGGGTTCTGGGTTGTAGGTTTGCATGGCCAAGAGCCTTTGCACATTGAGTCATCTCAGCCCCAAATTCAGAATTTCTGAATTCATCAGGTCCTTTCCCATGAAATCTGTTTTAGAAGAATTTAAAGGTCTAGACACTTATACCTGCTGCCATGTGCGAGCAGAAGGCTACAGCAGCAGTTTAGAGGCCCTGAGAATCTGAGACACAGCCAGACACATATGCCACTGTAGAGGGGCTGGGCAAGACGGATCTCAACCGCCCCTTCAGCCCTAGGCAGGCACTTTCAGGGCTGGAAAGGGAGCTAAGTCAGTTGCCAATGTTTGGGCCAGGACTGTCCTCTCTACCTAGAATGACTGGTTCATAGGCTGAAGAAGTCTGAAGAAAGCACAAGAACAATATCTTTAATTTTGCAAATGCTTCTTCTTTGACTCAAAAGATATTTGTAAAGGTCTAAAGATGTCATCATTAGGTGTAGAGTGCTTGCCCAGCATTCACGAAGCCCTGGCCCAGTCACTAGCACCACATACATTGAGTTTATGAGCACACACACATCCTGTATCCCAGTACTTGAGAGGTGGAAGTAGAAGGATCCAAAGTTTAAAGTTATCCTCAGTTACATAACCAGCTTGGACTATCGAGGGCCCAGTCTCCATTTTTTTCTTTCTCATTTCTTCCTTCTTTTTACTTTTTGTGGAGAGCTATCTACAGTATGCACACCTATAGTCGCAACTGTTCAGGAGGCTGAGATCACATGAAGCTTGAGCCACAGGTTGGGTCATAGCAAGACCCCACCATGAAAAAATAAAAATACAAACAGAACTACAAGTGGAGTTTCAAAGCCCTGGAATACAGCAGGAAAATGTTGTTCCTGCCTTCATAAAATGAGTAGAATGATGGACTAGTCAATGAGCAAGTGTGTGAACACATGATAAATGTGAGTTTCGGCAACTGTCATGGAGGGAACACAAAGACCACCAAGAGAAAGTGAAGGGAAGGCCAGAGAGATGGCTTGGGGGTAAAGGTGCTTGCCAACTCAAATATCAATTAATTCCTTGGTGAAAAAAATATAGTGTATTTTTTCACTATTCACAATTTCAATGTTTATTTAGATGTGGGGGGTGAGCACTCAGTGTGGTAGGTGTGTGTGCTTCAGTGTCTTAGTTAGGGGTTCTATTGCTGTGAACAGACACAAGGACCATGGCAATTCCTATATAGGAAAACATTTAATTGGGGCTCACTTACAGTTCAGAGGTTCTGTCCATTATTGTCAGCAGCAGTAAGTTTGCTGCCTTAATTTTAAATGCCCTTTTTTTGTCCTGTCCCAGTTAAGTTGTTTGTGTGAAAAATGTTGGGTTCCGGAGGGTGCTGGGGATCAGTTCCCCTGTGGTTTTTTTCCTGTTTGGAAAACAGTGTCCAGCTTGCCTCCGGATACAGAGTAACCATTCCTTGACCCCTGCTGTTAGAGGGGTATGTAAGCCCGTGTTGGTACAAATAAAGAGAGCTGCTTCCCTGACGAACTGAAAACTGGGTGTCTAGAGTGCTGTTTAACCTCAGCGTCCCCCGCCAGATTTCGTGCTCCAGCTGCGCGGGTCGCAGCACATTATGATCATTGTGAGACATGGTGGCCTGAAGGCAGACATTGTGCTGGAGAAGGAGCTGAGAATTCTACATCTTGAGCTGCAGGCAACAGGAAGTAAACTGGGTGTCACACTGAGCAAAGCTTGAGCAAAGGAAACCTCAAAGCCCACCCCCACAGTGACACACTTCCTCCAATAAGGCCATACCCACTCCACTGAAGCCACACCTCCTAATAGTACCACTCCCTACGAGCTTATGGAGGCCAATTACATTCAAACTACCACAGTGGAGATGTATGTGAGTGTGTGATGTCGGGGGAGGGGTTGCCACAAAGCATTTGTAGGTCAGGACAACTTCCAGGACAATTGGTTCTACACACACACACACACACACACACACACACACTAAAATTAAAAGACTAGAAGTAAAGAGGGGCAGGGTGCTACTCGAAGAGGTGATAGGGAAGGCTTCTTTGACAACGTGTGTGGCCTTCTTCAACCTGCACTTGAGCCATTAACAGGAAGAGCTATATGATAGGACAATGGCCTAGGAAAGCCCATCAGCATATTTCAATGTGCAGGAACTAGTTTGTTCATAAGCAGAACAGAGACTAGTACTGGAACAGAGAGGAGGCAGAGAGGAGGCTGGGCCAGGCAGGGGCCAGGTCCACAGGGTGTTTTCTGTAACCACACCAAGGACAGTGGAGTTCATTCCAGATGTGCCCAACAACCTTTGAAGAGTTGTAAGAGGGGTGGTAATGACATCAGATCTGATTATGAGAAGGTTTACAACAGCTGGTGTGAATATTTTGGGATGGAGGGGAACAAAACCCTAAATAGTAAGTAAAAGAGGAGAGAATCTCGGGTGGGTGGTAGCGTGGGAATGGGCCAAAATGGAAGTGTGCTTTAGAAGGGAACAGACAGGATTTGATAACAGTGTGTGTGTGTGTGTGTGTGTGTGTGTGTGTGTGTGTGTGTGTGTGTTGGACGGGGGTGGAGGGGACTGAATGGCTACAGATGACATTTGTGAAATTGTAAAAAAATACAACAAAACATGTTTCAGAGGTAGAGACAGACCATAAAACTCATTCCAAAGGTTAACTTGACATAACTGTTTCCCAGTGGATGTGATTCCCACCACACACCAGAACAGGCCAGGGGAGGCTCTGTCCAGAGGTCCCTGGGGAGGACAGGCTGGTCGGTCACTAAAGAGCGGAGCCTCGTTTCCTGCTCCCTCGCCCCCATTTGCTGGGTCTTTTGTCTCCAGGCTGAGAATTCAGGATCCGTTCCCCCTGAGTGATTTGGAGCCATCGGTGATCTCTGGCCTTCATCCTGATCCCAGGTGCCTCAGTTTACCAGCTAGGATGCCACTGCTCTATAACATGAATCTTTTTTTGTTTTGTTTTGTTTTGTTTTGTTTTGTTTTTTCGAGACAGGGTTTCTCTGTGTAGCTTTGCGCCTTTCCTGGAGCTCACTTGGTAGCCCAGGCTGGCCTCGAACTCACAGAGATCCGCCTGGCTCTGCCTCCCAAGTGCTGGGATTAAAGGCGTGCGCCACCAACGCCCGGCTATAACATGAATCTTAAAAGGTCTTATAATAAAAGAAACCAGAGCCAGATACTGGGGTGGAAGCTGCAAGATCAGAGAAGCAGAACAGCCAGCCACTGGCTTACTTCTCCAAAATCCTCAGCCTCGAGAGAGTGAGTTCCTGTTTCCGCACGCCTTATATGCCTCTCTGTGTCCTGCCATATTACTTCCTGGGATAAAAGGTGTGTGTCACCACTGCCTGGTTCTGTTTCTCTCATATAGCCCAGTGTGGCCTTGAATTCACAGGGATCCAGAAGGATCTCTGCCTCCTGAATAATAAGATTAAAGGTGTGTGGCACCACTGCCTGACCTCTATGTCTAATTTAGTGGCTGGCTCTGTCCTCTGATCCCCAGGTAAGCTTTATTGGGGTACACAGTATATCACCACACTGCTCTGTAGAATAACAAGGTTTATTCATTTAGAGTCAGGATCTCATGTATCCCAGGCTGGCCTCAAACCCCCTATGTATGTATGTAGCCAAGGATAACCTTGAAGTCCTCATTCCCCTGCCTCCACCTCTCAAGTGCTAGGGTTACAGGCATGTGCCACCATGCTCAGACTCTATGCATGGCAGCCAAGCATTCTGCCAACTGAGCCATATTCCAGGCCCTCAGGTTTAGGGTGCTAACCTTCCTCAGGAGTAGGGAGTCCCTGAGCCTCACTGGGTTAGGAGTCAGGGAGTCCTAAGCCAGTGGGCCCCCCACTCAGCCAGCTCTCCGGGGCCTACACAGAACTTTCACATCCATTGCTTCACTTCAATCTCTCAATGACCTTTGCGACCAAAGGCATAGAGTATTATGAGTTCCATTTCACAAAGTAGGTTCAGAGAGGTGTAGTGACTTGCCCCGGTTGCACAGCAATAGAGGTGATCCACAACTAAGTCAGGAATCTGATGTCAAGATCAAGGCCCTTTCTAGCAGGTGACATCACTCCATGGTAGCTATCACCCACGTTCTGAAAAAGCGGCTTCCATTTATATCGTGTGATATACAGTCACAGCCTGTGACATTGACCAGAACCGCAGTCTCATACAGAGCTGCAAGGCCCCATAGAAGTTCCACCCAGTCTCTTTGTCACAAGGAAAAAGAAAAACAAGAGGCTTTGAAAAGAAGGACGTTCGTGCCAGCATCAGGCCAGAACCCAAAGCTCTGGCCCGGATCTCTTCCTGCTTCACTCAAGGCCTCCTGAGTTCCACCGGCCTCCATGCTGGAAGATTAGCCCTTGAGTGAGGCAAGCTTGTGGAACAGGGGACTAACCAAAAAACGGAAAGGCGAAAGGTTGCTTAGCAACTAGGAAGGTGACCATATGCGACTGCTCTGGCCACCTGGCATCGATTTCCCCTTCTTCCTGGCGCCATCATCTCTCCCCACGTCTTCCTCGGGGAGCGCTTCCAGCTCAGCATCTGCGTGGAATCTGTTTCCCAAGGTTCATTTTCCTTTCCGCTTGGGAGGGGCATGTGACTCAGGCTCGACCAACCAGAACATCGTATTCCTCGCACCCTGGTGAGTGAGTCAGGAATGGTCATGTGACCTAAGTTTAGGGGCTTGCCTTTTCTCACCCAGGACTCATTCGTCTTTCAAGCAGTGGTAAGCAGAACAGATGAAGGCCTGGAAGCCTTCAGTTGGTTCTGTAGCAGCCTCCGCTCATCAGCCACAGCCTTTAGCCCTCTCAACCACAACAACGCATCCCAACTGAACCCCCTCTGCAGCCCTTGGGGAGTGATAAACAGGACAGATTATATTATTACTTCTTCACAAGAATAATCGCTGGCTCCGAGGGCGACAACTTTATTCCTAAATCCTTACGTGAAAGTGAAACCCAGGGCAAGGAAATTCATCTAACACAGTTCTTTCTTTGTCTTTGGGTCTTTAATTTGGGGCGCAAGTGTGGGACAAGCAGCAGCAGCACCACTGCAGCAGCAGCACGTGAGAACGTGCTGAGAACGACACATCCTCGACTCCACTCCCAGCCTCCCGCAGCAGAAACTCTGGAGCACAGGGCAGCAGCCCGGAGCTGTGGAAGCTGGCGGGGAGGCTGGAGGATGCCAGAGCGTGTTAACTACGGCTTTACTCCGTGACTCTCCATCCTAGATGGGTTAATTTATAACAGTAGACTATGAAGAAAAGTTCTCCGGGTCCCAGCATCATGGTGGCCCACACCTTTATTCTCAGGCAGAAGTCGGCGGAGCTCTGCGAATCCAAGAACAGCCGGGACTACATCCTGAGTCCACATCTTAAAGGATTATTACGTATTAATCTGGTGGTGTAGAGCTGGGGCTTTACACTTTTAAGAGACTGAATTCTCACTCTCATTCTGTTATATACTGGCCATGTGACCCTGGGTTGCATACTTCACTCATTTTATATGTATCTGTATATGTTCAGGTGTCTGCACATACATACAGGGTCTCACAAGCTTGTGGAGGCTCCAAGAAGACCACTTATTCCACAGGAGACAGACACATTTTTTTTTCCTTTTTTGAGACAGGGTCTCTCCTTGGCCTGAGGCTTACCAAATAGGTTAGCCTGGCTAGCCAGCGAACTCCAGGGATATCCAGTTCCACCTTCCCAGTGCCGGGTTACAAGCACATGCTCTCACACCTGTCTTTTGTTGTTGCTGTTGTTTTTTAGTATGTGTTCTAGGGATCAAACTAAGGTCTCCCGTGTGCAAAGGAGGTACTTCCCTGACCCAGCTGTCTCCTGCTTCTTGTAGGCCTCAAGTTCTCCATCTGAAAAGCCTAGACTAACAGCATGTCCTTCACGGGGTAACCGCAAAAATTAAATGAAGTAATGACCATAAAATTGCTAGCACATAATAAGCACATCATAAACATCTCAATAAATTTCAACTCTTAATTATTATGGGTGTGCAATTAGGGTGACTAAGTACCTGTTTACAAGCACCAGCTCCCCTTGCACCTCATGCTGGTTGAGGACGTTTCCTATTTGCCTTAGGTAGAGCCTGAAGTAGACGTCTAGTCTGAGAGAATCAGAAGACCGGTGCCTTAGGCCTGGGGCCAGCAACTGACTATGGAACGCCCAGTGAGTCTTTTACCATCGCTAATCCTCATTTGCCCACATACTGACCTTCATGTGGACAAGGCTACACAGCTCTAGCTCATTGTTGGTTCCTGTTGAGGGATGTGTGTATACTGTGTGAAGATGTGTTGCTGTGATTGGTGTAATAAAAGGCTGAATGGCCAATAGCTAGGCAGGAGAGACAGGCAGCACTTCCAGGGAGAGAAAGGAAGGGAAGAATCAAGGCACAGAAGAGATGCCAATGAGACGTGTGGGCGTCTGTGGGAGTCCAACTCCAACCTGCTCCTACCTGTCCAAGGGTTCTTGGGTAGAGGAGAGAGGAATGAGGAAATATTAGATAGAAAGATAGAAGGAGATGATTTTTTAAAAAAAGACAGAGACACAGGATAGCTTTGGGAGGGCCTTGGGTCTGTACGCAGCTGCCCAGAGGTTTATTCAAAAGGGCCTTTTATAATATGCCAAGGGGAGAGGCAAAAGACCTTCCCCTTGCAAGATCAAAGCACGCCATATAGCTGAGTGTAGACCCTTCCAAACACCTGATAAACATGCCTGTGGTCAAATCATCTCCTTACACAGCCCTGCTGGGTAAAACAAGCTCAGATTCTCTGACCCTGAGTAATTAGGGCTCCCACAGACATGGAGGGAGCCAGACATACAGAATGAAGGAAAGGTAAAAAGCCATGTGGTAGATCAACATAAGTGGGTTAAGTTATAAGAGCTAGTTATGAACAAGCCTAACCTCTAGGCTGACCTTTCATAATTAATGAGAAGTCCCTGTATCATTATTTGGGAGCTAGCTGGTGGATCAGAAAAAAAAAAAAACTCATTACAAGTTCTAACATGCTGAAGTTCTATATTGGTAAAGTATGATGGCTCATGCCTATAATCCCAGCACTTAGGAGAATGGAGCAGGAGGATCATGAGTTTTAGGCCAGTCTTATCATAGAGTCTATGATAAGACTCTGTCTCCAAAACAAGAACTGAAATATAGCCCAATTGGTAGAGCGCTTGACCAGCATGTACAAGGTTCTGAGATTTATCCCCAGTTCTGCCTAAACTGGGTATGGTAGTGTACATCTGTAATGCCAGCACTTGGGAGGTAGAAACAAGAGAATCAGGAGTTCGAGGTCATCTTTAGTTATATAGGGAGTTCAAGGCCAGTCTGGGCTAGAGACCTTACCTGAAAGAAAATGTGTAAAGCAGGGAAGAATAGAGGGAGGGAAAGAGAGAGAAAGGAAAAGAGGGAGGGAGGGAGGGAGAGAGAGAGAGAGAAGGGGAGATGGAAGGAGGGAAGGAGAGAGAGTTTAACTGGCCAAAGGAAGCAGAGACTTCGATGCCTAGATGTAAATACAAATAACTGTTTACTAAGGTCAGAGGAGGACCAACATCTAACACTGGGTGTTAGAGGAGGCAACTCTTCCCCCAAACAAACCTCCCTGTAGATTAGTCCGAGGACCTCCCCATCCTCTGGGCTGTACCCTCCTCTAGGAACCCATCTCTCCGTTCCCCATTCCTCTCTCTTCCTCTAGTGGTTGTATCACCACTTGGCTTGAGTTGAGAACCCAGGCACTCTGGTGAAGAGCCTCCCCAAAGCTGAGTGGTCCCGAGCCCTCAACAGCAGCAAGAAGACACTCACTTGCTGTTGAGTTTAAAACCTGCCCCTTTCAGAAGCTGGCAAGGCAACGGGTCGCTCCTTTTTGTTTTTCTCCGTTTCTCTACTCTCTCTGTGCTGCCTTCCCCTAAACCTAAAACCAGTAACTCTATCTACCTACCTACCTACCTACCTACCTATCTATCCATCGATCGATTTTTATTTAGTTATTTATTCATGTAGCCCAGACTCCAATTTGCTATGTAGTCGAGGATGATCTTGAACCTGCGATCTTCCTGCCTCCACCTCCCGACTGCTGGGTTTGCAGGTGCCTATGCCTCCTATGTCTCATGTGGAGGGTGAAGCCCGAGGCTTTGAGCATGCTCAGCAAGCACTCTGCCCAGTGAGCTACATCCCCAGACCTAAACTGGGGAGCCACACATGAAGATCTTTAGCAAGCACCCCAGTGGTCTCCCTTAGCAATGAGAGTCCAGCACACAGGGAGGCTGTAGGACCTGCTTTAGTGTGGGGTCACCATGAACACTGAGCAAGCCTCGGAGGACCCCAGTCTCCCCTTTCTCTGTTGTAAGGAGAAGCCGTGAATGTAATGGGGGGGGGGGTCTTCATACACGACACTCCCTGAACTGCAAAACACCATTGGAGAGCTGGGCAGAAGTCTAAAGCACTTCCCAGGCGAGGTCCTCAACTCAAGCCTGTCCTGGCTCCAAACCAAGTTGTACCACGCATGGTGTTTGCACAGTGTGCCCCCGAGTTCTGCGAAGGAGGGAGGGTGGGTGATCCTGGAAGGCTCACATCTTTCCGCAGACCCCTGAGCTCATGGAGTACAGACTAGAAAGAGAGGAGCAGAGCCATGGCTGTGTCACCTCGTATCTGAAATGAGGCCATGAGGACTCCAACTGAGGAAGTGGGCCCTCAGGGCCACACAGACAGGAAGCAACCCCAGGCCTCTGCTTTTATGTTCTAAAAGCTAATGGGCACCAGGGTTAAAAGAAAAAAAAATTTTTTTGACCAGATCTACCATGTAGGTAGATCAGAGGACCCCTGTCAGCCATTCAGGGGGCAGTCAAAACTGAAGAATGCCCTTTGGCAACCCTAACCCTTCCATAGCCAAACAGACCCCAAATACATTTTCTCAGGACCTCTGGGACAAAGGACTGGCCTGGCCTGGCCTTCTTATCTCTTGCCCTACATCAGACACAGTCCATTTTCTATCGGTTTTATCTACAAAAACCTCCTTAGCTGCCCAACAGGAAGACCGTGCTGAAGCCCAGAGTTAGTTTGAAGGCCAAGCTGGGACTGGTTTGAAGGGAGAAAATGCAGCGCTTGTGTTGGACCTCCAGCCTGTGGTACCTTCAGACACCCACATCCTGGCACATACTTGGAGGCAGTGTGGTGTAGCAGAAAGAGCAATAGGGCAGGCAGGCCTGAGTTCTAATTGAGCCTAATTTTTGTTGTATGAATCTGGGTAGGATATTTAGCCTTCTGAACCTTGGTTTTCTCGTGTGCAAAATAGGGACGACACCATTTGCCTCATGGGGTGTTGGGTTGGATGTATAACATCAGAAGCTCTAGACCTATAAGAAGGACTTTGGGTTATGTTTGTTTTCCTGATGCTCAGTGTGTGGAGCTGTGTTAGATAGGAGTTAAAGTTTCCTCTCTGACTGGAGGTGAGCTGTGCTGTGGCAGTCAGAGCCCATGAGTTAGGTCTGGGGGAGGAGGCACAGAAGTTCACTGGATGTAGCTAATCCCATCTCTTACTGAAAATTTAATTTCTTAGCCTGCATGTAGAAAGCCTAATGACTTTCCTGCACCCTGAGACTGGTTTTGAAAGTTTCCTAGGAACTGTAAAATACTGTAATAGTTTTCTGAGTAGCACTGGTATGCAATCAAATCCTCTTGCAACCTTGGGCAAGTCATTAAGCCTCTCTGAGCATCCCAGTCAGGCTTCCAGCAGGAAGCAGATGGTACATTTAAGCTTCTTCCTGATTTGATTACAGGGCACTCACAGGACTCCTTCAAAGGTGCACACACAGAATAGAGTGCAGTGCCTCAGGATTTTGATGCAAAACTCCTTGCTAACCCCAGGCCTTGAGAGAATGGGAGAGAGGCAGTGAGTTCAGCAGAGATATTACTGCATAAAGCAAGCCACCATGTGAGAGCTGTGGCCTTCAGAGCGGAGACACAGCCCATGCAAAGTGTCCTAGCAGGGAGGGAGTTGAGCAAATAATAGCCTTGCCTCACTCTCCTCCTACCTCTCATCTCCTTGTGTAGGGACCTTGCTTGGCCTAGCCCATTGGCACAGCTCACCCAAGCCGGCCTCCCGGAACAGTGCAGGGTGGAAAGGGTGGAGAGCAGGCCCGGAGAGGCAAGTGGCAGGTGTCCAACACCCTGGCCGTTTATGTACTTCACAATTAAAGGAAGATGTTTGCTGAGCAGATGTCTCTTTCAATCTCTGACTCTTGCAGATTCTCAGCACTTTTTCCAGTCTCATACGAGAGCCAAAGGTAAGACTCTAGAAGGGAATCCCAGACCTCTCTTGGGGAGATCTTTAGCCTTCCTGATTAATCTGGAGCAAGGATATCTGGGACTTGAGGGGTGGGAGGACTTCTTGAGGCCAGGCATTTGAGACAAGCATGGACAATATAAAGAGACTCCACTTCAAAAGAGAAGAGGAAATGGGGCGGAAGGCAGGGACATCCTTTTCTGGCAGGCCCAAATTTAAATTAGATTTAGTAAGGACTCAAAGCAGCGGGCAAGCCAGCCACAAAAGGAGTGATTCTATGGACTGTTATATTTTAGTATTTATTTTTCTCTTTTAACCGAAGTGAGCCAGGTGTGTGACTCAAATGCTAAACAGATGTCTTTCTGCACTGACTCATGGAAGGAATATAGAGGTCCCTGTAGGCCTTATCTTTAGAGATAATAAATTGCATCCAAAAAGACTCTAGAGCAATCTAATTTCTTCCTGTGCTGTCTAGTTGACAGTCAATGTGGCTCCCAGGGGAGAAATCGAAGTGCTGAGTAATCCTGGAGAGACAGGAGCCGTGTCCTATTCTGGCTGGGTGACACAAATCATATGCTTAGAAAAGAAAGAAGGATGAGCAAGCTTCCCAGGAGTCTCAGCACTGTGGGCTGTCCCCTACACAGCCATGATACTTTGTCTGTGGCCTTAACACTTGCCTTGGTGTGCTGGCCATCCCTGTGTTCACCCAGCTCGGGTGCATCAACTACAGTGTTTCACACACACAGTGCCCTTGCTGAAGAGCACTTCCTTTCTCCCAGTTCAGTGTTTGTCCACTAAAGGGTCATGCACCTGGCCCCTCATGCAATGATCTTGGGAAGCTGTGGCATCATTACCAGGTTGAGTCTGGTGTGAGCTTATTGGATCATTGGGAGCATTGTCCTCAGAAGAGCTTAAAGCTGGGTCTAAAAGTAAGTCAGTTCTCATAAAAATGGCTAGTTATAAGAGGAGCATGCCTGGCCACTGAGCTTCTCAAGCTTTTTGTCCTACAGTCTGATCTCTCCCATGAGTGCTCCTACCATATCCTCTGAAATGTGATATTGCTGGGAGGACCTCGAAAGAACCAGTGCCATGCTGTTTGAACTTTCAACCTCCAATACAGTGAAATGAACCTTTTTTATATGTAGGCACACAGGCTCAGTTATTTTGTCACAGCAACAGAAAAGAGATTTGCCCAGCTGCTAGATGTGTGAGGAAGTATTAGCTCCCAAAGCAAATCAGAACCCTGAAGAATTGTGTTAGTTATAGAGCATGTTATGGAATACTAAGTAGGAGGCATCTGGGTTGTCAATAAATCTAGAACCAGATGAACCTATATATCAGACCGTATCTGGAAGACCGACAGCCCTAGAATCTACATGACAACAGGCTGTTTAGCCCAAAATAGTCCCTGTGGACAGACAACCACCCACAAGCAAGAAGCAGATGAGAAAAGAGAGGAAGAAGGGTTTGAAACATACCTTTTATTTCTTGTTTTCAATCTGTTTCTATGTATTTCACCTTTAATTGTTTACCTTTTATTTATTGCTCACTGGCAGGTCTTTTCCCCATGAGACCGACAAGTGAGACCGACAAGTGAGAACCACAGCTCTGGGAAGAAGCTAGCTGTGCCTCCCCTCTCTGTAGTGGAAGAAACTGTCTCAGAAAGAGGAAGTGGGAGCTGGGAAATAGCCCTCAGGCTAAAAGCACTTGCTGCTCTTGCAGGGGCTCCAGGCTCAGTTCCCAGCCGCCCCCTCCCCTAGTGGTGGCTCATCACCATCCAAAACTCCAGAGAACCTGATGCCATCTTCTGACCTCCCAGGTGCCAAGCCCGCAGCACCTGGTACACATCCATCGATACAGACAAACACTCACATACATAAAATAAAAAATAAATAAATCTAAAAACATTTTTAAGATGAGGAAAGTGAGTCCAGCGTGGTGGCACAGGCCTGTAATCCCAGCTCCTGGGAGGTAGAAGCAGGAAGAACACAGGGCAAAGTTATCCTTAAGCACACTAGCTGGCTTATGGCCAGCCCTAGCTACATGCAACCCTACTCCCAACCCCCAAAAGGGGGAAGTGAGCGACTTACCCAGAATCACACAGCTTTTTCAAAAAGAGTAGAAAATCTCAACAGATGGATATGTATCACGCCACCCTTCCAAAGGTATGTTGTAGGACTCTAAATTCACCCTGACGTTTGCCAAGGTGCACCTGCTCAGCACCCCTGTCTCCGAGGTGTTAAAGATGCTGTATCCTCACAGTGTACCTAAGCATGCCTTATGGCTGGGATACATCGAAGGAGCAGAACATCTGCCTGGCATGTCTGAGGCAAAGGGACCTTCTACTTCTTATCAGTGTCCTGCTCATACTTTGCACTCACCCTTTGGGGTTATAAACTATTGGCCTAGAGAAGCCACCTAAGAACTTGAGGCGGCGTGTGTCCAGCCTTGCCTTCAGTGTGGGCCTCAGTAAGTGACAAGGGCTTCTTCTAAGATTCTGAGTCCAGACTGGGGTCCGGCTCGGCTGTCGGAGAGTTGGCTAGAGAAGGCCTCTGGGGCTCAGCACCGCACAGCGCAGGCACTGGGTAGCATGCCTTAATCCAACCACTAGGAAAGTGGAGGCAGGCAGATTAGAAATTCAAGGTCATACGAGGCTACGGAGAGAATTTGAGGCCAGCGCAGGATACATAAGACCATTTTTTGTTTGTTTGGTTGGTTGGTTTTTGTTTTTGTTTTTGTTTTTGCAGGGTCTCTCTAGGTAGTCCTGGCTGTCTCTGGAACTCACTGTGTAGCTGAGGCTAGCCCCAAACTCACAGAGATCTGCCTCCCAAGTGCTGGGACTAAAGTCATTCACCACCATGCCCAGATAGGACCCTGGCTTTTTAAAAAATAAAATAGCCACATGTGATGGTCTTTAGCCCCAGTACTTGGGAGACAAAGGCAGGTAGATCTCTATGAGTTTGAGGCCAGACTGGTCTACATAGAGAGCCCCAGGCCAGCCAGAACTACATAGTAAGACCCTAACTCTAAATAAATAAGTAAATGAGAAATAAAACAGAACCCTTAATCTGTCATCTTTTTTTTCTACTTCCTTCCCCTCTTTCCAGCTCTTTGTTGCTGTGTCAGGGTCCAGTCTTTAGGCTGCTTTGGTACCTACCAGTGACCTCCTCTTGTGCCAATCCGATCTACCCTTCACATACTGCCTTTTTCTAAAAAGGGTAATGAAGTATTTTCAGTATCTTCATATTACCTATATATTTATTGAAAAACCTCCTAGCCCACACCCAAGGCTCTCACCTCTTCCTACTCTGACAATAACATCCTTTTTCAATACTCCCGTTGGACAGGAGCCTCAACTATTGCCACTGAATCTCTCTACTTTCCCAAAAGAATATACCCATGCCCAGTTTCTCCTCTGCCCTACCTCCTTCTTCTCATCCTTCCTCTTCCTCTTCTTCCATCTTCTCCTTCTGTTTCTCCTTTTCCCTCTTAACTCCACCTCCTCCCCACAAGAAGGCTGCCCCTGGCTGCTCAGGTCACAAGCTTCCATGCTCAAATGCACCTGCTTTCTGGGAGGTGTTCCTGGCTGGCCTAGCATTTGCCTTCTGCCTCTTTGAATCAAAGCCTGTGGCCGGAGACAGGCTAGGCTGATTATAGCAACTCCCTGATCAGCTCGATGTCTTGGCAGGTGTGCCTTAGAACTGAGTCCAGGGATGTCCCTGGTGTGGTGTGTGTGTGTGGTGTGTGTGTGTGTGTGTGTGTGTGTGTGTGTGTGTGGTGTATGTGTGTGTGGTGTGTGTATGTGTGTGGTGTGTGTGTATGTGTATGTGTGTGTGGTGTGTGTATGTGTGTGGTGTGTGTGTGTGTGTGTGTGTGTGTGTGGTGTGTATGTGTGTGTGGTGTGTGGTGTGTGTGTGTGTGTGTGTGTGTGTGTGTGGTGTGTGTATGTGTGTGTGGTGTGTGGTGTGTGTGTGTGTGGTGTGTGTATGTGTGTGTGTGTGTGGTGTGTGGTGTGTGTGTGTGTGGTGTCTGTGTGTGGGGTGTGTGTGTGTGTGTGTGTGTGTGTGTGTGGTGTGTGTATGTGTGTGTGGTGTGTGTATGTGTGTGTGTGGTGTGTGGTGTGTGTATGTGTGTGTGGTGTGTGGTGTGTGTGTGTGTGTGTGTGTGTGTGTGTGTGTGTGTGTTGACCAAACACCCTGCAGGCTTATGAGCCATGGAGCTTCCTTCTTAGTTCTCCAGCTAACAGGCACATTCTTATACAAATCTTCAATTCTTTTTTGTTTTTGTTTTTCAAGACAGAATTTCTCTGTGTAGCTCTGGCTGTCCTGGAATTTTGTAGACCAGGCTGGCCTCGAACTCACAGAAATCTGCCTGATCTGCCTCCCAAAGTGCTGGGATTAAAGCGAGTGCCACCACCACCTATTTTTTTTATAGCTTTACTTTTATGGTGTGAATGTTTTACCTCCGTGCATAGCTGTCTTCTACAAGTGTACCTGGTCCCCATGAAGGTCAGAAAAGAGCATCAGATCCTCTGGAACAAGAGTTACTGATGGCTATGAACCACTGTGTGGGTGCTGGGAATCAAACCTGGGTCCTCTGCAAGATCATCCAGTGCTCTTAACCCCCAAGTCAGCTCTCCATCACCTCATTCTTAATATTTCTTTCCTTTTTTTTAAGACAGGGTCTTTCTATGTAGCTCTGGCTGGCCTGGAATGCACTATGTAGATCAGGCTGGCCTTGAACTCAGATATCTGCCTGCTTCTACGTCCCAAGTGCTGGGATTACAGGCACACACCAATACGCCTATTTTTATGCAATGCTGGGAACACACCCTAGTCTTCATGCATGCTAAGCAAGCATTCTATCAACTGGGCTATATCCCCAGCCCTACCATTTTTGCAAGTAAAATTTTATTGGAACATTGCCACACTTGTTCATTTACATATTGTCTCTAGTTATTTTCATACAGCAAAGTTAAGTAATTCTGATAGACACTATATGGCCCCCAAAGCCTATATCCCTTCTGGTTTAAAAATTGCTAACCTCCCAGCCTATCATAAAACTTAGCCTGCCTTCTTGATTGCTGTCTTTAGCAGGGATAATGGGTCAATCTGTGATCAAGTTCAGGGTTCAATTTGGGGCCGTCAAACAGCGCAATTTCAAAAACTGTACCATGCCAAGGGCTGTTCTCCATCCCCTTGACCTCCTAGACTGCCGTACGTCCCTTCCTCTTCCGGTATGGAGAGGGTCTCCAGAAGAGTGTATGACTTGACAGCCCAAAGGGAAAGAATGCACATAAACAAGAACAGGATTTTCGGGAAACTGCCCTCGCTGACTCCATCCTATATCCGCACCCTGTATGTAACATCTAACTCAAGAGGAGGCTGCCGCGGCCCTTTCTCTCTGAAAACCAAAGAAGTTTTTCATTTTTTATTTTTTATTTATTTATTTATTTATTTTTTCCTAGGCAGGGTTTCTCTGAGTATCCCTGGCTGTCCTGGAACTCTCTCTGTGGACCAGGCTGGCCTCAAACTCAGAGAGATCTGCCTGCTCCTGCCTCCGGAGTGCTGAGATTAAAGGCGAGTGCCACCACCGCCGACACCAAAGAGTTTCTTAACAATACTGCGCCTGAATGTGAAACAAGTTCTTGCTCATTCACAGTCCCATGGGAAGCCCACACAAGGCCCACATTTGCGTGCTGGAACAGGGTTTCTAATCACACTGCGCATGCTCTTCTGCCTACCCAGGCTGGATACCCGCTTAGCACTTCGGTTCGTGGCAGCCCCCTTGCCCTGCCTGCAGCCTTGGCCCTCTCTGTCTCTCTGTCGGCCGCCCCACCCCCTCCTCAGTTATTGCTCACAGTTGTGGGGCACCGAGAGTCCCTAACTGAGTGTCAGCAGATCTAGTGTCTGCTCAGAGCCTTCTGCTTCAAGATGGCATTTTCTCATGACACCCTTTCACGGTGGTAAGGGGAACGTCACAACCCTCCACACCCTTCGTAAGGTCACGAATTCCATTCATGAGAGACAAAGCTCTGACTTAGTCACTTCCCCAAAAGCTTCGTTTTTTAATATTATTACATAATCAATTGGGTTCCACTATATTAACTGGGCAGAAACCCAACATTCAAAACATTATAAAGTCACATTTCAACTTTTCTGGTAAAAACAGCCTTCTTTTAAATGTAACTATTTTAAATATACCGCAACTTGTATAATACTTCTTTTAGAACTTCTTCATATTTTCATTTGCCAATAAAATGCAGAAGAGGGCTGGCAAGCTGGTTTATCCATTACGGGCACAGATACCAAGCCCAGCACCCACAGAACGCACAGAGAGAATCAATTCCTACACATTGTCCTCTGATGTCCAAATTTGCTGTGCCAGACATACACACTAAATAAATAAAAATATAATTTAAACAAAACCAGAAGAATTCCAAACTTCCTCTGACTTCCAAAAAACCTGCTGTCTCAGTCAGGTTCATCTGATCAATCAAAAGGTAGGGCTCTGTCCTGACCACAGCCCGGAGGTGGCATAACTGGGTGTGACTTACCTACCCCAACCATGCTCCACGCTATTGGTACACTTCAGAGGTCAGAGGGGAGTCTCTGCTACCCTTATGATGTCATCCCCTCCCCTCATCTCCCTCCTAGAAGAAAGTTTCAAACGCGGAGCAACCCAAGAACAACGCGGAGCAACCCGAGAACTGCATGCTTCAATAGAACAGAAACGCGGACTCCATCACCCCAGACTAACTCAGTGCTGGACACACTCATATGCCGTCAGAGGGCAAGCAGTATTGTCTGCCAGGATCTATTTAACTTGGCACGGTGTAGCCTGCGAAAGCTGATATATACAGTGCTAATGTGTATACACATTATGTGTATATATATATATATATATATATATGCATATATATGTGTGTGTGTGTATATACCTGTTACAGATGTAATATGATTTATATTGGCATTCACATACAATATATAATATATTTATAGTATATGATAGCTAATTATATATTATTTATTTATTTTATAATTCCTTTGTGTCTTTATTTAAATATTTTAAAATTTATTTTTATTGTATGTGTGTGAGTGATTAGCCTCCATGTCTGTGTACCTTGTGTGTGCCTGGTGCCCTCAAAGTTTAGAAGAGGAAGTCAGATGCCCTGAAAGTGGAGTTCCAGATGATTGTGAGCAGCCACGTGAACACCGGGAACTGAACTCAGGCCCTCGGCAAGAGCAGTAGTACTCTTAACCACTGAGCCATCACTCCAGCCCAAGCTAATTATATGTTGTAATACATAATCACACATTTATTATATGATACATATTATGTAATTATATATGATTCGTTTGTAAAAATGAATCCAGTATAATATTATGTGATATGACAGCACCCTGCCACTGAACTGCATCCCAGCCCTTTTGTGTGCATGTAATTAACTGAATTAGCAATGATTTCTGAAATTGCACCTCCCGTTTCTGATGCTGGAGATTAAAGTTACTGCACCTTTACATGAGTGGAAGACGCCCAGGGCCAGGTTCTCTCTGTGTGGTTCAAGCTGGCATTGGCCTGTGGCAGTTCATCCCATCTCATCCCAGGGCTGGGATGGCATGCTTGTGTAAACACCAGTCGTTCTTCTAATAAAGTCCCCTGGACAGCTTGAACACAGGTAAGTAGGATGGCTGTGGGGACCTAGAGAGTGGGGAGGGAAAAGGTGATCGTCTCCAGTACACGCAATGGTGCTCAAGGTCCCAGCCGGGTGCTGCGGTCTCCGGAGGAAGAAAAAGCAATGGACTGGGCTTCGAGGGGGACTTCATCTAGAAGTAAAATTCGGTCTGGGACTTTTAAAACAAGACTTTAGCAGGGTGGTGGTGGTGGTGGTGGTGGTGGTGGTGGTGGTGGTGGTGGTGCACGCCTTTAATCCCAGTGCTCGGGAGGCAGAGACAGGCAGATCTCTGTGAGTTCGAGTCCAGCCTGATCTACAGAGTGAATTCTACGACAGTTAGGGCTATTATAGAGAGACCTTGTCTCAAACTAACAAGCAAACAAATAAACAAAATAAAACAGGATTTGGGAGACAGAGATGAGAAGGGTTTTCTATTCAATTTGGCAAACACTGTACTATCACCCATCCTCTACCAAAACCACCAAACTGTGTTTATTTGGGGGGTGGGGTTGGTTTGAGACAGGGTATCTCTATGTAGTCCTGGCTGTCCTGGAACTCACTATGAAAGACGAGGCTGGCCTCAAACGCAGAGATCCTCCTGTCTCTGCCTCCCAAATACTGGGACTAAAGGTGTGCGCCACCTCTCCCATCCCCAAACTGCTTTTCTTGAATAGGTGCTCAGATCTTTCTCACACTGTTATGAAGCCAGGTACACACTGAGCCCGCAGTAGCCTACCCGGAGCCTTTGCTGTATTAGAAAAAGCATCCTTCCTTCTAATCATTAGAGGACACAAAGACTTGCTGAGTCAGGTTGGGGTTTAGCCCTGTTGACAATCCCACTTACCCAGCCTGCTCGACACTGTGTGGCTGTCCTGAGTGCATGAAAGAAAGAAAATACTGATACGGTACAGTTCCTGGCCTTGAGTAGCTTAGCCAGGCGAGGGAGGAAATACATAAGTGCACATGATATCATGTGAGAAGCATCCGTGATGAAGGTATGCTTCGGTGTTATAGGAAGGAAAGCGTAAGAAGGGGGTGTAATCGAACAGAAGGAAGGAAGAGAACACCTTGAGACAGGAAGGGACAAGGAGTCCCTGTCACCACCCACGGCTTCCTAAAACTTACAGGCATCAGAAGCAGAAAACTGGCAGTCTCCTGTCCTCCATACTTCCATCAGGGCAAGTCTGAGGTGGGACTAGAACTCAGTATGAGAAGTTGATTTTGATGATGAGAGCCATGGGTGCGAACAGAGCCCAGACAGCCTCGACTCACCTGGGGCCCACTTTCTCTCAGTGAAATCGCCGTTCTCAGTACTTTCTCCCTAGAATAAAAAGGAAATGAAAGTCATGGGGTCACTAGAGCTGGCTGCACAGGCGAACTTTCAGTTCTGCTCTAGAAAGACAAAGGCCCCCTGAGACCCAAGGTAGCAGACACAGCAAGAACAAGTCCACAAAGTGTTATGAAAGTGTTTCCCACCGGCTGGTGCAGCTACCGCAAGCTGTGTGGAGCAGAGGGGCAGCCTGGCCAGGAGAATGGTCTGAGAGCAGAAATCTTGACCCTCAGAGCAAATCAGTCTGGTGTCTGCGATGTCCACACCCACGAAAGGACCTTTCCTGACTTCCTTGGCTATGACCTTCCTTCCTTCCTTCCTTTCTTCCTTTCTTCCTTTCTTCCTTTCTTCCTTTCTTCCTTTCTTCCTTTCTTCCTTTCTTTCTTTCTTTCTTTCTTTCTTTCTTTCTTTCTTTCTTTCTTTCTTTCTTTCTGGCTTTTTATTTGGGTAAATTTGGTGATGAGTTACAGGACTAAAAGGTGAAGTGTGTTCCTAAGCACTTAGGCTTATACACAAATGCATGAGTGCATTCTCATGCAACAGAAAGGCCTACTGAGTCTTCCCATCCATGACTATGAACTATCAGTCAACCAGACCAAAAGCCTTCTTTTGAATAGGTCAATAAAATCAACAAGCTTCTTACTAGGATAACTCATAAAGAGAGAGAGAGAAAACACAAATTACTGTCATCAGAAATGAAAGATAAGACATCATCACTACAGATCTTCATTGACATTAAAAGGGTAATAATATAACACAGGGCAGGTGGTATCTAGTTATCCTGCCCGCTGCACCCTAGTGGTGTATGCAATAAATTATGAAATAAGGGAGGAAGGAAAAGAAGAGAGAGGAGAGAGAGATTAGAATGCTAAGGTAGGAGGATCTTGAGTTCAAGACCACCCTAGAGGGGCTGGAGAGGTGGTTCAGGGGTTAAGAGTACTTGTTGCTCTTGTAAAGACCTGCGAGTTCCCAGGACCCATGTGGTAGTTCACAACCATCCATAACTCCAACTCTAGGGGATCTGACCTCTGAGGGTACCAGGCACATACATGGTGTACATATATACATCCAGGCCAAATATCCATGCACAAATTTTAAAATAAATCTAAAAAAAAAAGCCTAGGCCACACTATCTTTTAAAAAAATATTTCAGGGGTGCTAATGTGAATGGCAATGTGGGATTTTAACATGTGTGCGTGTGTGTGTGTGTGTGTGTGTATGTGTGTGTGTGTGTGTGTATGTGTGTGTGTGTTCATGTCTGTGTGTAGAGGTCAGAGGACAACTTGTGAGTGTCATCTCCTTCAACCACGGGGGTTTTAGAGATTGAACCTGGGCCATCAGGTTTGGCGGCAAGTGACTTTTCCTGCCGAGCCATCTCACCTGCCCAGCAGTGGGTTTTTATTTTCAAATTCTGTTTGTTCATTGCTGGTGTATAAATGACTGACTTTCAGACATTAGCCTTGTGTCCTTATTCTTGCTGTCATCACCCATTTAAGGATACCGCTCAGATGGTAATATGGCTATTCTAACTTTCTTCTGCTAAGTGTTGGCATGGATACCTTCTCCTCCCACCCCTTTTACCTTTTGTCTGTCTGTTTTGTTGTATTTGAGACAGGGTCTCGTGTTGGCCAGACTAGGTAGCCAAGGATGACCTTGAACTCTCGACTCTCCCACCTCTACCTCCCAAGTGTTGGGATACTGGACCTGACCCACGGCACCCAGCCGAGCAGAATTTCCTGACTGGGGTCCATGGATTCTATTGAGCATTCAAGTCTTCAAGAGGTGTATTGTTAAAACTCTTAAAAAACTGTTATACTTTGTGAGTGTGAGAAGTTTATCTGCTTCATCAAAGCCTCAAAGAGATTCCTCAGTGCAAACAGGATTAAAAATAATTAATATATTCTTTAGCCAAAACAGGACTGTTTTTAGATTTCCTCCCCCGACCAGGGAGAAAATCAGATACAAGAAAGGAATGTGGCAGTTCCTAGTGGGAAATAATAATAACAGTAATACTTCAGTAATTACTCTTTTCCTCTGATTGAAACCAAGATCTGGCTTTGGTGAGGAAAAAGAAAGGAAGGAAGGAAGGAAGGAAGGAAGGAAGGAAGGAAGGAAGGAAGGAAGGAAGGAAGGAAGGAAGGAAGGAACCCCCTGAGTGGAGCTGGGACTGGAAGGATGCATCTGTTTCCTGCGTCTACCAGATCAAATGGGTACGCACCAGAAACTGCCTGTGCTGAGGTGACCCCCTAGTGCAGAGAGAGATGAGGGAGCAGGTTCAAAGAAGTGGAGGAGGAAGAAACAGGAGCTGCATTTGAGGTGAGGCCGACAGGTTCCGTTTGGTTTTCCTCATGTCTCTGCAGTCCTGGACATATCAGCCGGAGCCCGGCACACAGGAGACTCTGCCATGGGCCACAATGACAGCGGATTGGAGGGAGATTGCGGGGTCTTGCTGTACAGCCCAAACTGATCTAAACTCATGATCCCCATGCCTCAGGCTTCTAAGTGCTGTGATTATGGCCATCTGCCACTCTGACTGGCACCAGCAGACTCTTCTCTTTTTGGTGGTGGTATTTTTTGAGACGGAGAATCACTATGTAGCCTAGGCTAGCCTCAAGGTCACAGAGATCCACCTCCCTCTCCCTCTGCTCCCCGATTAATGGCCTCTTCAGTTTTTTAATGGGTTAGTGATAAGCATGAGCATGTGACATGCCTCTCTCTCCACCATGACAGCCCAGGGGACCTAACTCAGTCAGGCTTAGCAGTAGGCACCTTTGCCTGCTCATCCATCAGCCATCGGCCCCCTGCTTGAGTTGTTGATTTATATGTCTGTGTATAGTTCTACACACACGTGTGCAGGTGCGCTGAGACCAGAGATGGTATCAGATCCCCTGGAGCTGCAGTTAGAGGTGGCTGTGAGCAGCCCAGTGTGAGACTGAATCTGAGATCTGCTGAGCACCTTCTTCAGACTAAAGGTCTCTCAAAACAGGTGTCGTCTCGAGGCACCTCTCTGAAATCATTAAACACTGGAGACTTTGGCTGAGTCTGTCTGATTTTATTTCTGCAAATGGGACCTTGAAGCCCGCCCATCCCTCCATCCTCTCCAGTTTCCGATATTCCTGCTGTGATGAAGTCATACTTTTCTTTGCCGAGTTCTTGGTTCTCCCTGAACCTCTGCATTTGCTGTTCTCTCTTCTTAAAACACCCTGTCATTCCTTGTCACCTTGTTACCTCCTCCGCAGTCCAGTGGACACCCAGGGAACTTTCTCCAAGCTGGTAGGAAGAATTAAGTAGCCCTTCTTGTCCTTGAAATCTGTAAACCATGCTTTGCTCGGCTTCATTCTAGCATCCATTGAGACCATTCCACTCTAAGCCCCTCGACGGTGGGAACCACAGGTTTCATTTGGGGTGTGTGCCCATGCCTGACACACGCTGTAACTGTGTAACACAACTGAACATGTGTAAATGAACACACGGTTGATTCCCCACCAGTGCCCAAATAAAGGTCAGGAAGTGATGAGCCCTTGCCCAAGTATCTGTTGATAGTGACAGAACTATCCTGGCCACCACCATCTCCCACCCCTGGAAGACCTGTGTTTTGAGAACTACTCCCCTCTCAGCACCAGAAAACTCAGTATAGCATACCCCACTAGATATCACAGAAGCTTTAAGAAAACAAAGTGGGGGGAGGTGGTTTCATTTAATATAGGAAAGCAGAAAAATTTGTTAAAACAAAAGAAAAAAATTGGGTGCTAGTTTCAAAAGTTCCCTTTCTTACTCTGAAGCTATTGCTCTGATGTTCAAGGGAAACGACCATCATTAGTCTCTTTTTTTTCTTTTTCTTTTCTTTTTTTTTTTTTTTTTTTGAGACAGGGTTTCTCTGTATAGTCCTGGCTCTTGTGGAATTCACTCTGTAGACCAAGCTGGCCTCGAACTTGCTCAAAGATCTGCCTTCCTCTGTCTCCTGAGTTGCTGGGATTAAAGGCATGCACCACTATTGCCCAGTAAGCCATTTTTAAAAAACTGACTATACAGCATATAAATTTCATTAACTTATCTGGGATGTAGTTTAGTTAGAATAGTGTTTGCTTAGCATGCTCAAGCCCTGGGTTCTATTCCCAGCAGCACATAAGACAGACATGGTAACCTATGTCTGTTAATTCAGTACTTAGGTGGTAGAGGTAGGAAGATCAGAAGTTCAAAATTACCATAGTCTACATATGGAGTTCAAGGCTAACCTGAGATACAGGAGACTATACACACACACATACACACACATAGATGATAGATAGATAGATAGGTAGGTAGATAGATAGATAGATAGATAGATAGATAGATAGATAGATAGATGATAGATAGTGATAGAGATAGAGATATGGATATAGATATGCACATACATATACATATTTAGGCCAGGTGTGGTAACATATGCCTTTAATACCAGCACTCGAGAGGCAGAGGAAAGGGGAGTCTCTGTGAGTTTGAGGCCAGTCTGGTCTATACAGTGAGACAGACTCTGTCTCAAAAATAAATAAATAATAATAAGACAATAAAACAAGCATATATATAATATACATTTTATATATTATTTGTACATTTTAAACTGTTGTTTCTCCAATTGCTGAATCACAGCTGCTTATTGAGTCACGATGCTGTTTAACTTTGAACTTGAGAAATGCAATTACAATATTGGGAAACCAGATAAAATTTTAACTTCTGTGGTGGTTTGGAAGACAATGGGCCCCAAAGGGAGTGGCACTATTAGGAGGTGTTATGGTGGTATTTTATTTGTACTGAAATGTGATTTTAATTGTATGTTAATAAATAAAGTTGCCCTGGAGTCAGAGCTATTAGAGCCATAGCAAGAGCATGGTGGTTAGAAGAGCTAGGTAGATTTCTGTGTGTTCAGGGATACAGTCAGCATTGGAGACATACGCCTGTAAGACCTGGAGGGTGGTACTTACAGGCAGTGACAAGGCAGTCATGTGGTTGGGTTTACAACCAATGAGAAGGCAGAACAGAAAGGCTATTTAAAGACAGACACACAGGAAGTAGCTCTTTTTCGAGGAAGCTAGGAGCACTACAGGAGGTAAGATTTTAGCTCTGAGCTCTGACCTCTCGGCTTTCTCTTTTACATTGGTTCTGTGTTTCTTATTTTAATAAGACGGTTGGATACATCTACAAGGGGTGGCTTTGTTGGAGTAGGTGTGGCCTTGTTGGAGGAAGTGTGTCCCTGTGGGGTGGGCTTTGAGGTCTCCTATGCTCAAGCTATGCTCAGTGTGGAAGATAGTTCACTTCCTGTTGCCTGCAGCTCAAGATGTAGAACTCCCAGCTCCTTCTCCAGCACCATGTCTGCCTGCAGGCTACCATGTCCTGATGTGATGGTAATGGACTAAACCTCTGAAACTGTAAGCCACCCGATTAAATGTTTTCCTTTATAAGAATTATGGTGAACATGGTGTCTCTTCACAACAATAGAAACCCTAGTAAGACAACTTTCCTCTTCTATGAAGGGAAATTGAAGCTGCCTTTCCTCTCCCTTTTCCTAGAGGAAAAGAAATGAGTGAAAAAGAAAAGGAACATAGACCATAGACCAATGACTTCATCCATTTCATCCAATTGGGACAAACTAGGTGTTGTAAAACAGTGTGCAGCAGCCTTGGAAGGTCTGAGCTAAGGTGCCCGTAGTGGGTGAAGTGTCATGCCTTGCAGACAAAACAGGCAGTGTTACCTAGTGGAAAGTTACTCACACCATGTAGACACAGCATCCACATTGAATGAAAGTTTTATCATTAAAGGGGAAGGGGAGGGAACAGAGAGAAAGAGAGGGAAAGAGAGAAAACAGAGGTGCACATAGCCTCACAGAAAGAGGAAGAGGGAGAGAGGAAGGAAGAGAGAGAGAAAGGGAGGGGTTTTCTCTTAAAGGGGACTTTATGTAAGATGATGTGGTCAGGACGCTGGGCAGACATTCCCTAACACTAGATCTCATTATCACTAGCGGAGCTTAAGGCAAATGAAGTCAAGAAACCATACAGAAGAAATGGCTTTGGGCTGCATTGCACATCAGTGGCAGAATGCTTACCTAGCATGTGCAAGGCCTTGAGCTGGACTCCAGCACCAAAAAGGAGGAGAAGGCAGGAAAGAGGGAAGGACAGATGTAGGGAGGGAGGAAGGGAGGAAGGGAGGCAGGGAAGAAAAAAAGATAAAAGATTCTTTGATCCCAGAAATAGGATTTTAAATAAACTAAATTCTTTTATATTTAATTTTTCAAATAATTTAGTATTTTGTCCTCTGGCATCCATTCTTGTGCCCTGGCATACAGGTGCCCACACTTACATACGCTTACAGTAATAGTAAGTTTTTAAGTTTAGTCTTAAAAATAAGTGTGTGCAACTGGAATAGGATAAAACAAAGAAAAAAAAAATAAGTGTGTGCATTGTAATGTAGCTGGAGTTTTTTGTGTCCACCTGGTTCCTGCATCTGCTCAGACCCAAGTAACTACACGGAGACTTATATTACTTATAAACTGTATGGCTGTGGCAGGCTTCTTGCTATCTAGTTGTTATATCTTAAATTAACCCATTCCTATTCATCTATAAGTTGCCACGTGGCTTGTAGCTTACTGGTACTTTATCCTGCTTCCTCTGTGTCTGGCTGGCGACTGCTGGCAGCAGCGTCTCCTGACTCAGCCTCACATATGACACTTCACATGTATTGTTAATTCGTGCTGATCGGCAAGTCCATCCTTTCACATACTTGTTTAGGATGAGGAAAGCCTCTGAAATCTACTTTAGGAACAGCCTGAGCACTTCTGTGATTCTTTTCTAATGATGCTGACAAAGTCCAGTTGACAGCTGTCCCTGTTGGGCAGCTTGCAACTTTACTAAAAGAACCAGTTTCTACATAGCAGGAAGAGGTCCGTTCTGACCAAGCTTGAGACTGAGTGCTCCCTACTTCTGTGTTAGCCTGGACAGAGAAGAAGAGGGGATGAACTATTTCAATAGTTCTATTTCAATGGAAAGTTTTGAAGGTTTAATCTTTAAGATCAAACAGACTTGCGTTTGAGTCTCAGATGTGCCTCTTTTTTTTTTTTTTTTTTTTTTTTTTTTTTTTTTTTTTTTTTGGTTTTTCGAGACAGGGTTTCTCTGTATAGCTTTGCGCCTTTCCTGGAACTCACTTGGTAGCCCAGGCTGGCCTCGAACTCACAGAGATCCGCCTGCCTCTGCCTCCCAAGTGCTGGGATTAAAGGCGTGCGCCACCACCGCCCGGCTCAGATGTGCCTCTTATTGGTTGTAGGACCTTGAAAAAGTCAATCACAAATCCAGTCAGTTTCCCAAAACTTCAATTTCCAAAGGTAGAACAGATGTAACAGTGTGTAACTCACGATATTTGCTGAGGATGAAATAGCTAATGAACAGTGCCCAGGATGCTGTCTGGTACCCAGCAGACTCAACACATCACACCTTCTAAGAAGGCAAATTCTTGGGAGACCCTGGACTCACACTCTGCCTGGGAGCTGGCTTCCTTGCAACTGACAGAGTGTGACAAAGAGGGACAGAGTTCCATCCTCACAGTGCACACTAGAGAGACTCTGGCCCATGTGGCAGTGGACAGTGGTCAGCCTCAGTGGTTAATAGCAGCTCTCGGTTGTCAGGCAACAAGAAAACAGAGACCCTTGATATTCATCCGTAAGGAAATGAATTCTTAACAACCTGAGGGAGGTTAGAGATTAACTCTTTCTTAGAAGAGTTCTGGATTAGAATGTGGCCAAGAAACTACTTTAATGGAAGCCGTGTGAGACCTTGAGTGGAAGACAGAGCAAAGCAGAATCCGGAAGGCCTGGCATGAGGGATGGAGATGACCTATGTGATGCTCTCACTTACACAGGAATTTTAAAAATGCATAATATAGATCGGACTAACTTTCATGGTATAAAAATATTAAACATTTTTATTATGTGTTGTTTATTCTGTGTGCAGGTGATGAGGTGAGATGGGGGGGGTGGGTATACCCACGCCACAGCATCCAAGAGGAGGAAGGAGTCCCTTTCTCTCCATCATGTGGTGAATCCAAGAGCAAACTCAGGTTGTCAGACTTAGTATGAAATCAGGGATGTAAGGTATGTCAAGGAGATATGTAGATATAATGTTGGAGTAATTGATAAATTTTAGGCCTCCTGAAGGCCTCTCTGCTGATGCAGCAAACCGAATCAGACTGAATTGGAAAGCCCAGGTTTAATGGGTAAAGTATTCCTGGGCGATTCCCAGGCCCTGCAGAGAGAAGAAGGGGACATGAGACCAGAAGAACCACATGTCTGTTTTGGGGGTTGCCACTTATATACCCTGTGGGAGTGGTCTTGAGCCTCTCTGGTGGAGGAGCTGTGTTTGGTGGGCTTTGAAGGGGTGGGTCTAGGAAAAGAGATGGGGAGGTGAGTTGAGGTGGGTCTTCCACCAGACTCCTTCCAAACAGTAAAATCTTCACAATATTAGGTTAAATCAAATATACTCCGAAATCAATGTCATCTGTTTCTTTTTACTCTTTTTAGTGTGGCTACTAGAAAACGTTGTTTCTTTTGTAGTTTACATTATGTTGTTATTGGACAGGGTTGCTCTAAATGAAACTACCAGTCTCAAGGAAGCACTATACACCTGAAGCCAGGGGACAGCAAGACTGTTCAGTGGGTAAAGGTGCTTGCCAACTACCTGAGTTCTGTCCCCAGGCCACAGCATGCAAAGAGAGGAAGGAGAGAACTCACTCCTGCAAGTTGCCCTCTGACCTCCACAGGGGAGCTGTGATATGTATGTGCACATATGATGATTTCTTACTGAAGAAGCAACAGCCCCCAGGCTCATTCCTACAGCGGGAGGAGGTACTCATTTGAATTTGGTTTTCTTAGAATCTGTGCTTTTCTATTGACACTCACCAGTCACCGTGGTCCTCTTCTCCCAAATCATCTCCTTGAGCTAGCATTCACACATCAAGCCAATATGTCCCCTTCCCTAAAACACCAACCTAGAGCCAGGCCCCAGCCCCTGGGCCCCAGAGCACACTTCAGTTCTTCAAGCTTTTCACCCTCTATGCTCTGTCTTTGTTACTGAAACCTTGACAAAGGGCATCAGCCTATGCCCTGTCCTCCCTCCCCTTTGCTTTGTTACCAGACCTATCCCTCTCCATGGGGCCCTGTGGAAACATAAATAATAAATTCTGTGTCACTCAGACATGTTATTAAGCAGTGTTGTTTACTTTGCTAGAGAAGGCATGAGGCATAACAAAACCCACTAAGAGAGTTTATTAAGAAAAGGGAATAGAAAAGATATGCATAGGCCTATGGAATGACTATGCAGGAAGAGAGAGAAGGAATAGGTGAAACCCACTTTTAGAGGTGTCCCCCACCCCCACACGGGCACATATGAGCTTATGTAGCTATGCCACGCATGTGCATAGACTATGTGATCACACAGAGCACGGATTATGTAGGACGTAAAGTCCTAGGATGACTAAGCATCTTGCCTGGCTACTGGACAGTGCATGCATGGTCATATATCTGGGAGAGTGGCTAGGAATTCTAACAAGACATCTCCATAAATTAAAATCCTATATGGAGCTAGGGATGTGATCCAATTGCCATAGATCTTGCCTACCATGCACGGAGCCCTGGGTTTGATCGCTACTAAGGCATAAACTGGGTGTGATGGTGCATGTCCTTAATCTCAGCTCTTGGAAGGTGGAGGCAGGAGGATCAGAAATTCAAGGCCATTTTCAGCTATATAAGAGTTAGAGGCAAGCCTAGGATATATGAGATTCCACCTCAAAAGAAAATACAACACACACACACACACACACACACACACACACACACACACACACAGAGTATGACAAAGACAGTTCTGTCTCTGTACTGCCTAGTCAGAGGAAAAGAATGGGTCCCTTTTTAGACCCTAAACTAATCTGAGTTTCTATCACTTGTAGGCTACAGAATCTAGACTGATATACAGACCCCTTCAGGGTCTACCAGAAGCTCTAGAACTTGCATCTGGATAAAGTGATCTTTTCGTGCCATGGTTTGAAACCACACCAGGCTATGGTTTGAAAACACTTGCTGGGGTCAAGGCAGTTCTTTAGCGGGTGGGATAAAATCATGATTACTTTTCAGATGCAGGAAAATCATTGCTGACAGTTAACTTGAAAGATGAACCAAGAAGGCAAGGGATGAATGACAGGCCACTCCCAGGCCCTCCAGAGACTGCCAGTGTGCTCCCCTCACCCCCAAGCACTGTACCATTCCCAGGACATGGGCGTAGAAGGAAAAGGAAGGGATGTGGGCATGCACTGACGCCTCTGGCCCAAGAGGGTGGAATTTTGGGAAGGGGTGTGTTCTGAAAGTCAGGAGGAAGTTGCCACCCCATTGGAAAGAATCTGCCACCCTGCCTTCCAGCTGAAATATCAGATAGAGACTGTTCTTCTCCAGGACAGGAGGGAATTGGAATGGCCAAAGGGGTTTACTTTTTTCCTGAGGGACTGAATGAAAGAACATGATGTTTCAGGCTCACAAAGGGAAAAAAGATAAGGGGAAAGCAGCAAGTTAAAAAGTCCATTGTGTGTTATCTCTGTTATTTTAGAATTAAATAATACGTGTGGTGGGCTGGGGTCACAGTTCATGCCAGCCTAGTGAGGAGCCCTCGCTTTAACCCTGTAGCCTTGCATTTAGCACTTTTGGCAAAGCTTTTCCTAGAGGTTTTCTGCACTCAGCCTGGCTGAGAAAACTGAAGAACCACTGAATGGAGAAAGGTTGTGTTGACAGAAAACAGGGGGTGCAGGGTGACGATGTGGGCCTGGTAGAGTGCCTAGCGTGTGTGAGTCCCTTCACTCAACCCTTTGCGTGCATGCTTTTACACACACACACACACACACACACACACACACACACACACACACGGAGAGAGAGAGAGATCTGGAACCCTTGAGACATCTAGAAATGTTACAAACCATCACTACACCATCAAGAAGCCAGTAACGGAGGGGACAATGAGAAGGAACTGCCCTGGGACCTCGACTGCCCATGCAGCAGGACAGTCCCTCCACAAAGGTGAAGTCACAGCCCCAGCGGGAGCCTGTTACTGTTGCTTTGGCAAATGGACATGTTGTCAGACTGTCTTACAAATATTTATGTATCTGTGTCGCTTCCTTGGAGAAGTCTCTTTTTACAGGAGGGAGAAGTCAATGCAGACTCTTAACTGGTCAAAGACCTGGGAATAGGTGGCTGCTGAGTGCTCAGACATAAAGGGAGCGTTTACTTCAACCCCACCCCCAACCCCACCCTCATGGCTGGAGGAAGAAAGGGCGTGAAGAATGTAAAGGTGGGAGGACATGGAAGAGTGCTGTGAAGTGACATCTGGACACGACGTGACACGGCCATTGCATTCAGGAACAGACAGCTGCGTGGTTACCTGCACAAGATCACAACAGTCACAATTCTGACACAGACAGGGGGAGGTCTCATGAGGCTCTACCCCTAGTGAGGAGCTACTGGGAACTGATGATTGTTGGGTGTGAGGGAGTTTTTGGTTGGTTGGTTGGTTTTTGTTGTTGTTGCTGCTGCTGCTGTTGTTTTTCAGGGATGTGGCCACTGGAAGGTTGTCCATGCTCTTGCAGTATTTGGAGTCAGTGGAGAAGAAGAAAAGGAAGGAGGAGGAGGACATCGATGACATGTAGGGAGGGAGAAAGGGGGCATTTGGGGTGGTCTTGTGGGAGGGGGATGGAGATGGATATAATCAAGATGCATTGTATGTATGAAACTGTCGAAGAATAAGTAAAATGTTCTTTAAAAATGAGAACAACAAACCACAAAAAATTACAAGCAAACAAAAGACTTAATGACAGCAGGCGCTGGTAATCAGATACATCCATTTCCACCTCAAGGGGCAATAGCACCAGATATCTGTTATCTCTGTTATTTTAGAATTAAATAATACGTGTGGTGGGCTGGGGTCACAGTTCATGCCAGCCTAGTGAGGATCCCTCGCTTTAACCCTGTAGCCTTGCATTTAGCAGTTTTGCGAGGGAGCACAGAGAGGGCGCACCCGCTTTTTAGGCTGGGACGCCACTGCAGGCTGGTGACATAATAAGGACATAATCCTTACACCTGGGACCCACATTGTTTTAACAGGAGCTGTACAACCTGAGTCTAATCCTTTATGTGCATCATTGGCACAGTGTATCAGTTAAATCAATACCATGTGCAACCTTCAGGTCTGGTAAAACTGAGGGCCTGATTACAAGGTTCCCTTCTCACTCTGCTCTTGAGGATACAGTCCCTAGCCAGTCATCATTGTCTTGGGCCTTTGTATAAGGGATGGGGATACAGCTCAGTGGTAGAGGATGTGCTTAGCAATGTTCTGGTCCAACCCCCGCCCCCCCCCACACACACACTCATTATCACATAGGCCACATGTAATTCCTGCTCCTCCCTGACTGGCAGGCTTCAGTTCCCTCCCAGACCACAGGATTATCCAAACAAGCCAACCATAGCCTTCCTACGGGAGCAAAGGGCACCTCACCCTCTTGTTGCACTTGTCTCCTGTAGCCCCTTGCCGTTTCCCGAGTGCAACACCCTCTGGCCCTGAGTGGCCGCCGAGTCCCTCGGGGTGAGCACATTTACCTGATGACGCTGTTGCTCCCCCTTGTCCGGTAGTAGCTGTACTGTATCTGACTCTCACTATAACAGCAGGCCAAGGAGCTCTCGCTCTCCAATAGGGTGCATAGGAAGTAACTGAAATAAGTAGTTCAACTTCTTTTTAAAATTTACCTTTTGTGTATGGGTGTTTTGTTTTGTTCACGTATGTTTTCTGTGCAAGTCTTTAATGCCTTTAATCTCCGAACACTAGGGAGGCAGAGGCAGATGGGCATCTGTGGTTTGAGGCCAGCCTGGTCTACATGGTGGGTTCCAGGCCAGCCATGGCTGCACAATATCAGAAACAAACAAACAAAAAGCATGTGAATTTGAGGAACTAAGCCGTCTTAAGAGTGGGAGAATTAGTCTTCCCCAGGAATGACCCCTCAAGGGTTCAGCCCTGATACCATAAACACAAACACGCAACACTAAATGGACTCAGCAAGTTGTCTTTATATATTTATGAGTTTATATACATAAATAACAATAGCAATTGAAGAGGTCATGAATTTGGGGGCATGGGAAGAGTTGGAAGGAAGAAAGGGATGAGTAGAAATGTGATTATTATTATTTTTTTTTGAGACAGAGTTTCTCTGTGTAGTTCTGGCTGTCCTAGAACTCACTCTGTAGACCAGGCTGGCTTCAAACAAGAAGATCCACCTGCCTCTGCCTCCCAAGTGCTGGGATTAAAGGTGTGCACCACCACCACCCAGCTATTTTAATTAAAAAATAAAATATATATTCATATATATTTTAAAATATATATGAATTTGGGGGCCTGAAAGTTATCTCCATGGTTCCTGAGAAAGGCCTGAGTTTGTTTCCCATGTTAAGCAGCTCACAGCCACCTGTAACACCAGCTCCAGAGGATCCCACACCTCTGAGCTTCTTAAGAACCTTCACACACACACACACACACACACACACACACACACACACACACACACACACACACACAAAATACGCCTTTTAAAACAACACAAAACCTGGGACTGGACAGAGCTAGGTTGGAAGTCCTACTTTGCCATTTGCTGGGTGTGCACTGCACTAAACTCTTTTACAGATATAGTGAAGTGTTTAAAATTATTTTATGTGCATGAGTATTTTGTCTGCATGTATGTATGTTCATCCTGTCCATGTTTGGTGCTCATGGAGGTCAGAGTTATGGATGTTTGTGAGCCACCATGTGGGTGCTAGAAACCAAACCTGGATCTCTGAAAGAAGAACCATAGTTCTTAACCACTGACACATCTCTCCAACCCCATACATCTATAGTTTTACAGAGGTAAGTTAATCACATAAACCACCCCAAAAGATTGTCATAAGTATTTGATGTTGTGATGATATGTGTTCCCTGCTAGCAGAGAACCCACAGAGGTAGGAATCCGTAGACAGTAGACTTACTGCCTCTTTCCCAAGAACTCTTAGAGGGGCCTTGCCCAAAGAGTCTGAAAAGATTAAAAAAGAGTGGCTTCTGGGAAAGTCTAACAGTACAATATAGACACATGAAAAATGGAAGGCTTATATGTACCTACATCTGTGACTCCCTTCAAGGATTGTTGTAAGAGTCGAATAAAACGGCTCGGCACAGTGGCTAGTGCACAGTGGTCACCATGTAAGTATGAGATATAACGATCATTGTATACATAAGATGGATATTGGGTTCTTATAGGTACCTGTGGGCATTTTATTTCTCAGTATTTACTTTGTCTTGTTTTTGTGTTTGTGATTTAAAAAAAAAATATATGTTCATTAGTTACCAGGCCTGACTATTATGAGGTTCAACTGTAATGTTCTATCTAAAATTTTTTTTTCTTTTTTTTTTTTCAGAGCTGAGGACCAAACCCAGGGCCTTGCACTTGCTAGGCAAGCGCTCTACTACTGAGCTAAATCCCCAACCCCTAGAAATATTTTTTAATTAAAAAAATCTTGCCTACATTAAGTGGAGTATCATTTTTGGAGAAGACATTTAAAATCCCATTTCATTTTCCACTAAGGTTTGAAACACTGTGTCAAATGATCAATTTTGTATCTGACACTTTGTAAGACTGCTTTTTTTTAAAAATCATGCTTTGTCTTTCAAACTATATTAAACTTTTAAGATGGAAAAAAATTGATGTGCATATGTCCATGTATGTGCATTGATTAGTGTGCATGAATGTGTGTGAAGGCCAGAGGTTGACACCAAATGTCTTCCTCAATTGTTTCTAAACTAAATGTTTTTGAAACAGGGTCTCTCTGAATCTGAAGCTCACTTACTTGGCTAGGCTGGCTGTCCAACAAGTCCCAGGATGCTCCTGTCTCTGCATCCTCAGCATTAAAATTACAAGCATACACCACACACTGGCTTTTTATATGGGTACTTGGGATCGAACTCAGGTTCCTATGTCTGTGCCTGATAAGCACTTTACTAACTGAGCCCAGTAACTTCAGCTCCAGAGGGATTGAACCTCTGGCCACCACAGGCACCTGCACTCACAGCCCTTATCTTTGGGGTTTTTTTGTTTGTTTGTTTGTTTGTTTTTGAGACAGGGTCTCACTATGTAGCCTAGGTTAACCTTGAATTCCTCCTCCTCCTGCCTCTGCCTTCCAAGTGCTGAGATTTCAGGTATGGACCATCATGCCTATCTATTTGCTGAAATTTAATGTAAAATATCCTCTGGCGACACTCTCCAGGAGTTTCACTGTACGTGGTCACTGGAGTCTCACTTTTGACAGTCACTAATCCTATGAAAGAGTCTGTCCTGCATTTGTACAAAGAAACAATGAGACGTTTGGGGGAGGGTTCCTGACTGTCTAAGTTCTCTGGACAAAATTAGGTGTGAACTGTGTGCACTCTGGAAAGGAATGAGCTGGCCGCTGTACAGCTAAGCTCTGTATTGTTCTGTGAACCCAATTCCTGGTCCCCGAGATTGTTTGGGGTTGGACTGACCTTCTGAACTGGATTTCTTTTCAGATGGGTGTATTTTTCCTTATTGCAAATTTCCTCCAATTCATCATCAGAAATTATAGCCACTTTTCTGGGAGCTTATGACCCTGGTTTGGATGGCTTATGAACTTGCCTTTCAATAAATCCTTTTTCAATTTCTTCATGGCACCACTACCCTCCCCCTGTGATGCTGTCTTAGTCTTCTGTCACCATTTTCTGTACCCTCCCGCTATAAACCACTTCCTTTGGGTCACTGTGTTCTCTTGTAGGAAAATCAAAATAAACAAAACAAACAAAAAAACTGGAGGTGTTTGCTTTACCATTCACTAACAATTCCTGGTCCTTTTGACTTAAATGCAAGTCACACTACATTACAAAATTTTCTATACTATGAGGACTGCCATGGCATCTCACACAATCTACACTGCACTGTGGGTAATTTTTGTTTCTTTGAGATGTGTCTCATGTAGACCAGACTGGTCTTGAACTCCTGATCCTCTGGTCTCCACCTCCTAAGTGTGGAAATTATAGATATGCATGATCACACCCAGATTTCACCATGGGCAATTTGTGGCAGACCTCTTATAAATGAAACTGTCTGCTACCTTAGACAACTAATTTCTCTCTGGGTTTTCCTATCTACAATGTTTAATCACTCATTTATATTTCATCTAAGGCCAATTTATAAATGTAAACACTGTAGCAATGAATTAGATATAAAAAAGCATGCAGTAAAGTATAAAAACAAGATTCAAGCTGGGTATGGTGGTGCATGTCTTGAGTCCCAGCACTCAGGAGGCAGAGACAGGCAAATCTACATGAGTTTGAGACCAGCCTGTTCTACACTACAGAGGGAGTTCCAGGACAGCCAGGCTACACAGAGAAACCCTATCTTAATAAACGAAGAAGAAGAAGAAGAGGAAGAGGAAGAGGAAGAGGAAGAAGAAGAAGAAGAAGAAGAAGAAGAAGAAGAAGAAGAAATATTCAAATCAGCAAGTCCATGTCTAAAAGCTAGTCGGGGAATAGGGATGCCACTCAGTTGGTAAAGTGCTTGCCCAGCATGCAGGAAGCCCAGGGCTTAACTCTCTATATTCCATAAAACAGGCATGGTGGTGCATGTGTGATCCTAGTGCTCTGCAGATAGAAGTAGTGGTATCAGAAGTTCAAAGCCACACTGGAGGTAATCCCAGTCTTTGAGAGGTAAGCAGGAGGATCTCAAATTTGAGGCCATCATGGCTAGATACAGAGTTCTAGAACAGCTTGGGGCAATTTAGCAAGCTCTTTTTTTTTTTTAAGTCTCAAGTCAGTGAGACGACTCAGCAGGAAAAAGCATTCACAAAATCCACAGCAAAAAGAGAGAACCAACTCCCGACGGTTGTCCTCTGACCTATGAAGCATTAATCTAATTAATCTTATCAATAAAAATCAGGAGTCAGATAATGGGGTAAAAACCTGAAAGATCAGAGAAGCAAGGGAGCAGCCACAGTCACTTCCTACCTCTCTAGTTCCTCCATCCAAAAGAGGCCATGATCCTCTCTCCACCCCGCCTTACTACTTCCTGTATCCTCTCTGTCTACAATCCTCCAAGCCTCTATGGTTAATTTTGATGAGCTAGTGGCTGGCCCCACCCTCTGACCCCAAGCAAACTTTGTTTGTCAGAACACAATCAAAATATCACACATTTCCCCTTTTTTGTCTAAATAAAAAGCAAAGGTTTTAACTAACAAAGTAAAACTATATACAATAAGTACAATAACTATATACAAATATATACAGCAATAATTACAGTAACAATGTCCAGTCCATTTTCAATTGGTAAATTCAGAGAAAATACTCCATTATCTATTCCATCTTAGTAAGTCCAAAGTGTTGTACTTAATTCACTTTCTATCCTAACTTGCATTACCAACCCAAAACTATCTTTTTATGTCTCTCAACCTTATACACTTTACACATTTTTTGTGAGTTTCTTTTTTGCATCTGGTAACAAAGAAAACTATAACTATCTGGTCTTCAACACCATCAGAGACTTGAGAAGGAGATAAAATAACCTGAGTAAACAGGAAGTACGGAGCAAACAACTTTCAAAACTAAGAAATGACAGAAACAGCTGGCTGCCTGGACAGTCACCCAAGGTTCCTCTGTAATTTGGGGGCATCCATTTTGGCCTGCAGGCCTAGAATATCTGACAGACTTTTCTGTGAAGCAGGAATTTTGAAGGACTGTCTCACCTTGTCTTGGCAAAGTTCAGCAGTCACTTACTTTTGTGTCCTGCTTGTCCAATTTGAACAGCATACTCTTAGCAGTTGAAGCAGGGGCAGTTTCTTTCCCAGTGACTAATTTTTGCCACAAAGAAAGTAAATTCCATATGGAGTTTCTTCAGTGCCCATTATCTTCTCTGAAGTAGATTGGTGCTGCCAGGAGTAGACATGTCTCATTGTCATTTAAAAAAAAAAGAATCTTATGTTATTAAACATCTTAAATGCCATATTCTGTAGATCTCCAAAGTTTTTGAAGATCACCTGTCTATCTAAAATATATCTGTGATGGATCTTGAAATCATACCTAACACAACTACAAGTTTGATTATAATAGGTGACTAACTACTAACTACCAACCTGCATTTTTTTTTGTTTTGGTTTTTCAAGACAGGGTTTCTCTGTGTAGCTTTGCATCTTTCCTGGAACTTGCTTTGTAGACCAGGCTGACCTCAAACTCACAGAGATCCACCTGGCTCTGCCTCCCAAGTGCTGGGATTAAAGGTGTGCGCCACCACCACCCGGTGTATTTCTTTATTATTCCAAATAGTTTGTAATAATAACTTTCAAGGACTGGAAATTTATATTACATTGTTAAATGAGCTGTATAGGTACAATACCTTAAACAAAAATAGAAACTATGTACAGTATGTTCTAACAAAAATAACCTTAAATTTGTATCAATATGTAAAAATATCTTAAATGAGTAGAAACATATATATATATATATATATATATATATATTACAACAAAAATACCATAAAATTTGTATCAATATACAAAAATCTATACCAATGTAAAATATTTAAGACCAGTAGTTGCTCTTTTGGTTAAAAGTAGATTCAATAATCTACCCTTTTGTTTTATTTCTATACCCCCCTTTTCTTTTTAGAACAAGATCCCTGAATCTAATTTCCTTTGTTCAGCTTTTTTCCTGACCATAACCAATAATAACTTGTAACCAACCCCTCTAAAAGGTGACAAATATTTATGACCCACTGAATGACCAAAAACTGCCTGCTCCATCTCTTAGGAATGTGGGTGTCATGTTCTTAAAATTACTTTCCATTGCCTGGGGGATAACAGCATCTTTAGGGGACCCTGAAAAAAAAATTGGGATAATTGTCAAGTCCTGGAAGAGCTAGCTGTACCATTTGTTGTTCATGAGAAAGTGCAAGATTTATGTTAAATCCTGGTTAGAGTAGTCTGTGAGGCTGGACCATCTCAGATAGCCACCTTGAAATTGTCCTGAGCAGTTTGCAGTCCAAAGCCAATCTTTAAGTAGTGTTTGTCAGCTTAATTTTATTACCAGATTCTGGGTAGAATCGCTGTTGTGGGGCCCCATCCTCCTTTTGGAGACTTTAAAATCATTGTTAGGCATGGTCATGGTTTGCTGAAGAAAACTTAAACATTTTAAATGTCATTTGCAGCAGATCTCAAAGACATTAAAGGACCATAATTTATTATGTACATCCAGAGTACAAAAACCTAATTCCTAGTTACCTAACAGAGACTCAAACCCGAAGTCTTGTATAGAAAGCTAAATGAAGCCTTTTTCTAAAATTAGTTAGTACTCTATATGACCATTAATATCATGACAAAAAGTTGAATATATATATGTATATATTATTTTTATAAATTTTGAGATATTTATACCTTAAGAGAAGTTTTAAAGAGTCAAAACCAAAGGATTATGAGGTTAGTGGCAATAGAATAGTCCCTTAATTTTGGTTTTGCTTCTGTCCCATATCAGGTGGCTCTTCTGACATGAGATAGAGATTTTGTATTTTACTTTAACAACATGCTTGGGTTTAGAGAAGGAGAGAGTCATGCGCCAATTCCAAAGTCAGCTTTAATTTTTAATTGAACTGGGACTACAAAAAGACCATTTGCATTATATGTTTATAGAGAAGAGCAGAAAAAAGCATTTGGGAAGATTTATAAAATGTAATACTGTTGGAAATGTGCAATACCATTAGGCCAATTTACTCTTTTTCTTGGGACATTTTCTCTAGATAATTCATCCTTTTTCTTTACATGTCTCATTTGTCCAGTGGTCTTCAGATTCTTTAGCTGGATTCCTTCACTCTCCTGAACAGACAAAAACAAAACCCTGCCCCAAGCCTAACTTTGGGGAGGTTCCCTTTTGGTAAGTTATATCTGATTAAATTTGTTAGTCTTACAAGTTAGTTTAGATTGAATGGCCATGCTGTTTGATGAATTATTGCCTCTTCTAATCAAGAGGTCTCTCTTGTTCAAATTTAATCTTCATCAATTTTGATGGTATATTGTTGTGTTTGCTCTTTTGGGGGGCCCACCACCCAGCTTCCAAATAAGTCACACATGGAGGCTTATTCTTAATTATAAATGCCCAGCCTTAGCTTGGCTTGTTGCTAGCCAGCTTTCCTTAACTTAAATTAGCCCCATCTGTCTTTTGCCTCTGGACTTTTCCCATTCTCTTACTTCTGCAAATCTTACCCTTACTCTGTGGCTTGCTGTGTAACTGGGTGGCTGGCCCCTGAAGTCTTCCTCCTTCTCTGGCTACTTTCTTTTTTCTTCCCAGATTTCTCTTTCTGTATATTCTCTCTGCCTGCCAGCTCTGCATATCCTTTCTCCTGCCTTGCCATTGACCATTCAGTTCTTTATTAGACCATCAGATGTTTTAGACAGGTAAAGTAACACAGCTTCACAGAGTTAAGCAAATGCAACATAAACAAAAGTAACATACCTAAAATAACATTCTACAACAATAGTATCCATAGCTTTTCTTCACCTGTGGAAACAAAAGCAAAACCTCTTACCCAACTTAACACATATCCTGGTTTTCATTCTGAAGTCATCACATCTTTAAAGTATACAGGCTGACCTAATTCAGCAGTTTTTTCTATTTGCCAATGTCTCTCCACAGCTGTTGTTCCTTTCTCATTAGCATTTAGAAAATTTAAAGTTCATAAAGCATTATGCAATCTATTTGTGGGGGTCTTTATCACCCCTTTCTGTTTATTAAGCATATCTTTTAGAGTTTGATTAGATCTTTCTATAACTGCTTGCCCTGAAAGATTGTGTGATATACCTGTAATATGCTTTATGTTGTAATATGCAAAGAAACTGTTTCATTTTACTAGAGACATATGCTGGAGTATTGTCAGTCTTAACGTGTACAGATATCCCCATAATGGCCATAACTTCTAATAGATGTGTATGGTGTACATATTTTCATTTTCCAAACTCTGAAAAATGAAACATATCCATTTGCCAAATTTCATTTCTTTGAGTACCCTTTGGATTACTTCGTGCAGGTAGTGGAATTTGGTTATACAAAGAACAAGCAGGACATTTTAATGGGGGAATGTCTTTCTGTATGCTGTGAATATGTGTTGCTTTGATTGGTTGATAAATAAAGTTTTGGCCTATGGCAAGGCAGCTTAAAGGAGGTGGGAAATTCAAAGAGAGAGACAGGAAAAAGGCTGGTGGAGATGCCAGTGAGCTGCCCAAGGAGCAACATGTAATGGGATGCAGGTAAAGCCACTGAACATGTGTTGATAAATAGATTAATAGTTATGGGCTAATTTAAGATATAAGAGCTAGCTAGCAAAAGGCTTGAGCCATGGCCATGGAGTTACAATTAATATAAATGTCTGTGTGTTTACTTGGGGGACATGAGTGGGAGAGATTTGGCAAGTCGCAGGCCGAGACACAGGAAATCTTTCTACTACAACATTTCCTTGGCCTGTTGCCAAGTGATGGGAATATCTTTCTTCAAACCCTTGCTATTGACACGATGTTTCTTATAAAATTCTGAGGCTTCTAGCACATTTCCTACCAATAGTTGATCAATTTCATTATTACCTTGTGCTAAAGGGCCTGGTAGACCTGTGTGGGATCTGATATGTGTTTTATATATAAGGGATCATTTCTATTTCTAATTATTTCTTGTAACTGAACAAATAAAGTCAATTCTGAATAATCTGGAATAAATTCAACAGTTTCAATATGTAAAACAACTCTTTCTGCATATTGAGAGTCAGTAACTATTAAGAGGTTCTGGAAAATCTAATAATAGCATGAGTGAAACATTTCACTATTAAGATAATAATTTTTACCTTATCAAGCTGATGAAAGATTATGCTGGCTGTACTTCCAAGAGGGGAGGCTAAAATCTTTTTAGATTATGGATTAGCCTATAGAAAAATGTCTGCCGTAAATCAAACAGTGAAGGGGAAGATGAATAGGAATCTCATTTACACAACTTAAGTAAAACATAGATAGCTCTTTGAACAGATGAAGATAGGTTTCTTCTATATGCCAGAATCTAATGAATATTTGTATGTATAATTCAGCTATTATTTGGCTTAAAAGGGCTTATTGGGAAATGTTATCATTTTTACTATTTTATACAGAGAAAATATTTTCCAGTTTCAAATAACCCTGGACTTTTGAATTATAACCTGTTTTTATGTTTAAAAAAAGTCTGTATGATATACTGGTTTTGTGTATTTTCTGTCTATCTCCTATAATAAGAGAAGCATTTTTTAAAGTTTATTTTGTTCAGTGATAGGATTCTCAAATATATAGAACAGTGCTTTGTACAAAGTTGGCACTTGTAATTGTTCAATAAATAAATTGACACTTAAATAAAAAAATAGATTTTTTTTAAAAAAAAAAAAAATAGGGCGACTGTTGATACCTTTAAAATATCAGCATCTGTTGTGGCCTGCTTATGTACAACCTGAACAGTCGGTAACTATTCTTTAAAATGCCTTTTAATATTTTCCCCAGAAATGTACATTAGTTTGTAGTTTGCTTATGAGATTAGAGGAATGTTAATCTGGTTATTCCATTGCTGTAACAAATCATATATCCATAAATTCATTGCTATGTTAGCCACATATGGCTTTAATTTTCCTCTCTGTCCTTCTGGCCGTATACACTCAACCCATTGTTTTACCTGAGATAATGTTCCAATCCCTAAAAGCTAAACATTTACCTCTTGAAGAGGCCAATTTGGATGTGTAGATTCTGGTGCAGTTATTGTTACATCTGCCCTTGTGTCTATAAGACCCTCAATTACAATATCATTTATTTGTATTTTTAACTTTGGCCTTTAATCACTCATAGAAGTTTGACAAAATATTTGCTTTATGTTTTTTTCAGTTTCTCATGAAATTTTTGTTTTATGTTCTAAAGCTGTTCTATCATCCAGAGCAGTTTTTTTTTTGTTTGTTTGTTTGTTTTTTAACAACAGACATTAGGTCCTTTAATTGTTCTATGGGAGTTTCCCCTATGATGACAAGCAATGATTGAACCAAATATGACATGGGGGCTATGAGAGGCCCCCAAAGCATTTTCCAGTGACTAAGGGAAGTGTCTGTCCCCTGTTAATCTGCATTCATTCATCCAATGTCTACCTTTGCCACACCTTCTGCATACTCCAGAAGGCAGGGGTCTTCTGTTTGGATTATTCCTAGAAAAACATTGTCTCTAGGAACACTTTGCCTACAATCCCTTTTTAGGTGACCTTGTTTACCATAATTAAAACATCTGACATCTTGATTTTTCTTCAAGCCTCTGTAAATCACCTCTCCTATCGAAGCACCATCATGGTTATGAGATTCAATATTGACGGTATCTCAGATCCTCTATGGGTGGTGATCTTGCCTTTAAAGGCCTAATTACCCTTTTTGCATTGTAAATTCACATTTTCAAAAGTCAAAGATTCAATTATTATGTCTAGCTTCTGAATTTGGTATCATTCTATTTACAGATGAAGTCAATCTTTGTAAAAAATCAATGAAGGTTTCTTTTGGACCTTGTATAACTTTAGTAAATGACTGTTGCTGTGGGATATTCTCTATGCTATGAATGTGTTGCTCTGGTTGATTGATAAATAAAACGCTGATTGGCCAGTAGCCAGGAGGAAGTATAGAATAGGTGGGACAAAGAGAGAGGGAATTCTGGAAAGTGGAAAGTTGAGTCAGGAGACGCTGCCAGCGCTGCCATGAGAAGTGAGATGTAAAGATACCAGTAAGCCACGAGCCAGCAAGGTATAGATTTATAGAAGTGGGTTAATTTAAGATATAAGAACTAGATAGCAAAAAGCCTGAGCCATTAGGCCAAACAGTTTAAATAATATAAGCATCTGTGTATTTATTTGAGTCTGAGTGGCTGCCGGCCCAGGCAGGACTGGAGATAACTCCAGCTACAGACTGTTCTCTTTTTGACTTCTTCAACTTGGTGCCAAGTATTCAAAGCTACTACGTAACATAGAGCCAGGGTATGGGCATCATATATAGCCTGTCTTTGTACATCAGCATAATTGCCCTCTTCAAGAAGTTGATCTTGGGAGATTTCAATACTTCTAGTCCTACTTTGTTGTTCAATGGTCTTAGCCTCATCTTTCCACCAGGTCCTCCACTGTAATTGAGGACCAGGTTCCAATACTGATGTAACCAAGTCTCTCCAGTGTTGTGGGAGAATTCTACTACTAGTTGACCATGAATTTAACATGTACCTCACAAAAAGTGAATGCATACCATATGAGACTACTGCTTCGTTAAGTTTCCTCAAATCTAACATTTCCACAGGAATCCAGTCAGCTCTTACACAGCCTTGGGGATGCCTGTCATTTGGCAGTTGTTTCTGTATGGTGACTGGATAAATTAAGGTTGTTTTATGTTTTTTTTTTTTTAATTACCTTAAGCTGTTCCTTTCTAATTTCACAGTGTAATATTGAGGTTGGTTCTCCCTTAAATTCCTTTGTCTTTATCTGAATATCTCTATTATCTGTTTTAATAAGTTTTTTAAGGCTTCTAATTTAGCAGTCAAAACTGCATTATTTTCTTTAGTAATTAGTTGTAGGGCTTGCATATTATCAGTCAATTTCTCATATTTGGCATTGGTATCAAACAACTTTTTTAGGGATAAAACAAGAATTGCCAGACTGATAATGATTATAATTAACATTATGTAAATCACAGCTAAGTTAATTATCCCCTCAGTTAATTGTTCCATTTTATGATTGTGGAATCATACAGAGACATAACTCCCTCCATTGTAATAGTGTCTCCCATTTTTTAACTGGGGGGCAGGGAACTCTTCTTTTTTTTACAATTCCCCCTTTAAAAAGTCCCAGTTGTCTCAACACACACACACACACACACACACACACACACACACACACACACACACACATCCTGAAGCATGTGTACACCCTTATACACACACAATACACACACACTAGTAATAATTATTTTTAAAAAGCAAGAAGTCATTTTCAATGTGTCTCAGTAGTAGTTAGTTTGCCTAGCATATGTGACTCCTGCAGTTCAAAGCCCAGTATCAAAAAAAAGTTATATTGTCCATTGCCCTAAAAATCCTTTGTGCTCTACCATGTCCATCCTCCCTTCAACCTAACCCCTGCACTTTTTAGCCTAGAATGAAATTCAATTTAACTGTGTTGAGCATTCTGACATGCCCTAGCAGGGGTAGCAGTGTTGGACATTAGATCTGTTCTATTCACTATCAAATTTCACACCCTATCTTTCTCACTGAAACCTAATTGAGCTCTTTTCCATCATAGCCTCTCAGTTTAAATCCCATGATACAATTCAGGAAATGAACACACTGTTTCCATCTAGAGTTAAAAAAAAATTGAGTTTAGCAGAGTAAATAAATCTCTGTTAGTAAAACTTAGCTCTTGTAGCCATTATTTAATTGATTTGGGGGTTGGCAAGATGGCTGAGCAGGTAAAAGAACTGGTCACACATGACTGACTACCTGAGTTCAATCCCTAGAGTCATTTAAAAATGAAAGGAACTGACTTCAAAAAGCTTTTTATCTACACACACACACACACACACACACACACACACACACACACATTCATTTGAAGTTAGACACAATTCTCACTCTGAAGTGCAAATACATCAGAGGTATAACAGGCACGTGAATTTTCAGAACTCCCCTGCAGTGTGCCTGGGATGCAAAGGAAGCACTACCTGAGTGTTTCCATACCTGGGGAGAAATGCAGCCAGGGAAACGTTAGGATCAGAGTAACCGCTAAGAAACGTTTGTAATGAGAAACTGAACATCCCTCCCACTGACAGCCAGTAGCTTCCTCTGGATCAACACTGAGTCTGCATAGAATATCGTTATCAACAGGGATCTAAAAGGCACGGGAGAAATCATTTTCTCTAACTTCCTTCTAACGTTAATTACTGACTTGGTTTCTAGTAGGGTTAAAAAAAATTAAGATAAATGCTTCTCTAGAAACTAAAATTCAGTAAAATGTTTACGTTTTTAAATTATGTTTTAAGTATTGAGAGAGGTGTGGGCTCTGGGCTCTGGTGTGCATGTGAAGGTCAAAAACAACTCATGAGAGTCGGCTCTCCCCTTCCAGCACGTGGGTTCCAGGGATCAAACTTGGGTTGTCAGACGCAGGCGCCTTTGTCTATGAGCCGTCACACTGGCCTCAAATCTATTTTTAATAAAATTAAAAGATTTTCAAAAGTATGGTACCAATTTTAGAAATTTCAAAAAACAAACAGACTTTGAAAACTGTGTTACTAAAATAGACCTGACCTTTGCTATTTGTCTAATGAATCCTCCAGAGCAGAAAAGATTTCACCCATTGAAGGTACAGTGGAGCTAACTCATCTGCAGTCCTTCATTTAATTAGCTAAATTCTTCCAGATGGGGAACAGTTGAAGCAGAATGATGGTTCTGAGCTCTTGGAATTGTCAGTAAGTACAACAATATGCTCCATGTATAAAGGGGTGCCCTTTGTCTTTACCTTCGCCTAGCAATGAGGAAGCCAGCATTTGGTAATATCATCTTAGGCCACTGAGAAAGATCTGTTCTCATTTTATCCAGTTTTCAACAAGCACATATCCAGCGCTCCCTCCTCCCCCTCAACAAACACTGGAGATAAAAACCAGGCAGGCCCTGCCCTTAGAGACTCTCAAAGTGTCACAGAGGTTGTCTTCCGTGCATGGCATGTATGGTGATTGGATAACAATCTGCTGCATCAATGGAGTAAATGATACAGTTAGATAAGGAGCTGCTTTCATAAAGCTCTGGACAGAAGGCTTCTATCAGAGCAGAGCACTGGGCTCTTCAGCTGTCAGGGCGAGCTCTGCAAAGAAGTTTACCAGGCAGGAGTGAGTAAGAATTCCAGGCACAGAAAACGATGCTTACAAATATAGTATCATGTATTTAGACAAGAGCCAGTAATTTGGTGTGGCTACAGAGTGATGCGTCTATGGAATGTGGCAGAAGGTGGTGAGGTCACAAAGATAGGGTGTGGGTTCATATGAGGGGACCCTGAAAGCCAACTCACTTAGCATGTGGTCGTGTTTGAGAGAGCTGACACAAGCCACGGTATTAGAGGATGCATAGAAGGAGAAAAGGAAACAGAAGAGAGAGAAGGAGAAGCGCTCATCTGTACCACGCAGTAGCTCAGATCCTCTGCAGATTTATAGTAAGCCTCATTTAATCCCTGCACTAGTCCCGCTGGCCACATAATGTTGTCCTTGTTTTCAGAGGAGGAAACTCAAGTTGTGCAGTTGTCCTCAGATCACACAGCTAATAATAGACAGAGCTGAGAGTGGAAACTAAAGGTACTAAAAACCTTATTAGAGACCGAAGATACTGCCCAACGTGTAAATTACTATCAGAAAATACACAGTGGAAGACAGGAGAAAGTTGGTGAGTGACCAAGGAAGGAAAAGCAAGAGTGTACAAAGGGATATTTTACAGCGAGGGCACTGCAGCACAGGAAGTGGAAAGATAATCATAGAAAACCACAACACGTGTTTTTTCAATGCAAAGCCCCAGGGAAGAGACAGCCAGGATATGACTCTGCCTCTCACACAGACATCCTTAGCATTTGGTATCACTCTTCAGTCTTCTTTTTTTAACTTTAAACAATTTGTTGAGAGTAACAAAGACCCAGCTCATGATCTTGCAACTTTAATGCTCTAATCAGAAACAGATGGTGCCTAGTTTCCTAGAAACTGCAGAATTTTGAGGACATCACTCTGCCCCACACCACTGATTTCAGTTCCTTCACAGATAGTGACAAGTGCCACATAATGTGGCTGCTGGGCACCGCACTGGAACATCTGTCCTCCTAGCTAGAGAGTTTTTTAAAGGTTACAACCTTTTTTCCAGGGCACCAAGCTTGATGACCTGAGTTCCATCCTTGGGAACCGCATGCTAGAAGGAGAAAGCCAAGCCCCATAAACTGACCTCTAACCTGTACATATATGCAGGGGGTATACATATGCATATATGCCTACATGCACAGAAATGAATTATTTTTTTTTTCAAAATCCTCCATTTTAGTGTATCTCTTTTTAATTTCAAAATAATTCCTAAGCTGGGCATGGTGTTTAGTCCCAGCACTAAGGAGGCAGAGTCAGGAGGGTCTCTGTGAGTTCAAGGCCAGCCTGGTTTACATAGCAAGTTCCTCAACAGCCAGGGCTATATAGTGAGACCAGTGTCTCAAAAATAAAAAACAAAAAACCCAATAACATTTAAAAATATTCCTTTTTATTGTTAAAAAATTAAACATTGAACATCATTGGAATGTAACTTAGTGTAGAAAACTATAGAGGCTATCCAGAACATGGAAAATTCAAGAAACTCCCACTGACTTGAGGAACCTAAAGATATGAATCTGGGTGCTGCATGTAACTGGGTATCCTAGATAGAATCCTGGAACAAAAAAGACCATTATGTTAAAAGGCAAGCAGGTCCAGTGAGATGGCTCAGTGGAAAAAAACACTTGTTTCACAAGCCTGACAACATGAGTTAAATCCCTAGAAACCAAAGTAGAAGGAGAACTTCTGGAAGTTGTCCTCTGATCTTCACATATGTACATGTGTAACACCCCCCCACACACACACACAGTATGAAAGTCAGATATAATGGTGAATGCTTGTAATCCTAGTATGCCAGAGGTGGCTCAAGGCTAGCCCAGACTTTACATAGTGAGATTGTAGCTTGGGGTGGGGAGAAAAGAAAGACAAAGTATGCTTTGAGGGGGTATACTGGATAGTTCTATGTCAACCTGACACAAGCTAAAGTCATCTGAGCGGAGGGAACCTCAAATTAAGAAACTGCCTCCATAAGATCTGGCTGTAGGCAGCTGGGCGCAGGAGCACATGCATTTTTGTTTTTTTCCAAGATGAAGTTTCTCTATGTAGCCCTGGCTGTCCTGGAACTTGATTTGTAAACCAGGCTGGCCTTGAACTCAGAGATCTGCCTGACTCTGTCTCCCAAGTGCTAGTATTGAAGATGTGTGAGGCAAAGGCAAGTGGACCTCTATGAGTTCAAGGCCAGCCTGGTCTACATAGTGATTTCCAGGACTGTCAGAGGTATATAGTGAGAACTTGTCTCAAAAAAAAGCACACAAACAAACAAAAACGATCCAGCTATACATAAATCTATAGGGCATTTAATTAATTAGTGAGTGATGGGGGAGGGCCCAACCTATTGTGGATAGTACCACCCCTGGGGTGGTGGTCCTGAGTTCTATAAAAAAAAAAAAAAAAGCAGGTTGTGTATGCCTTTAATGCCAGCACTGGGGAGGCAGAGCCAGGCGGATCTCTGTGAGTTCAAGGCCAGCCTGGTCTACAAGGCGAGTTCCAGGAAAAAAAAAAAAAAAAGCAAGCCATGAGGAGCAAGCCAGTAAGCAGCACTCCTCTCCAAGGCCTCTGCATCAGCCCCTGCCTCCAGGATCCTGCCCTGTTTGGTTGTCTGTCCTGACTTCCTTTGATGTTGAATAGTGATAAAGCATAAACCAAATAAATCCTTTTCCACCCCTAGTTGCTTTTGGTCATGGTGTTTCTGTTGTTGTTGTTGTTTTGGGGGGGGGGACAGGTTTTTCTGTGTAACAATCCTGGCTGTCCTGAAACTCTTTTTACAGACCACACTGGCCTAAAACTCACTCACAGTGATCCCCCTGCCTCTGCCTCCTGAGTGCTAAGATTAAAAGGCACGTGCCATCATGCCTGGTGGTCATGGTGTTTCTACACAGCAATAGCAACCCTAACTAGGACAGGGAACTTGCTTGGTTTTAGAGACAAGATCTTGCTATCTATTATTTATGTAGCTCTGGTTGGCCTAGAACTCACAATTTAGACCAAGCTAGCCTCAAACTCACAGAGATCTGCCTGCCTCTGCCTCCCAAATTCTGGGATTAAAGATGTGAGCCACCACACAGACTAAAGTATGCATTTTAGTTAACAATATGTTAACAGTGGCTCATCAGTTGTGACAAATATTAATGCGATCTGTTAACCACAGGAAACTAAAGGTTTGCTTACGAAACAAACACTGCATCCCTCTGATTGTTTCCTTGGAATAAAACCCCGAGAGTGAAATGGCTTAGTCAAACTATGGAAACATTTTTCTCCTCAGAGATACTCATTTTTAAAGTAATATTGTGATGTGATGAGAACAAGTAACTCGAAGTGAATATGAGCAATGTCCATTCTATACACCTCTGAAAATGTCACAGGGAAACCTGATAGTATAAACCATTAATGTACACTGAAAAAGGAAGAAAAGAAGCAAACAGTTACAAATGTGTACCTGACTCTTTACCAATAACTAGCAGCCATGCCTTTATCTCAGCCTTTCCTCCTGGTTAACTCCTAAGAATGGAAGGCGACCTAACAGAGCATGACGCTTGGCTGCCTCATTTGACAACTAAAACAGCAGCTCAGAGCAATGAAGCAATCTGCCCGAGGTCACACAGCTTGTGAGCAGTGGGCAGGAGAGCCTGTACTCCCAAGGACTGCACACCTACTGAACTGACCTTGAGGCTGGTCCAGTGAACTCACCTTTTCTGGCTTCTGGTGGTTAAAAGTAGTGATCAACAACCAGATCTGAGTCTTCTTATTTTCCTTTATTGCCTCCTATGTTTTGGACATGGTTGTAAGGAATGAGAGAGAGAGAGAGAGAGAGAGAGAGAGAGAGAGAGAGAGAGAGAGAGAGAGAGAGAGAGAGAGAGAGAGAGAACATTAGTTTATGTGCACCACATGTATGCAGGAGCCCAAGAGGCCAGAAGAGAGCATTGGCTCCTCCTGGAACTGGAGTTACAGGCAGTTCTGAGCTTCCATGTGGATTCTGGGAACTACACCTGAGTCCTCTGCAAGAGCAGTAAGTGATTTGACATCTGAGCCATCTCTCTAGCCCCAGTTTTTAAATAGGTTTAAAGAATGGGTTCAGACCCAACTAAGAATTGTTTGACTAAATACATGGACAAGCTCACTTACCCTTTCTGAGTTATTCCTTGCCAATCAGGAAAACTTAGAATTCATAGCTAGGCACAGTGGTGCATGCCTGTATGCCAGCATTCTGGAGGTGGAAGCAGGAGGATCAGGAGTTCAAGGTTATCTTAAGGGTGTAACAGCTTTGAGACCAGCCTGGGCTGCATGGAGAAATGAAGCAGTAAGTGTAGAAAGCATGTCGTTGTCGGAGAGAAAGGCATTTGAATGAGAACAAAGGGAGAATTTTCTGCTAAGCAGTCTGTCTTATCCCAAGAAAGCTCATTTCCTTGCTTATATGGTCTTTAGACAAGGAAAATCCCAGACTTGGCATCAGTAAGGAAGAAGAGGGCAACAGAAAGGAAGGGAGAGAATTGTTAACTTCTTGGCTAGGTTTCAGAAACAAATACTTCCCGAGCCTGGCATTGTCAGGCTAGCGTCAGGGCAAGCCCAAGAAGACAGACAAGGAACATTAGTGTTACTGACTTGGCTCCACACACTGTTACTCAGGAGAAACTGGTGCGTAAGCAGGGTCCTGGAGGGTTCGAGAGAAACATAACAATCACTGGGTGTGGACTGTGCTTGCCTGCGGAAGCTTTGCCAGGCCTGGAACTGCAGGCCTATGTTTCGGCTTACTGAATTTCCAGACCTTCTTGCAGGAGTGACAAAGGCTGGCTAAAACAAAACTGGAAGCCTGGGATTTCAGAAAGCATTGGCCTCTGACCTCCAGCCTGAACCGCTTATCAAAGTCCCAAGTCCTGCTCAGGTCACTGAACACCAGGCTCTGCTGTATGAGAAAGCGACTTATTTTATTTTTATTTTATTCTTTTGGCACCTGCATAGAAATGAAACTTGGTGGTAAAATGAGGAAGGAGTAATGTTTCTAAAGATTCTATTTTTATGAGTTGAACCTTTTTACCCTTTTGAAGGAATAAGCAGAAGGATTTTTAAAGAACTTTCCAGAGCAGAGGAGAGGAGAAAAACCACTAAACAGATTGGGAAATACCTCCACTGATATTAATTGCCATCATTATTTTTTTGCTGAGCAAGACACAAAGGTATGACATATTGGCACAGTAGCAAAGAAATGACATCCTAGGACAGGCTGGGAGCTCTCCTTTAGTTCCAGTACTTAGGAGGCAGAAGCAGTCAGAGCTCTGAGGGTTCGAGAGATCTGGTCTACATAGTGAGATCCAAGTTAGTCAGAGCTACACAGTGAAACCCCGTTGAAGAAGGAAGAAGGGCAGGAGGAGGAGGAGGAAGAAGAGAGGAAGAGGAGGAGAAGAGAATGAAAAGAGACCATTTAAAAGATAGTTTGTTCTTGAGACAGGGTCTCACTATGTAGCCTATATTGGCCTCAAACTCATCATCCCCCTGCCTCTGTCTTCTGAGTGCTCAGATTACAGGTGTGCACTACCATACACTACTTGAAAAAATTAAAGTATTGTTGGAATCATCCTGGGCTAATAGCAAGATGAGAGAGAAAGAGATATTAAGCTCTATGGTTCTAAATAAAACTTAATTATGGAATGAGTTTTAATTTTCTTATCCCTAGGCTGCTCTTTTCTTTCTTTTTTTTTCTTTAAGATTTATTTTGTTTTTCATGTATGTGTTTTGCCTGCATATGTGTTTGTGCACTGTGTGTGTGCCTGGTGACCTTAGAAGCTAGAAGAGGGTGTCAAATGCCCTAGAACTGGAGTTACCAGTGGTTGTGAGCCACTGTGTGGGTACTATGACTAATTGCTGAATTTTCTCCAGGCCTGAATGAGTTTTTGTCTTGGTTGGTTGGTTGGGTGGGTGGGTGGTTGGTTGGTTGGTTTGACACAGGGTCTTATCTTGTAGTCCTAGACAGCCTGAGTCTTGCTATGTGAACCATACTTACCTCAAACTCAAAGAAATCTATCTGTCTCTGTCCCCAATACTGGGATTAAAGGGTGGACCACCTTTCCCACAACTGAATTGTTGTTGTTCTCTCGTCCTCTCTCTCTCTCTCTCTCTCTCTCTCTCTCTCTCTCTCTCTCTCTCTCTCTCTCTCTCTCTCTCATACACATGTATCAGAATGAGTGTGTGGATGTCAGAGGACAGCTTTCAGGAGGTGGCTGTCTCCTTCCACCATGGGTTCCCAAGATTAAACTCAGGTCATCTACCCTGCACTGTGAGCATCTCTACCCGCTGAGGAGCCATCTCCCTGGTCACTTTTATTTTGTTCTTTAAGACTGTTAGTCTTAGCTCAATGATAAGAGCTTAATTAATACCAGTAAGGCTACCTACACATCTTTCTTCTTATTTATTTATTTATTTATTTATTTATTTATTTATTTATTTATTTATTTATTTTTGTTTTGTCAAGGCAGGGTTTCTCTATGTCGCCCTGACTGTTCTGGAACTCACTTTGTAGACCAGGCAGGCCTGGAACTCAGAGATGCGCCTGCCTAGGCCTCCCAGGTGCTGGGATTAAAGGCGTGTGCCGCCACATCTTGCTTCTTGTTAGTGCTGTCAGCTCCTCCCTTCAGGGCTACTCTCAAGGACAGACAGTAAATGCACTACACTCTATTGCTAGGTCCTATCTGACTCCCTCATGCTGACACTGTGGGAAAGTATCCCACACTCACAGCAAGCTAAGCGAAGGTGGAAGGGCCACAGGCTTCACTGGTAAAGACCAGTGTGTGGCTCCTGTCCCTCTAGGAAGGGCAATTGATCGAGCTTTTATTTTTTTATTAAGAAAATCTTTTCATTCATTTTACACACCAATCAAAGATCCCCCTCTTCCCTCCTCCCACCCCCCAGCCTACCCCCACTCTCCCTCACAAATAGGCCAGGTCTACTTGTGGGAGGCACATCCAGTAGAGGCAAGTCCAAGCTCTTCCCCCTGCCTCAAGGCTGCACTGATTAAGCTTTTATATGTTATCACTACATAAGTGCCAGGTCATTTCCAGATACACCAGAGCTGGCTTTGATAGGTAAAGCCATCTCAGGAAACTCAATTTTTTCCTGATTTTGTGGATTACATTATGTACCACATTTAAATCAAAACCAGGGTCTTATTATGTAGACCTAGATGTCCTGGAACTCTTTATATAGACTAGGCTAACCTCAAACTTACAGAGGCCCACCTGTTTCTGCCTCCCAAGTACTAGAACTAAAGGTATGTGCCACCTTGTCCAGCCTATGTGAACTGCTTTTTTGTGTGTGTGTGAACTGCTTTTTTAAATATACAAAAAGGAATATCCCAATACTCATCCCTTGGTCCTCTGCAACTCTCAAAAGTTCTTTTCCCACTATTCTACCTTAAAAAGTTCATGTTCACTTTGGTTACTCTAAAAAAGTAAAATAAAATAACATTAATTAATCATGGAACAAAGTGCAACATGTTGAAATTTATGGAAAATATTATATGAAAAGTGGAAAAAAGTCAAGACAAAAATCACAAAAACAGAAGTGAGAACACTGATATACTTCACTTCTCTCAGAATTTCTCTTTTTAAAAGAAGTTCCCCTTGCAATGTTATGTGCTAGGGTTTTCCTGGGGAGAACTGAAACATTCTAGGCTCTGTGTCAGAGCAATTAGTGTACACTTACAATGTCAGCCTGACTGCTCCATGACTTAACTTTCTAGTGACCTTTACTCTTTCAGCAATGTCCTGCCGAGCAGCGGTGGCACACACCTGTAGTTCCAACACTCCAGAGGCAGGAGCAGGAGGATCTCTGAGTTTGAGGCCAACCTGGTCTGCAGAGTGAGTTTCAGGACAGCCAGGGCTACACAGAGAAATCCTGTCCAAAAAAAAAAAAAAAAAAAAAAAAAAAAAAGGCAATGTTCTCCTAGCTCACCCTTGTTCAAACCTTCTATACTGAGGTCAGATCTACTTTAATAAATATTTATTTATGTTTATGTGTATTTGCCTTAGTGAGTATAAGTGCACCACAGGTGTTCAGAATATCTAGGAGGCCAGAAGAGGCCACTGGATCCCCTGGGACTAGAGTTGTAGGGAGTTATGAGCCACCATGTGAGTCCTAGGAACCAAAGCTGGTCCTCTGCCGTAACACTAAGCCCTGAGCTATCTCCTCAGCCCCTCCGATATACTTGATTTTTTTAACTGTTTACAAAGTTTGATTTAAAAAAAAATTAGATAGGGTCTCAGGTAGCCCCAGTTGGTCTCAAACTCACTCCGTAGGCTGACTTTGAACTCCTGACCTTCTTGCCTTCTCCTCCCAAGTGATGTGGACCATCACACCCAGCTAAAAGAAAACTCTTAACTAGTCATGGTGCTGCAGGCTTTTGATCTGAAGATCCAAGAGTCAGAGGCAAGCAAATTTCAGTGAGTTTTAGGCCAGCCTGATCTACATAGTAAGTTCTGAGACAACCTAGGCTACTTAGTGAAACCTTGTCTCAAAACAACAATAAAAAACAACCGGCCGGGCGGTGGTGGCGCACGCCTTTAATCCCAGCATTCGGGAGGCAGAGGCAGGCGGATCTCTGTGAGTTCGAGGCCAGCCTGGGCTACCAAATGAGTTCCAGGAAAGGCGCAAAGCTACACAGAGAAACCCTGTCTCGAAAAACCAAAAAAAAAAAAAAAAAAAAAAACAACCAAATAAGCAAAAAACCCACAAAACAACAACAACAATAAAATTTTAAAAACTCTTAATATTTGAGGGGAAGCGATACTGAGGACTATGAACCCGGGGCTTGTGCATGCTAAGCAGGGACTCCACCACTCAGCCACCACCTTAGTTCTTAAAACAATACTTTAATTTCTTTTTTTTTTTTTTTTAATTTTGGATTCATCAGTTAAGAGCATTAGCTGCTCTTCCAGATGACCCAGGTTTGATTCCCAGCATCCACACGGGAGCTCACAAGATTCTACAACTCCAGTTCCATGGGATCTGATGCCCTCTTCTGGCCTCTCTGAGCAGCAGGCACACACAAAGCACCTAGATATGGCCGGGCGGTGGTGGCACACGCCTTTAATCCCAGCACTCGGGAGGCAGAGCCAGGCGGATCTCTGTGAGTTCAAGGCCAGCCTGTACTACCAAATGAGTTCCAGGAGAGGCGCAAAGCTACACAGAAAAACCCTGTCTCGAAAAACCAAAAAAAAAAAAAAAAAAAGTACCCAGATATGCATGCAGGCAAAATACTCATACACATAAAATCAACAATAAAAGTTAGTTTGGAAAATCATTATGGGGCTGGAGAGATGGCTCAGCAGTTAAAAGCACTCACTGCTCTTGCGGAGGACCTGGGTTCCATTCTCAGTACCCACATGACATCTCACAACTCCAATCCTAAGAGACCCGATGCCCTCTTCTGGCCTCCTAAGGCACCAGGCATGCATGTGGTCCATATGTACACATGCAAGTATTCACACATACACACAATAAAAATTAATGAATCATTTAAAAGGATTATTAAAGGGGGCTTACCACAGCTCGAACGTGGATGTCAGACGACAATTTTTAAGAGTCAATTCTCTCCTTCTACCTTTACATGGATTCTGAAGTATAAACTCAGGTCATCAGCCATTAACTTTACCTATGGTTCTTCAGGGAAGGATAGAGTCTCATGAGCCCACCCACACTCCATCCCACCTCAGTGATGGAGGTAACAGGCCCTGTCTTTTGTGTAGGTAACCACCATTGCTATGATTTCATGAGCACATCCACCATGTTGTGTTCAGGAGACACTTACAGCACTCCTCTCCATTCTCCATCTCAAGCAATCCTAATTAACCTCAGTGGGTCACACACAGAGAAAGACATGAAGTATGAGAGGGATTGTCGGGAAGGGAGGGCTTGTCAGAAGAGGGATAAAAGAGGGCGGTGGGAATTAAAAGATCAAAATATATACATGTGTGAAATTGTCAAAGAATAACAACAATATTCTCCATGCTGTTCATCTCATATTAGAATAATTTCTTTGGTGCTGGAGAGATGGCTCAGTGGTTAAGAGCACTTGTTCCTCTTTCAGAGGACCAGAGTTCAGTTCTCAGCACCCACATCTGGCATCACACCACGTACACACACACACACACACACACACACACACACACACACACACACACACAATTTTTTAAATTTCTTTTGAAAAAAAAAAAACTTGTTGCTGGGCATGGTGGAATACATCTTTAACCCCAGCACTCAGGAGGCAGATAGATGCAGGTAGATCTCTGTGAATTCAAGGCTAGCTTGGTCTACATAGTTCCAGGTCAGCCAAGGTTACATAGTAAGACCCTGTCCCAAAAAATAAATTAAAAAATAGCTACCTCTTAAAAGAATAATTTGGTAACTTAAATAGGTATAGGATGTGATAAAATAAAGTCAAATGTAATGTTCCTGAAGGACTTTTCTGAGACATTAAAATGATGATGAGCTCTGTAAAGCTTCAAGAAGGACTTATGTGTGCTGCACTGACCTACAGAATACTCCTTTCCGGGAGCAACTTGAACCACGGTCTTGTGGGAGATGATGTTCTCTGCAGATTTAAAATATCTATTAGGTCACTCTCAACTTCATAGCCATTTGAGGCCAACCTGGACTAGCTACATAAGAACCTGTTTCAAAAACAAAGGATGGGAGACAGGGAGGAAAAAAGAGGAAGGGAGAGGAAGGGAGAGAGAGCTAGAATATAATAAAAGGGCTGAGGATGTATGAGGATGTAGCTAGCTAGCTCAATGGTAGAGTGCTTTGTAAAGAGTGCATTAAACCCTGGGTTCAATCTCTAGCACCACATAACTGGATGTAGAGCACAGGCCTGTAATTCAGCACTCAAAGGTGGAAACAGGAAGGCCAGGAGCTCAAGACCAGCTGCTATCAAGTTGGAGGCTAGCTGGGGCTACATGAAACCATGTTGTATGTGTGACAGAGAAAGTGGGCGGGGGAAGACTCTGAGGAGGGTGAGTCTAATAAGGGCTTGTTTATGGTGACCAGAAATGACAGTATGTTTGTGTGTTTAGAGTAACTTGGTAAAAACTGGCAAAGTTAGAGATGCAGACAAGAATTGCTAAAATGATAATCAGCTGACCTAAGGTAGATGTAGGAAGCATATCTCTCTATAAGCTCAGAGACAAATCAATGTGCAGAATCAGAAGCATAAGCCTACAAATGCTGATAGTGGGAAAAACAGTTACAGGGCAAGTTGTCCTTTTTGTTGTGTATGTGTGGTCTATAAGTGTATACGTCTGTTTACATAAGTGTGGTAGTGCATGCACATGGGTGCCAAAAGCTGATGACCACATGTCTTTCTGGATCCCTTTCCACCTTATGCAGAGGCACCGGTGCTCACCAGAAATCGTGTATGTGGACGTTGTGGATCCAAGCTTGGATTCTCGTGTTTAAATAACAAGCTTGTGACCTGCTCTACTGTCTCCCCAGTCACTGTGTTTTGTTTTTTGAGACGGGGTCTCTACAGATTCACTGCTTCAGTTTCCCAAGTGCTGGGATTAAAGAGGTGGGCCACCACACTTGATTGCTTTTTGTTTCACTGGAGCCAGGGTTTCAGACAGCCTCAGGCCAGCCTTCATCTTGACATAACTTGGAAGATGATGTAGAGAACCCCTGATCTAAGCTGCTTCCAAAAGCTACTGTAATGTACCACTATGCCCACCCAGACCGACTGCTTTGATTTTCAAAGTAAACTGAGAGTGAAAGCGAGAAAGGTGTGGGCAGTTATGATCTCAAAATACTCATTAGGGCGGTAAAAGGTCAAGGGAAATGTGATTGCTGGGGCAGAATTAGGGAACTAACCACTGTTATGGTTCTGACGGAGTTGCCAAGGAATATGTTCAGCTGTAAATTTAGATGGAAGTTGTAGATAGTTTTATTTACTTGTTCATTCACAGTCTCACTATGTAGCCCCAGATAGCTATGAAGGAGCAAATTCATCTGCCTCAACCTCCAGAGTGCTGAGAGGTCCCAGGGAAGAATAAAAAACAATTCTTTTGCACGCTTGCAAATTGAGTGGCATTTTGGTAATCTCAGGAGGTTGCAGCATTAATGTTTAATTCAACACATCCGACCGGTGTCCGTCATGGTGGCACGTGCCTGTTAATCCTAGCACTCGGGAGGCTGAGACAGGAGGATCAGGGTTCGAGGCCAACCTAGGCTAAAAAGCGAGCCGCTATCCCAACACTTGCACGTATATGAGGTTGTGTAAACAAAAAAAAAGCCTCGCAAAAATGCCAACACAAAAGGTCCCTCTTCCGTTCACCTTTCTTCCATTCTGCTGAACGACGAAGAGGCTGGGTGACAACTTACACGGCGACATGGGACCGAGGGGAAGGTGACCACAAGCTACGTGCGGCCCCGGCTAAGGCCATCGGCCCCTCGGGGCTCTTCCCCGCCACTCCCCGCGCCAGCTTTTCAAAATGGAAACACAGAGCCCCGCCCCTGCCCGAGGCCGCCGGGAAAGGGCGCCGCCGCCGCCGCCGCCGGCTCTGAGGTGACCGCAGGTCGAGGCGTCTTCCGCCCTCCTCGGACTCATTCTCGTGGTGGAAACCCGCGGCTGACCGTCAGCCCCGCCGTGCTCGGCCAGAGCCACAGCTACCCAGACCCGCCGTGCCACTGGCCCCGCGCCACACCCCCGGAAGTGACGACAACGGCGCGACCCGCCCTTGTCCCGTCGGGCCTCGCGGCGGCGGCGGGAAGATGGCGGCGGCGGGATCCCTGGAACGGAGCTTCGTGGAGCTGAGCGGAGCTGAACGCGAAAGGCCCAGGCACTTTCGGGAATTCACAGCCTGCGGCGTTGGTACGGAAAGGGCTTGGGGGAATGGGAGCCACTGTTTGCCTTCGGGATCCTCCAGTGTACGCCTTTGGCCTCCTCCCTGGTTTATCCAAGTCCACATGTCCAAAGCCTGGGAATCACAGCCTGACTTCTTTCTCCTTTTCCCACATCCTGTTGTATGCACTGTCAGTCCCTTTGCACTCTGCTCCCTCAGCACTCTTCAGGGCCTGTCATCCCCCAGAGAACCACGTGTGCAAGCCGACCACATTCATTTTGCAGGGACTGCAAATGCTGTGTTTGGAGCGGTGAAATACAGTGAGAGCGCGGGAGGCTTCTATTATGTGGAAAGTGGCAAGTTGTTCTCCGTCACCAGAAACAGGTTCATTCATTGGTGAGTGCTGCGTTGCCCCGTCCCCCTGGAAGGTAGAGTTGTTTGGTGTATGAATATTCGTGCCTGTCCCAAATTATTACGTCTGGCAGTAATCTACACTTAGGAATAGAGACCCACTGTCTTCAGTTCATGCCAGAATCGGTTCTAGGAGAGGTATTCGCCTAGCAGTATAAAAACAAAGAAATGTAGTTTAGGAGATACAACATTGAAGACCCATTTTAGACACACATTCATAATGTCAATATAGTCTTTGAAGCTTCATCCTGCTGATGAGATTGAGCTTATACATGTCATACATCATGCTGAGTACTGGGAAATGGTACAAGATATGGTAGCTATATAAGGATAGGAATATAGTAGATGCCACTTTTGTTTTGTCACTTTTTTTGGTTTTTCGAGACAGGGTTTCTCTGTGTAGCTTTGTACCTTTCCTGGAACTCGCTCTGTATCCCAGGCTGGCCTCGAACTCACAGAGATCCGCCTGCCTCTGCATCCCAAGTGCTGGGATTAAAGGCGTGTGCCACGACTGCCAGCTGTTTTGTCACTTTCACACACACACAAAAAGACACTAAACTAATGATATAACATAGGTATATAAATACAGATTTTCATGCTTGCCCCAGAGAAAAATGTATGGACTGTGAGGAGATAATGGGACAATTAGATGTTATTGGCCAGGGAGAGGAGGGTGTAGAAAGTTAGATCCAAACGATCAAAAAAGTAAACTAAGCGTGATCAAAGAGAGATCCAGTAGATACCATGGAGAGGAAAGGGCAGAACTTGAAAGCTGGATTAGAGGGAAGGCCAGGGAACAAAGAATCTGAATATCAAAGAAAGACTAAAAGAAGGAGGGTGGATGCAGGAAGAAGGTGTTTTAGCTGAAGGAGACTTGGTTTTGGAGGCAAGTATGCAGATTGGTTAGTTGGTAAAGTGATGAGCAGTTAGACTCCTGCACATTGGAGGAATCTTCTCACATCTTAGCATGGGTCTGGCCTTGTTTAAGCACGATATGTATCTTATTAGGGTTTCTATTGCTGTGAAGAGACACCATGACCATGGCAACTCTTATAAAGGAAAACATTTAACTGGGGCTTGCTTACAGGTTCTGAGGTTTAGTCCATTGTCATCATGGTGGGAAGCATGGTGGCAAACAGGCCGACATGGTGCTGGAGAATTAGCTGAGAGTTCTACATCTGGATCAACAGGCAGCAGGAAAAAAGAGTGAGCCACTGGGCCTGGCTTGGAGCTTTTGAAAACTCAAAACTCACCCTCAGTGACACACTTCCTCCAACAAGGCCACACCTCCTAATACCACTCCCTAAGCATTCAAATATATAAGTCTGTGGGGGCCATTCTTACTCACACCACAACAGTATGTTATCATTTCTTTAGTTGTATGACCTGCTATAAGTAATTTTTGTCCATTTTTTTTTTTTTAAGAATATCAACGCAAAATGATCTTGGTGGGTTTTTTGTTTTGTTTCTTTCTTTCTTTTTTTTTTACCTTTTTAATGATTTATTTATTCTTATTTTATGTGCATTGGTGTTTGGTTCGCATGTCTGTATGAGGATGTCAAATTCCTGGAACTGGAGTTATAGACAGTTGTGAGCTGCCATGTGGGTGCTAGGAATTGAACCTGGGTCCTCTGGAAGAGCAGCCAGTGCTCTTAACTACTGAGCCATCTGTCCAGCCCCCCTCTTGGTGTTTTCTTATGTACTGCTTTAAACTATTTCCTGCTAGGTTACCTATCCCTCAACAAAAATCAATAGATTTTTAGAATTTTTACTCTTAAGAATAGAAAAGCCTAGGTTCATTCATAGCATTTTTTTTTCTTTCCTCTATTGTGGGTAATATCAGACAGCTGAATCAAAAACAGCACCACAGTTTACATGTACCAAAGATGACAGTCCCAAGAGTAAGGCTGAATTTCAGTAAAAGGAGTCAAGGTGAGAAACGTGCAGGTGGCATTTCTCCTGTCATTAGTCAAGGGAACAGATATAATGAAACTATAGAGAGCCACTTGAAAGAAGCCAAGTAAATTGGAGAGGGAAAATGAAGAGGATTTGAAGTGATAAAGCTCAAAAATACTTTATGAATAGAACATTGAAAACATACTTTTTTTATTTAAAAGGGAAATTTATGTGTATGAGTGTTTTGTCTGCATGTATTTATGTGCACCACATGCATACATGGTGCCCTTAGAGACCAGAAGAGGTCATCTGGGTCCCTGGAACTGCAGTTATGGGTGGTTGTGTGGGTGCTGGGGAGCAAACCTGGATCTTCTGGAAAAACAACAGGTGTTCTTAATCATTGAGCCATCTCTCCAGCCCCAAACTGTTAACTTTTTGTGTGAGAGGAGTTGGTGAGTGGAGACAAGGTTGCACTATGTATTATTCCCCAGTTGGTGTGGAACTCACAGTGTAGCCAAGCAGGCCTCTAATTCACAAAGATCTGTCTGCCTCTACATCCAGTGCCAGATTAAAGTTATGTGCCATCATAAGCAACTAGCTAGAACAATTTTAATAAAAGAATATATTTCTTTGAAAGGAGCAGAGGGATAAAACTAAAGGCTAAAATTAAAGGAGAATGAGTTGGTTGATTTGTGTGTATGCTTGTATACATATTTTGTGTGTGTGTGTGTGTATATATATATATATATATATATATATTATATATATATATATAATATATCTATGGCTTAAATATTAGTTTTGATTGTTGCTGTAAGAATTCATTTTATCATTCTGAAGTCAATGTGACCACAGCAAGATAGATGTAAAGGAGAAACCTTTGGCAGTCACTTAAGTATCACCTGGTGCAGCTATGAAAAGCCCCCAAGGATAAAGCCAAAGAGCCATTGTCCCTCTGTTTTTAGGGGACTGATTCCAGCACCTCTCTCTTCAGATACCATAGTCTACAAAGGTTCTTTGTGCTACACAGCATAATATTTGCATGTAATCTGCATAGCCACATATACTTTAATGCACCTCTAGCCCACTTTTGATGCTTTGTGTGATGTTAATATTATGTAACTAACTTGTGCTATATAGAGGGATGTTGAGAAGAAAAAGGATAGAGGTACAAACACAAGTTTTGTTTTTGTTTTCAGTTTGTGGTTAGTTGAAATTGCAGGCATAGAACCTATGGATTTGTAGAGGCAGCTTTTCTATTCTTAAGAGTAAAAATTCTAAAAATCCATTGATTTTTGTTGGGGGATAGGTAACCTAGCAGGAAATAGAGAACCTATGGATTTGTAGAGGCGTCTGAGGAGAAAGGTTTGTTTTGGTTCGTCGTTATAGAGGTTCTGGTCCAGAATTGATCTATTCTTGCCTTTGGTCCTGTGGCCTTACCCTTAAAATGCCCTAGCACATCTCAGTAGTGCCCTGAAGACTAAACCTTTAACACTTAAGACTTTGAGAGACATTCGGGATCCAAACTAGCATCATACATGTTGACATAGACCAGTGAGTATGTGCAAAAGATGTTTTAAAATGACGAGAACTTAGAAGGCAAAGGTAAAAAATACCCTACAGAACCAGGTCAAATGACATCTGTGATGGGTGCAAAGGACAGCACAGGCAGTGGGGTGATTAGAATGACAACATGAATTTAAATTCAGACATATTGACTGTTGGCAAAACAGCTTGGCTCCTGTGCTGTGACTTGGATTTGAATAAAGCCCCTCCTCCCACTCCCACACAAGCTATTGCCAGTGCACCTGTGTCCTACCAGACAGCGCTTCCTGAATGTCAGCTCTGAGTCCGTGCTTTTGTAAGTCTGCAGATCTCCAAGTGCACATGGCAGTTACCTCTACACTCCACGTGCTTATTGCCATTTATTCAGAAGGTCTCTGAAGAGTAACAGGAAGCTGGGCTAGCAGAATAGTGTGGAAACTAACCTTGATAGGCTCAACATGCAGTTAGTTTTATAGTTTTAAAAATATTACGAAGTACTGACCCTTACACAACAAAAGCAAAACTCATAAAATTGCTATTTTTTAATATGTTAAAAAGTATTAGAAAAGGGAAATATGCTTATTTATTGTTTGGTGATATAGTATGCATAGATACCTCATTCCTCTACAAGTGGTAGGGTTAATTTTTATATAGTAGGATTTATCTTTTTTTTTTTGGTTTTGGTTTATGGTTTATGGAGACAGGGTTTTTTTATGTAGTTTTGGTGCCTGTCCTGGATCTCGCTCTGAAAACAGGCGGTCCTTGAATTCATAGAGATCCGCCTGCCTCTGCCTCTACCTCTGAGTGCTGGGATTAAAGGCGGGCACCACCACCACCCAAAAATTTATCTTAAGTAAAGTAAGGACTAAGGAGATGGGATGTATATTTAATATTACCATTATGAGACTTAGATTTTGTTGTGCTGTTTTATAAGCCTATATAATATATTCTTAAATGGAAAAGTGATCTGAATGAGACATGGTGGTGCGCTCCTTTCATCTCAGCTCTCAGGAGACAGAGGCAGACAGATCTCTATGAATTTGAGGCTAACCTGGTTTGTAATGAGTTTCATGGCAGGCAGGGCTATGTAGAGAGGCCCTGTCTCAAAAAAGAGAGAGAGAGAGAGATGAAAAGTGATTCAAATTGGATTGTCTAATCTTTTCAAATTTGCAGAGTTCATTTAGACACTGTTATCATACATTTTGTTGCAGCAGTCATTGAGAAAGAAAAGCTTTAATTAAATAATCTCTCTCTCTTTTTAACAGGAAGACTTCTGGGGATACATTGGAGCTGGTGGAGGAATCACTGGACATAAATTTGTTGAATAATGCAGTTCGCCTAAAATTCCAGAATTGCAGCCTCTTACCCAGTGGGGTTCATGTCTCTGAAACTCAGAATCATGTGATAATCTTGATATTAACCAATCAGACAGTGCACAGGTTAATTTTACCACACCCTTCCCGTATGTACAGAAGTGTAAGTTGATTGTTGTGTGCACTGGCTTGTTTTCCATAGTATGCTAGCTATCACAGACTTAGGACTGGAATGATATTCTTTGAAATGGGAAAAAGTTGAATTCCTTGTTAACCAAGCATACTTTATAGTTATTGTTTGAAATGATTAGGCTTGGGGATGTTATTCAGTGTTGAGTACTGGCCTCTCATGAACAAAGCCCTGAGTTCCATCCTCATAAATCAAGCTTGTGCCTGTAATCCCACTACTTACGAGATGGAAACAGAAAGGTCTGGAGTTCAAGGCCAGCTTGGGCTTCATGAGACCCTGTCTCAACAGCAACAACAAAAAGATCAGACATTTTAAGTTGATAAAATAGTTTTCTTTTGCTGGGCGGTGGTGGCGTACACCTTTAATCCCAGCACTCGGGAGGCAGAGCCCGGTGGATCTCTGAGTTTGAGCCATCCTTCCAATCCATCAACATCTTTTTAAATAAACATACTTAGTACTTAAGAGGAACTAAGCAAAATTCAGGTTATTTCAAAACACTCTTTTTCATTACAGGAGCTGGTAACTGAAAGTCAAATGCAGTCAATATTTACTGACATTGGAAAAGTTGATTTCAGAGATCCTTGCAACTATCAGTTAATTCCAACAGTACCTGGACTGTCCCCAAGTTCTACCACCTCTGCAGCCTGGCTTAGCAGTGATGGGGAGGCTCTGTTCGCTCTACCGTCTGCTGCTGGCGGCATCTTTGTCCTTAAACTACCTCCTTATGACATACCTGGTAAGGATGGGAACGGAGCGTGGATTTGTCTTTAGTGGTCAGTGTTGCCATTAGAACAGGCGTTCAGTCCCGTCCATTGGCAGTGCAGGGGTTGAGGCTGTAGAGTTCCTGCTTTCATTAGTATTTGCTTGGTCCCTGCTGCTATACCTTTATTCAGTGGATGAGGAAAGAAGGGATACTGGGTATGGGAAAATAGATTTTATATATATGTGTGATAGCCTGTTCAAGTTCAGTAGTAGACGTAAATTACTAGTTGTTCCACCCTCATACTAAAGTACTGTATTTACAAAGAATGAGTTTTGGGGACCAAGTTTGACAACTGATCCCTGTTCTAAGTCACATTGTCTCTTGCCTGCATTATTGGATTAATGTCCTAAATGTCTCCAGATCTGCCCTCCCATTTCAGGAACTTCTCAGGCATATTGATATATTAAACATTAGTTAGGGACTAGAGAGCTGGCTCAGCAGTTAAAAGCACTGGCTGCTCTTCCAAAGGACCTGGGTTCTATTCCAAGCACTCACCAGCTCATAACTGTCTGTAACTACAGAGCCACAGAATCTGATGCCCTCTTCTGGACTTCAGGGGTATCAGGCATGCAAGTGGTGTGTGTGTGTACATGTGCAAGCAAAATACCTGTACACATCAATAAGTTTAAAAACGAAACCCTGTTACTCCAGTGTCCATCGTGATCTGAGTAAAGCCAGTCTCCATACGCTGGCTCACAGTGAGTGCCCACTGTCATCTCTGACCTCATCTTTTCATCCCTTTCCCTTTGCCCTCTATACCAGCTACATGCCCTTTTGCAGTTTCTTAACAACATGAGGCATTTTCCTAACTTGATGGTTTTAGTTCTTGATTCTGTCTCCTCAGTGAAGCCTTCCTTGACCATCCTTGAAAATCCAGCCTTCCCTCCACAACATTAGCAATACTCATTTCGGTCCTTTTCCCTATTCATTTAACTCCTTACTTCTCTCATCCCCCAACGGTAGGATGTTAACTTTCATGGGGTCAGTTATTTGTTTACCACTGAGTCTCCAACACCTAGAACCACTGCCACATGAAAGGTACCCAGTGATTAAGAAAATATTCTCTTGAGTGGAAGAATGGGCTGCTATCTGTAAATGGCAAGACATTTTTCCTAAAAATATAAAAAAGTTGCTGTTTTTATTGATCTGTTATTGATTCAGATTATTTTAGTTGTGATAAATGTAGAGAAGTACATTGAAGTACATAAAAAGAACCTTGTTAGTGTAGGAATGTAGAAGTCTGTCGTGTATTATAAAGACCTCATTCTTGGTTCTACCATTTGTGGCTTTGGGTTTTTCTAAGTTATTATCAAGAGGTTCCTTGGGTATCATTGCAGGGGTAACGTCAGTTGTGGAACTGAAGCAGAGTTCAGTGATGCAGCGATTGCTCACGGGCTGGATGCCCACAGCTATAAGGTAAGTGTGTCCTGCAAGGAATCAAAGGGCGTAGGCTGTGGTCCTTGTGTTATTAGTACTCCAGTTGTACTGCATGGCGTACTCTGTCCTCAGTTGAAGAGTACATAGCCTGATATCCTGCCTGAGGAAAGCCACACTCCAGAGTCCGTCTTCTTTGCAGCCCACCCTTTGACAGCATACTTCTATGTTCACAATGTCCAATTCCATGCTCTTCCCTGATTTGGGTAAGACTGCTGAAGTAGAGCACACAGGTGGCCCTGCAGGTAAAGGCACTGGCTGCAGAGCTTGACATCCTGAGTCCTGTCTCAGGTCACACATGGTAGAGGGAAGAAAACCAGCTACTGTATTGTCCTCTGACCTTCACCTATGAACCCTGGTGTCTGTCTGTCTGTCTGTCTGTCTGTCTGTCTGTCTGTCTCTCTCTCTCTCTCTCTCTCTCTCTCTCTCTCTCTCATGGTAGAGGGAAGAAAACCAGCTACTGTATTGTCCTCTGACCTTCACCTATGAACCCTGGTGTTCTCTCTCTCGCTCGCTTTCTCTCTCGCTCGCTTTCTCTCTCTCTCTCTCTCTCTCTCTCTCTCTCTCACACACACACACACACACACACACACACACACACACACACACACACAATTAAAAGTGTAATTTTAAAAAAGACCTAATAAGCCTGGTGTGGTCACGCACGCCTTTAATCCTAACATTTAGGAAGCAAAGCTGGGTGCATCTCTGTGAGTTTGAGGCTAGCCAGAGCTATTAATGAGACCCTGTCTCAAAAAAAATTAGCATAGGAAGTTTTTGACTATTGGGCTAAACTAATATGAAATGAATTGCTTTTTATAATATAGAACCTATTCAATTTTATGGTAATAATTAGTATAAAGTACATAGAAATGTATTTGTCTTATGCTAGCATATAAATTCTTGTTCTTTCTGCTAAGAGTATCCATTTATAATTTTATTTTACCTCTTGAATCACAAATTCTAATGATCTGCTTATTTGCAGTGGTGAAAAATCTAAAACCTGTCCTTTGTTTTTAGGGGTGATCAGGGGCCTTCGGATCGTGCCCTCAGTCTTGCTGTTCATTGTGTTGAACACGATGCATTCATTTTTGCCCTGTGTCAGGATCATAAACTACGGATGTGGTCTTACAAGGTAAATACTACATTTATGATTGGCATACGTTAAAATCTGAGTGTGATATGTGGAAGAATTGAAGTCTGTCCTGCTGCTCATTTAAAGATGATCGGATCATTTGGTTTGGAAATTATGATACACTTTCAGATCCTGATCGTCTGAATCACCATCATTTTCTGTACTTTTCCCTACTTTGGTTTATTTTTTTTATTTTTTATTTTGAGGATTACGAGCTCTACATAGAGCTTAAAGATTAATGGAAGATAGAGTCTTCAGGGCTGGAGAGAGGGGGCTCAGCGTTTTAAGAGTGCTGGCTGCTCTTCCAGGGGCTGGGTTCAGTTCCCAGCACCCACACGGCAGCTCACAGCTGTCTGTAACTTTGGTTCCAGGGATCTGACACCCTCACAGACATACAGGCAAAACACTAATGAATATAAAATAAAAATAAATTTTAAAAAAAGGTACAGTCTTTACTTAAGAGCAACAATCATTTCAAAAAATCTTTCTTAGATTTGTGTGTATGACTGTTTTGCCTACATTCAACATGTGTGATTAATGTATGCTTGGTGCTTAAGGACATCAGAAGGGGTGTCGGAACCCTGGAACAGAGTTACAGGTGGTTTTAGTCCCCACAACTGTGTCACTAAAATCCATGTTGGGGCTGAAGAGATGGCTCTGGCTAACAGTGGTTAACAGTACTGGCTGCTCTTCCGGAGGGTTGGGATTCAGTTCCCAACACCTATATGCTGGCTCACAACTGTCTATAACTCCATTTCCAGGGGATCCGACACCTGATCTCCAAAGACACCAGGCACATACATACACATACATTTTTGTTTTGTTTTTCAAGATAGGGTTTCTCTGTATAGCTTTGGAGCCTGTCCTGTCCTGGAATTCGCTCTGTAGACCAGGCTGGCCTCAAACTCACAGAGTTCACCTGCCTCTACCTCCCAAGTGCTGGGATTAAAGGCGTGTGCCACCACTGCCCAGCAATAAATTTTTTTGTTTGTTTGTTTTGTTTTTTGAGACTGGGTTTCTCTGTTTAGCTTGAGCCTTTCCTGGAACTCACTCTGTAGCCCTGGCTGGCCTCGAACTCATAGAGGTCTCCCTGGCTTTGCCTCCTGAGTACTGGGATTAAAGGCGTGCACCACCACTGCCCAGCTAGTAATAAAAATTTTAAGAACAAATTTTTTTTTAATGCATGTTGATAAGACAATTTTCAAGATAAAAAAAGGCTGGTAATTTTGTTTGTTTTGAGGCAAGGTCTCACAGTGTAGCCATGGCTGGCCTGAAACTTGCCATGGTAGACCAAGCTGGCCTTGAACTCAACAAAGATCTGCCTGCCTCTGCTTCCCAAGTGCTGGGATTAAAGATATGTATGTGCCTCTCTGCCAGGCCCCACAAAGTCATTTTCTTAAATGGTAAGGGATGCATTTCAAGTCTCAATATTCTTTGAACATCACCTATTAACTCTTCTCTTGGGCAGGACCAAATGTGCCTGATGGTGGCTGACATGCTGGAATATGTCCCTGTGAACAAAGACCTTCGTCTCACTGCAGGAACAGGACATAAATTACGACTTGCATATTCACCTTCCATGGGGCTCTACCTAGGAATATATATGCATGCTCCAAAACGAGGACAGGTATGCAATGTATCAAGTTATTCTCCGTGGAGTGATTGGGGAAATGTCAGGCTCATTGAGTCCACAAGCTGTGTTTCAAACGCTAAGTTGTTCAAGGGTGATTGGGTTTTGTGCTGATATATGAATTAGAATTGTGGAAGAGAAAGATAGCTCAGTGGTTAAGAGCACTGACTGATGTTCCAGAGGAACTGGGTTCAATTCCCAGACTGTCCAGTGTCCAATCACACCAGGATAAAATTTAAAAAATTTTTTAAAAGGAAGAAAGAAAATTGTGAAAGGTAAGGATTAAAGGGAAGTCTAAGAGAAAGTTAACAAACTAAACAAGATAGCAAATTTGAAAATATAGGTGGAAAAGATGAAATAGCTGAGAAGGAGTGTAGGTGTTAGTATGTTAGTACGTAGTTATGGGGAAATTAATGTTTAGAAATAATGTTGTTCACCAACCAGACACTGCTGTTGTGTTTAGGTGAGGCATACAGAATGTATACAGTAGTGTAATCAAATAACAAGTAACCATTCTGGGTACTGTATGTTTGGCCTGGTGCTGTGCCTCGGTGTGCATATACTAATAGCAGCAGCACTGGGACAGGCTTGCTGTGATCCCACCAGAGAGAGGGTGTCTCCCTTGCCTACTGGAGCTTGATTCCCCATGAGTCTTCAAATTCTTTGTTGGGCTCTGCTGTCCTCTCCTGTTTGGGACCTGAGACACCTGTTCCCCCAGGGGAAATTCTCATCACAGAACTGATAAGATGGCTTCGTAGGTAAAGGTGCGTGCCTTCAAGCCTGGCAACCTGAGTTAGATCCCAGGACACATGGTAGAAGAGAAACTCCTTAAGTTGTCCCCTGGCTTCCACACAAGTGACATGGCACATGTTACCACACACATGAATACTAAATAAATAAAATGTAATGAAAAATTAAATGAGCCTAGTGTTGTGGTACATATCTAAATCCCAGCATTCAGAAGGCTGAGGCAAGAGGATTATCGTGGTTTTGAGGCTACACTAAGAGACATCGTAAGACTGCCTCAAAAGAAAAAAAAATGGAATAAATTCATTCTTTTTCACAAGTCACTTGAAAAAACTCTGTACTCAGCCAGCGTTTCCTGGATTTTTGCTGTTTTGTTTGGGCTAAAGTCGACAATATATGTTTGCTTTGCTACTTAGTATGCACATGTGTAATGATAGACATACAGCAGGCAAAAATTCATAAAGTGTTTGTTTTTACTATAACAGATACCATAGTGATGAACTGGTGAATTCTTTTCTTTTTTTTTTCCCCAGAGCTGAGGACCAAACCCAGGGCCTTATGCTTGCTAGGCAAGCGCTCTACCACTGAGCTAAATCCCCAACCCCAAATTGGTGAATTCTAATTCTTTGTTTTGGGGTTATTTTATTGTGGTTTTTAAATTCTTTTTTGTTTGTTGTTGTTTTTGAGAAAGAATCTTACCGTGTATCACTGGCTGGACTGAAACTCAGAGATCCCCTGCCTGTGCCTTCTAAGTGCTGGGAGTAAAGGTGTGCACCACCACACTCAGCTCTGAGCTCTGTTTTTTGGTTTTTGGTTGTTTTTTTTTTTTTAATCTTTAGACTTCATACATGCTAAACATTTGTGCTATCTGAACTATACCTTCAGCCCCTATGTAGATTTTTAAGATTTATTTTTGTGTTTAGATAGATATGTGTTTGTGTGAGTACGCACACTTATGTGTACAGATGCCACAGAGTCTAGAAGGTGTCAGATCCCGTGAGGCCAGAGTCACAGGTGTTAGTGAGCTGTCTGATGGAAATGATGGGCCCCAGTTTCCTTAAGTGCTCTTAACTGCTAAGCTCTCAGAAGACAATTTCAGTGTTTGTTTTTTTTTCCTGGTAGCTTGCTTGTGAGGCTGGACTGCAGATAAGTGGTGAAACTACCTACCATGAGTAAAGTCCTAGGTTCTAGTCCCCACTGCTGGGGAAAAGAAAAAAATTAGCATTTTCTCTTTCTAAAAACAATGTTTTTTAAAGCCAGGCATGATGGCACACTCCTTTCATCCCAGCACTTGGAAGTCAGAAGCAGGCAAATCTGTGAGTTTGAGGCCAGCCTGGCCTACATAGTTAGTTCCAAGGCAACCAGATCTAAATCAAAAGAGCTTTTTAAAAAGTGGTTAGATGAGGATGATGGCAAGTGGGTTCAGTGGGGACAAGTGTTTGCAGCTGAACCTGACACTGAGTTCAGCTCCTGCAAGTTGTTCTCCACACAGACTCGCAGACATGTACATACAAACAAACAATAAATAAATGTAGCCGGGCGGTGGTGGTGCATGCCTTTAATCCCAGCACTTGGGAGGCAGAAGCAGGTGGATCTCTGTGAGTTCGAGGCCAGCCTGGTCTGGTCTACAGAGTGAGATCCAGGAAAGGCACAAAGCTACACAAAGAAACCCTGTCTCAAAAAACCAACCCCCCGCCCCAAAACAAAAGAAAATAAATGTAAAACATCTTTATCTTCCTGTGAACAGTTGCCTACCTATGGTATAAGGCACAGGTCATCACATTGTCAGTACACAGTGAATTTTCTTAATTGTTGTTTGTGTTTTGTCTTTTCCTCCAGTGTAAGGGATTCAACCCAGGGCCTTACACACTTAAGGCAATGATTCTACCACTGCATTAAACCTAGCCTTCAACTGTCACTTAAGGAAAACATTTTTACATACTTATATATAATACTTATGTTTTGTATATTATATATTTTAAGTTTATGTGTATGTGTGTGAGCATGTGCACTACATACATGCCGGAACCTGCTTCAGGCAGAAGAAGGGATAGGGATTCAGAGTATTGGGGAAGTTGTTTGATAGGAATGGAGTTTCAGTTTTGCAAGATGAAGAGTCCTGGATATTGGTAGCACAGCAATGTCAATTTAAACTGCATACTTGAAAATGGTTAAGATGGAAACTTTATGTTAATTTAAGTCTGGTGGCACACACCTGTATTCCTAGCACTCAGGTAGGAGACTTCTGAATTCTTTCCTGAGAAGAGTAATGTGTTGATTGTATGAAGTGATGGACTTTTAACTGTGTTTCCACAGTTCTGCGTTTTCCAGTTGGTGAGCACCGAGAATAATCGCTATAGTTTAGATCACATTTCTTCACTGTTCACTTCTCAGGTAAGTTGAGCCATCCTCTGCATTTCACACAGGCACAAGAAGGAAGTGTTGGCTATGTATGTCCTGGTGAGGATGCTTGCCTTTGAAATCATAGCTACTTGTGAGTCTGAAGCTAGAGGGACATTTGAACACAGGAATTCCAGACCAGGTTGGCAGTGTAGTAGGACTGTCTCAAAAGGCCTTAAACTTGCTCTGTTTAAGGTTATATTCTTGGCCGGGCAGTGGTGGCGCACGCCTTTAATCTCAGCACTTGGGAGGCAGAGCCAGGCGGATCTCTGTGAGTTCGAGGCCAGCCTGGGCTACAGAATGAGTTCCAGGAAAGGTGCAAAGCTACACAGAGAAACCCTGTCTCAAAAAACAAAAACAAAACAAACAAACAAACAAAAAGATTATATTCTTAAAATATTTCATGTATAGACAGTGGAGAGCCCACCATGTGGGTCTTAGGAATTTAGCCAGGATCTTCTGGGAGAGCAACCAGCTCTCTGAACCAGAGCTCTCTCTCCAGCCCCTCTTCATGTAAAGAAACAGTTTAAGTTGGGGTTTATCAAGTCCATATGGCATGTTGTACTTTTATGTATTTTTCTCTCTTGTCAGTACAAACTTAGTCCCTGCTCCCTTTTCTTTCTTATTCCCCCCACCCCCATTTCTTCCTAGGAGACACTGATCGATTTTGCCTTAACTTCAACGGATATCTGGGCCCTGTGGCACGATGCTGAGAACCAAACGATTGTGAAATACATCAACTTTGAACAGTATGGACTGTTTAACTTTTGTTTCTTCTTAACCCTGGGCAGAGCCACACTGAGATGAGACCTTTTCGTGTGGAACCATGAAATGTGAAGGATTCTGATGTGTTTGTCTTGATTAATTTTCTAAAGTGCCCTTTTGTGGTTCTTACCTTTTAGTTTTAGAGCAAATATACTTAGGCTTGTGTTAAGATAAAATATTGTATTTCTTAGGAAAGATAGTCTGTACCCCAAATACTTCTAATCTGGAAATTTGCTGCTAATACTTGAATACCTAATGTTCCTTATATCCACAACTTAGCAAAGACATTGAAATTTCTTTTTATTCTCAATTTTCTTAAAATAAGATCAGAGGTAGATTGAACTAATAAGGTTCTTTGAAACTTTTTAAAACAGGAAACTTTTTTTTCCTCATGAGAAAAATGAACTTCAGGGCTCAGAATGTAGCTTAGTAGATAGAGTACCTTTCTCGAACTTAAAGCCTTAGATTCAATTCCTGGCACCTCTAAAACTAAGTATGGCCTTGAATGCTTATAATTCCAGCACTCTGGAAGGAGAGGCAGGAGGATTAGAAATTTAAGATCATCCTCAGCTACATAGTTTAGGGCCAGTCTGGAGTACATGATACCTTGTCTTGAAAAAAGAAGAGAGAGAGAGAGATAAGAGAAAATGAACTTTGATATATAGAGCAAAATTAATATTTTATGATACAAAATTATACAATTTAATGTTTTGATAATCTCTACTATTAGATACACTTATCTAATGTGCATTGGTTTAGTTTTAAACTTTTTTTTTTTTTTTTTTGGTTTTTCGAGACAGGGTTTCTCTGTGTAGCTTTGCGCCTTTCCTGGGACTCACTTGGTAGTCCAGGCTGGCCTCGAACTCACAGAGATCCACCTGGCTCTGCCTCCCGAGTGCTGGGATTAAAGGCGTGCGCCACCACCGCCCGGCTTAGTTTTAAACTTTTTAACAGCTGTGGTTCTGGAAAGATGCCTCAGCAATTAAGGGTTCAAGGACAGTTCCCAGCTCCCGTCGGGTGGCTTATAACTAACTGCCCCATTGCTCCAGAGCCTCCTAGTCTTCTTGCTTCCTGGGACACTTGAACTCACATAGGCACGCACATACATACCATAGAGGATTAAAAATAATCTTTAAAAAAATACTTTTTTTGTTTCGTTTTTCAAAACAGGGTTTTTCTGTGGTGCACTAGCTCTTCTAGAATTCACTCTGTAGACTAGGCTGGCCTTGGACTCGGAGATCCACCTGCCTCTGCCTCCCGAGTGCTGGGATTAAAGATGTATGCCACCATGCCCAGCTTAATCTAAAAAATTTTTTAATAGTTACAAATATATTTATAAAAAAAATTTAAATATTTTTTAATCAAACACAAACACTGAGACATTCTTCCATTGCTTTTTGGCCTTTTGGCTAAGATCAAGTGTGAAGCACCGTTCTTGCAAGATTCCTCTGTGTACTGCTTGAGAACCGTTTAAACAAATTGAACCCTCAACACTAAACTTGAGAGTAGAATTGTAAGAAGGTCTATTCTGACCCTAAGCGAGACCTTGAAAAATATTAGTTTAGTCCTTAAAGGTAGCATTCAAACAAAGTAATGAAAAACCAGAGGCTTGGAGCTGGGCCTGGTAGCACATGCCTGTAATCCCAGTACTTGGTAGGCGAAGCAAGAATATTGAGAGATTGAATTGAAGCCCACTAGAGCTACAGAGTAAATCCATGTCTTAAGTCAAACAAAAAGGGTACAGGCTCTGGGTTTGGGGTTGCCAGCCTGGCTGTGCTGTTTGTTAGCTGTGATAGACCTTAAGACTCACTTCCTCAGCTACAAATTAGATGTAATGCACCCTCCGAGGAGAGTGTAGGGCATACATGAGTATTGTTTAGAACAGCACCTTGCATACTATCTAGTAAAAATCTAATAAAGATGAGCTGTTTGTAGATTTATATTTCAGGTTTTAAATTGAGGGTGGTGCCTGTCAAAGATAAGACATCGGGCAGGAAGATGACTCAGTTGGCAGTTTCTGCTGTTTATTCATGAAGCCCTGAGTTTGGATCCCCAGCTCCCATGCCACCAGCAAACCTGTCATGGCAGTGCACACTCACAAGCCCAGAGGCAAAGACATGAGGATCCCGGAGCTTGCCTGGCCAGCTTAGTCTAGCTAAATTGGTGAACTCTGGATTCAGTGAGAGACCCTGTCTCAAAAAATAAGGTCAGGGCCTGCTGAGGTGTCTTGCTACGTAAAAGTGCTTGCTATGGAGCCTGACCACCTAAGTTCAACCCCCAGAACTCAGGATGTAAGGAGAGAACAGACCCTGAAAATTTTCCCTTTGACCTCTACATATCTACTATGACACTCAACTCACAATAAAAAAAAAAAAATAAGCTAATAAATAATTTAAAACATAAAGTAGAGAACAATTGAGAAAGATATTTGACATTGAGCTCTGGCCTCCACAAGGACATGCACATCTATGCACACACACACACCCCCCACACACAAAGATAGTAAGAATACATCTGTACAAACTGTACTCAGTAACAGAATTAAGTAGTGATTGGCTGCAGGGGTTCACTGATAAGGCCTTCCCTACTCAGATACTGCCAAAGTGTGGTGCTATGTTTTGGTAAACTTTTGGACTTTTTTCTTATAGCAATGTTGCAGGTCAGTGGAATCCAGTTTTTATGCAGCCTCTGCCAGAAGAGGAAATTGTCATCAGAGATGACCAAGACCCCAGAGTAAGTATGTTAACTGTTATGTCATGTTAGCCCAGAACATTCTGTTCTGGTCAATGAACACATCAGGAATTAACACATCATTCAGGCCAGGCCAGTTCATCACAGGGACAGAGGACTGAGGTACTGCTGTTTCCTCCAGGGCAGCTAAACACACAGAATATAGACCCTATCAGGGGAAGAGGTACTGTCTAAAAAGGGAAACAGCAAGGGAAGAAGCAGAATAAAGAGATGAAGCCCTGAGAGCACCATGCCAGCCTTTCAGTTTATTGTCTGAAAGCAGACACTGAACATCTCAACTGCACAAGCCAGTGCATTGGCCTTCTCATTTCAGTCAGTATGTATGTATGTGCACCCTGTGGTTGCCAGGTGGTGGCCACAGAGTTCAGAGTAGAGTGTTGGATTCCTGGAACTGGAGTCATAGATGATGGTCTATAAGTTGATTGGTTTTTGTTTGTTTTGTTTTTTTTTTTAAACTCTTTGGCCTTTGGGGGACACCACTCAGCCCCCAAATAAGTACACGGAGACTTATTCTTATTTATGAATGCCCAGCCTTAGCTTGGCATTTTTCTGTCCAGCTTTTCTTAAACTATCCCGTCTACTTGTACCTCTGGGCTTTTACCTTTCTCTATTCTATATACCTCTCTTTCCTTCTTACTCCGTGGGTGGCTTTGTTACTCCAGCTGGGTGGCTGGCCCTTGGCATCCTCTCCTCTTTCTCCTCCCTCTTCTCTCTTCTATGTATTCTGTCTACCTAGCCAACCCCACCTATCCCTCTCCTGCCTAGTTATTTGCCATTCAAGTCTTTATTAGACCAATCAGATGTTTTAGGCAGGCAAAGTAACACAGCTTCACAGGGTTAAACAAATGCAACACATCGTTGTATCATTAAACAAATATTCCACAGCATAAACAAATGTAACACATCTTAAAATAATATTCCACAACAGTGGTCAGCTGCCAGGTGGGTTCTAGGAACCAAAGCTGGGTCCTCTGCAAGAGCAACAAGTGCTCTTAACCACTGAGCCATCTCTCCAGCCCCCAAGCCATTTGTTTGTTTATTTTGTTTTGTTTTGAGACAGGGTTTCTCTGTAGCCTTGGTTGTCCATGAACTTGCTGTGTAGACCAGGCTGGCCTCTAACTCACAGAGATCCACCTGTGTCTGCCTCACGAGTGCTGGGATTAAAGATGTGTGCTACCACTGCCTGGCTGCCCCTGAACCTTTTAATTGACAGTTATTATACACATCTGTGAAGTATAGCATAATGATACAATAAGTGATATGTAATGATTAGTGATTAGTATTTCTGCCTGTTTAAACATTCTGTGGAATTCAGATAAATTCTGAAGAGTATAACCTAGTGGTAGAGTACATGCACCAGACCTGGGTTCCATTCCCAGCACCACATCAGGGGGGTTAAATTTTATAAAGATACATGCAATGAAAAAAATTTGAAAAGGTAAGACAATAAAGCATAATAGGCCAGTCTCCTCCTTTTTCAAGGATATAGCTTCAGGATAAATGAAAGAAGTTTTTAGTTGATGCCTTAGTGCTAAATGATCTTAATGATTATGGACTTTAAGGCTGAAATGACAAAAATTTGCACCTATGGAAACCCCACTTTAAGTATGAAATTGAATGTTGCCGAAATGTTAATCCTTAGAGTTCATTGATAATGCTTATTTATTATTCAGTTAACAAATACTGGCTTTTGGGTTTTGTTTAAAGCCAAAGTCACATGATAATCATTAGTAGCCTTTTGTTCCATTGTGTTCATCTTATTACTCATCAAAAAGCTCAGCAGATGGACTGGAGAGATGGCTCAGTGGTTAAGAACACTGTCTACTCTTCCAGAGCACCTGAGTTCAGTTCCTAGCACTCATGGCAGCTCGCAAATGTCTGTAATTCCAGTACAGGGGATCTGGCAATCTCACACAGACATACATGCAGACAAAACATCAATACACATGAAAATAATTAAATCTTTTTTTGAAAAAGAAGCAGCAGCAGCTCAGCAGAAGAAAGGAATCCATAATGAAGGTCAGTCAGACTTTGCTTAGAAGCAAATCTAGTTCATGAGTCTTGTTCAAAATAATGAGGCAGTGTGGAAGTTTCCTGTTATAATCGGTAGTCTTTGTATGAGAGTTTTCTGCAGTTTATTTGAATATATTTACAGTATCTATTTTCAGTTTGTTTTATATGCGAGTCCTTGTGGAGATGGTCTGGAAACCAGCTTGTTAAAACTGCTCTTTTACCAGGGCATATCATCAACAGGCTGGGTCCACTCTGCCTGTAAGAGTGACAGCTGACCCCTTGTTTTTCAGTGTCCCCAGTAGAGTGCACACCATTCAGAATAGTGTATCGTCGTGGTCCCGGAAGCCTTGCATTCTTTGCTTACCCTGTGGAAATGTAACTGTAGTGCAAATTCGTTGCTCAAGTGTAGAAGGGCAGAGTATCCAAATCATCTGGTAGAAATTCACACATTAGAGTCAGTGTGGCCAGCCTCCTTTGTATTTTCCCAATTTCATCTTCAGAATGATACAGCTTTTGTTTTAATGTTCTAATAGGAAATGTATTTGCGGAGCCTTTTTACACCAGGACGATTCATAAATGCAGCTTTATCAAAAGCTTTACAGGTGAGCAAGAAAATATCTAATGTTTGTTTGTTTTTGGTTTTCGAGACAGGGTTTCTCCGAGTAGTTTTGGTGCCTGTCCTGGAACTCGCTCTGTAGACCAGGCTGGCCTTGAACTCACAGAACCACCTGGCTCTGCCTCCGGAGTGCTGGGATTAAAGGCGTATGCCACCACTGCCCAGCCTTATGTATTTTGTTATGATTCCTTCAGACTCATAGATTTCTGAAGGTTATTCTGGATTAAACTTCAGAATTGCTATTGCTGTTAGGAATTGTTTGTGCAGTGTTAGAGGGGAGGAGACTCCCAGCAGTCCTGATGTTGCTGTGTAATTGAAGTTTGCCTTAGTGCCTGTTAGGTGAGACTTCTTCAGTTTGGGTATTTGATAGTGATCTGAAATCATTTCTTTTAATTTTAGATTTTCTGCCGGGGAACTGAGAGGAACTTGGATCTTTCATGGAGTGAACTAAAAAAAGAAATTACTTTAGCTGTTGAAAATGAGGTGAGGTGTGGGTAAGAGTGAGATTAACAATCTTGTCTGTCTGATAGAATTATCAGACTTAATCATTTTTTATCCTATCAGTAAAAAGTATAAATTCTCAAGCCTTTTCGTTAGGGAATTTGATATGTATACATATCCCGTGGATTTAGTGGAAATATTTTATAGAGAACAAACCCCAAACGTTAACTTTTCTTTCTTTGTCAGCTCCAAGGAAGTGTAACAGAGTATGAGTTCTCCCAGGATGAATTTCGCACCTTGCAGCAGGAATTCTGGTGCAAGTTCTATGCCTGCTGTCTCCAGTATCAGGAAGCCCTCTCCCATCCTCTTGCTCTACACTTGAACCCTCTCACAAACATGGTGTGCCTCCTGAAGAAAGTAAGCCAGCTGGAGCACTCGCAGCTCCTCTGCATGTCTCAATGAGTCTTCCAAATGCTACTGTGGTACATGGTGCCGTTTTTAGGATTTTATGTTTTGATCATTTACCTAAAGCTATAATTCATTTGAACTTTAGTATTCTGCATTATTATTGGTACTTTTAGGTTTCTGTCTTATTTGTTTACTTTTATATAAGTTACAAATATAACGAGATGGCTCATTCTTGTAAATCCTATCATTTAGGACATTAAATGGGAGCACCACCGTAAGTTCCAGGTCAACCTGGTGACGTGGGCTAGAGTGAGACCCTGCTTCAACAACCAAACAAAAACACCAATAATAATGATAACACAAAAATTTCTGTATTCCCTTCACCCATACTCATCACTTGTTAGCTTCCATTTTGGTGGGTGAATTGGTTGGTTCCGTTGGTAGATGGGTTGATTTTATTGCTAGGGATTGAATCCGAGCCCATTCATGCCAACAAGCATCCATAATGTCACTGAACTCTATCGTCACCCCAGTTTGCCTCTGCATTCCTTCTCCTCCAACTCCTCCTCTTCTTCTTTTTTTTTCTCCTACTCCTCATTTTTCTTTTTTGCTGAACTATTGATGCCTTTTTATCTGTAAATATTTCAGCACATATCCAGGGCACAGATATTGGGACTGGAGAGATGGCTTAATAGTTGAGAGTGCTTCCCACGCTTACAGAGGGCCTGATTCCATTCCCAGCAGCCATGTCAAGAGGCAGCCACCGGTAACTCCAGCTATAGGGGATCAAACATCCTCTTGTGGACTCTGTAGTCACCTGCGCTTACACTCACTCCTGCATATACGCACACTCCAACACACAAGTATATACACAATGAAAGAAAATAAATACTTTTTACAAAACACAGATATTGTCTTAAATAACCACAGCACAATTTAAAGCCCAGGCAATCAATTTGATATTGATAATGGCATTATACAGGTTTTGGGCTTTTGTTTTTTGGTGTGTGTCTGTGTGTCTGTGTGTGTTTGGTGTTTATGGTTTTTTTCTGAGGCAGAGTTTCTCTTAGAACTTGCTGTGTGTGTGTGTGTGTGTGTGTGTGTGTGTGTGTGTGTGTGTGTGTGTGAGAGAGAGAGAGAGAGAGAGAGAGAGAGAGAGAGAGAGAGAGAGAGAGAGAGAGAGAGAGAGCGAGAGCTTGTTTTTAAGATTTGTTTATCTTCTGGGTTTTCCAGAGAGAGAGAGAGAGAGAACGCTCTTTTTTAAGATTTGTTTATCTTCTGGGTTTTCCAAGACAGGGTTTCTCTGTGTGTGAGGCTGCTTGAGTTTATGTGTACTACATGAGTACAGGTGCCTGTGGGTGCCAGAGGGTATTGGATTCCCTGGAGCTGGAATTATAGGCAGTTGTGAGCTACCTGGTATGTGTGCTGGGAACCAAACCCATATTCTCTGCAAAACCAGTAAAGGTCCTTAACCTCTGAGCCATCTCTCTAATCTCCAGTATGTTTAGATGTTAAGTATATTTACTTGTGTATTTTGTTTTTAAGTTTTTATTACTTTGTTTGGTGTCTGTTTGTGGTGAGCAGGTGTGCATATGCCACAGCATGCATGTGGAGGCCAGAGGACAATTTTTGGAGTCACATCACTCCTTCCGTCCTGGGTTCCAGGGATCAAACCCAGGTTGCCAGTGTGAAGCAAGCACTTCACCTGCTGAACCGCCTCACCTTGCTGGCCCTAGTTGTTTCCTTAGCATACTCTCAATGTTATCAATCTTTGCCTGTTATGACATTGACATTGTGATTACATCTTTAATTTGTTTACTGTCTGTATCTCTGTGGGGGCACACATATGCCAGGGATTAAACTTGGGTAGCTAGCCTTGGCAGCAGGCATCTTTACCTATTGAGCCGTCATCTTGCTGGCTGAAGACTACATCTGTTTTATCTTTCAATGTGATTTGGTGTTTTCCTCACGATTCAGTGTCTAGGGAGATAGTTCAATCTGTAGTGTTCACCTTGCAAGCAGAAAGACCCTAGCACCCATGTAGAAATGCCAGTTATGGTTGTGCAAGTTTATGGTCCCAGTGATGGGGAGGTGGGGACAGATAGATCTTGGGGGCTTGCTGGTCAGTCAGTCTAGCCTAATTTATGATTTCCAGGCCAGTGAGAAACCTGTCTCAAAGGAGGTGGACTGCATTCCTGAGAGTGACAGCCAAGATTATCCTGTACACACACATGCACACCCCCCTAGACTCAACTGAACATATACATACACACAGACACACACGTAAAAGTAGAAGACTTAGCTTGCTCTATCATTCTTTCTCTGTCTGCTGAGAATCAGACCTGAGGCCTGCATGTATTAATTAGGTAAGCCCTCTACCACTGAGTTACATCCCCTAGCCACTTCCAATTTTTAAAAAAATGGCATAGAATTATTTATAAATATTATGTACAATATGGTTTGTTGTCTGTATGATACATTATGGATTATGAGTTACCTAGAGGAATTATTAAAAAATAATAATAACTGAAAGCTTTGTACTTGCAGGGATACCTGTCTTTCCTGGTGCCATCTTCCTTAGTAGATCATTTATATCTCCTGCCTGATGAGCACCTTCTGACTGAGGATGAGACAACCATATCAGATGGTAATAATAATTGTTCTGTCTATAGTTGACCTCCTTCCTATATGTTTTATTCAAATGGCCACAAAAATCATTAATTACCACTGATCTGTCTCGAGAAGTTTACCTCACTGAAGATTTTTTTTTTTTTAAGCTCAAAGGCTTAAACACCTATGCTATGGAAAAGGGCTAACTTTCATTTAATTATTGATGCCTCTTTCAATGTATTAATCAGTAGACTTAATGGCTTCAGACATCAGTGTTAACATTCTCTCACTCACAGATGCAGATGTGGCTCGGGATGTTATATGTCTTATAAAATGCCTCCGGATGATTGGAGAGTCAGTTACCATGGATATGGCAGTTTTGATGGAAACCAGTTGTTACAACTTACAGTCTCCAGAAAAGGCTGCAGAGCACATTTTGGAAGATTTGATCACTATTGATGTGTAAGGAGAATTTAGGGTAAAGTGCATTTCCTAATGGAATACAGCAGTGTTTGTTATCACAGATTTTTTAATGTGTGGTCAAGTATAAAAAGCTGTGCTTTAATGTTAAAGTGAGTTTTCCTGAGTTTGTGTGTGTGTGATGCTAGGGAGGAGCCTGGGCCTTTTACGTTCTAGGCAAGCGCTCTACCACTAAACTATATTCACAGCCCTGTTTTAGATGTTATGGGGACAAAGTAAGCATATTTATTCAGATCTGAAAACAAACTCATAAAATATACTTCTGTAACCCCTTAATTGAGCTGGATATGCTAAAAAAATACCAATGTTTTCCTTGTGTTCATTTTGTGGGTCATTCCTAAAGAGCTGAAGGTGATTTCTGTGGACTTTTGAGGATCTTATGTCAGAATGATTGTCTCCACTCTTTACTATGGGCAACACACATACAGCCTGTCTTAAATGTCAATAATCACAGGAATTTTCTAATTGTCATATAGAGAAAATGTGATGGAGGACATTTGTAGTAAACTGCAAGAGATCAGAAACCCTGTCCATGCCATTGGACTTCTCATACGGGAAATGGATTATGAAACAGAAGTGGAAATGGAAAAGGGATTTGACCCAGGTAAACAAGTGTGCTTTTACCAAAAACAATGACATGGAGCTGGAGGGATGGCTCAGTGGTTAGGAGCTTGCATTGTTTTTCCGGAGGAATCAAGTTCACTTCCCAACACCCACATCAAGTATCTTGAAGCCAGTTCTAGGGGTATGAGTCACTGGTCTGTGGGCACCTGCACTCATGTGCACATAACCACATAGAAATAGACACATATAGACATAGTTAATAGTGATTATAATATTTTAAATGCTATATTTAATTCCACTTTTCTTTTTCAGATTATTACATTTATTTATTTTGTTTATGTGCATGTACACATATGCTGTGGTGCACATACAGAGATCAGAAGACAACTTGTTGAGGGGGGGTCAGCTTTTTCCTACTACATGGGTCCCCGGGAATGAGCTCAGCTTATCAGGCCTGGCAGCAGATTCCTTTACCTGATGAGCCCCTAACTCCATTTTTTATGTTACAGCTCAGCCTTTGAATGTTCGAATGAATCTTTCCCAGCTCTATGGCAGCAGCACAGCAGGGGGTATTGTGTGCAGAGGTGTGTATAAAATTGCCAGCACTCGTTTCCTCATCTGCCGAGACCTCCTGATCTTACAGCAGCTGTTAACAAGGCTAGGAGATGCAGTAAGTACTACCATTTGTTTGTACCCTGGGCATAGCCTAACTGGGGGCTCTACAAATACCAGATGAAAGAGGTATTGTTGGTTTCTTTTCTTTCTGCCGTGACAAAATTCCTGACAATGGCAGCTTCCAGTCTTGACTCGGTGTTTGAAGGTCCAGTCTCTTGTGACTCCAGGAGTGGGAGGGGGCTGTTGGTATTGCCTCACAGTCAGTAAGCAGAGAGAAATGCTGGCACTCAGCTCACTGTGTGCAGAGTTGGGGTTTAATAAAAAGACATTTCAAGTATAGATTGTAAGCATGGGAATTAGAGAAAGAGGGGTGCTTAGAAAGAAAGACACCCAGGAGTGTGGGCGTGGACTTTTCTAAGAAAACATTTTGTGTTATCATTTTGTGATATTGACCCAGCCCATGAGATAGTCCCAGCTACATTCAGGATGGACCATCATCCCCTCCTTAGTTAAATCTTCCTTTCCTTTTCTTTAGTTGAACATTCTCTCTCTCTCTCTTTTTTTCTTTTTGTTTTCAAGACAGGGTTTCTCTATGTAGTTTTGGTGCCTGTCCTGGAACTCCTTCTGTAGACCAGGCTATCTTTGAACTCATAGAGATCCACCTGGCTCTGCCTCCCAAGTGCTGAGATTAAAGGCATGCACCACTACCACCCAGCAGTTGAACATTTTTCTTTTAAAGATTTATTTATTTATTATGCATAGAGTGTTCTGTCTGCATATACACCTGCAGGTCAGAAGAGGGCACCAGATCTCATTATAGATGGTTGTGAGCCATCATGTGGTTGCTGGGAATTGAACTCATGACCTCTGGAAGAACAACCAGTGCTCTTAACCTCTGAGCCATCTCTCCAGCCCCAGTTGAAGATTCTTATAAACATCCTCAGACACATCCAGAGGTGTATTTCCATGATGATTCTAAATTTCAAGTTGATACATTAGTCGTCACATAAATAGAAATAAACATAATCGAATACACTCAGACTGTGAAGCAGGTCACTGTTTCTAACCTCTGCCTGTTTAGTGGTGCAGATTCCTCAGGTCAGCTCTTGCAGGATATAATCTTCTTAGCACCAATCTGGGCGGGCTAGCAGAGCCCAAGCGTAGAGGGCGGGGTTCCATTAAGCACGGTTTTGAGCTTGCAGCGTTTGTTTCTGTGGTCCTTTCTGCTCCTTCCTTTGTTTCCTTTTCCATTTTTTCCTTCTCATACCACCCTGATCGTACTGCACACTACTAATGTATTGTGTAAAAGGTTACTTTTTTGCCCACAATTGAATCTTTTTGTTCCTTGGACACTCCAGGCCTGAGGATCAAACCCAAGGCCTCAGACCCATGTGTTTCTAAGTTGATAAATTCGTTCAAGCCTGGCAAGAAAACAACCAGGTCAGACCAATTTGTGTTACTGTATAAAGATCCAAAAGACAAGGCTCCCAGGAGTGTTTATACTGTATATATATTTTTTCTTTTTTTTAAAGACTCATTTTTATTTTAGTCAGCCGGGGGTATGGTGGGGGGAGGGGTTGCAGGGGCAGGTGTGTCTCTGTGAGTTTGAGGCCAGCCTGGTATGTGTAGAGAGTTCCAAGACATGTAGAGAGACCTTGCTTTGAAAAAACAAGCAAAAATACTTCTTTATTTGTATGAGTATTTGGCCTGCATGTATGTATGTATATGCACTGCATACATTCTTGGTGCCCTCAAAGACCAAATGAAGGTGTCAAACAGATCCCCTCAAACTGGAGTTACAGTTGTTCATGACCTACTGTGTGGGTGCTAGGAACTGATGATGGGTCCCTCTGCGAGAGCAGCACGTGCTCGAACCCTCTGAGCCACCGCTCCTGCTCCAGGAAGGTAATTTTAAAACCCCAACACAGCCGGGCGGTGGTGGCGCACGCCTTTAATCCCAGCACTCGGGAGGCAGAGCCAGGCGGATCTCTGTGAGTTCGAGGCCAGCCTGGGCTACCAAGTGAGTCCCAGGAAAGGCGCAAAGCTACACAGAGAAACCCTGTCTCAAAAAAAAAAAAAAGAAAAAAAAAAAGAGAAGGGAGTCTTTTAAGGGGCTGGAGAGATGGCTCAGAGGTTAAGAGCACTGACTGCTCTTCCAGAGGTCCTGAGTTCAATTCCCAGCAACCACATGGTGGCTCACAACCATCTATAATGAGATCTGGTGCCCTCTTCTGGCCTGCAGTCATACATGCTGTATACATAATAAATAAATACATCTTTTAAAAAAAATAAATAAATAAATAAAATAAAACCCCAACACGAAATAGGAAACGCTTCTAAAACCTCACTTAGATGAGCCCTCACTTACTATTTTTTTAGATAGAACTACTGGAGTTAGAGGCATGTGCCACCATGCCCAGCTCCTTTGCCTTTTTTTGATAAACAGAAAAGCAATAGATGTTCATTATAGAACCTTTATGAAATACATGTAAGCTACTAAACAGTCATCTATAACCATATACCCAGTAATAATCAGAATAGACATTTTGTTGTCTTGTGTGCTCCTTTGCTATGTAAATAATTTTTTGATTTTGTTTATAAATCAGAATATTTTACTTAGTATTTTAGTAGCTTTCTAGTACAATTATAACTGACTCAACCATTCTTGGCTATCTAGAATGTGGCCATTGTTTTTTCTTTTGGGAGGGAGTCTCCGGTAGCCTCAAACTCACCGTGTAGCTGAGGCTGACCTTCAGCTACTGTTCCTCTTTGACTATCTCTAGAGTGAGTTCTGAGAATAGAGTTGATGTCGCAGGCTGTACACATTTTGGAGACTGTGGGTATCATTGACAGATTTGCATCTATTGGTCAGACCGGTTTAACATGAACTACAGTGGCAGCAGGAGAGACTTAGATCTCTCTGTTCCTTTGTTTCTTTTCACTGTGAGCTTCCCTGAGTCAGAACTGGGTTGAGTCATGTGTGGTGGTACACATCTTTAATCCCAACCCTTCGAAGGCAGAGGCAGGCAGCTCTCTGCGAGTTCAAGGACAGCCTGGTCTACATAATGACTTCTAGATGGCCAAGGCTATGAAGAGACGCCGTGTCTCAAAAAAACAAAAGAAAAAGAAATAAACTGTTTTGGTTTGTTGTTGTTTGATATATTTGTTTGTTTTGACTTATTATTCAGCAAAATACTTTGCTAGTTGCTACCCAAAAATGTAGTGTGTGAGCCAGTTGGTGGTGGCTCACACCATTAATCCCAGTACTTAGGAGGCAGAAGCAAGTGAATCTCAGTGAGTTCAAGGCCAACCTGGTCTGTAAAGCGAGTTCTAGGACAGCCAGGACCATTACACAGAGAAACCCTGTCTCGAAAACAAACAAACAAACAAACAAACAAACAACTAGTGTGTATACTGCCTTTACAATACTGTTCCCTTAACTGTGTTGCTTTATTCTACCTCTTCTGAACTCAGGAGTTACCGATCCTAACAGCTTACCATCTTTTCTGTCCTAGGTGATCTTGGGAGCTGGCCAGCTCTTTCAGGCTCAGCAAGACCTGCTGCATCGCACAGCTCCCCTGCTCTTGTCTTACTATCTCATTAAGTGGGCAAGTCAGTGCTTGGCAACTGACGTTCCAGTTGACACACTGTGAGTGTCATCGTCTTAGAATAGAGCTATTTTTAAAATAGTTAGGGGACTTGTTGGCTGGGGTGCTGGGCATTGAACTGGGGGGTCTTTTTTAATCATGTTGTGCAGAAACAATTTGCCTTTAAGAATCAGAGAAGTTGGGGCTAAAGAGATGGCTCAGTGGTTAAGAGCATCAGCTACTCTTCAGAGGGCTCAGTGCCCGGCACCCACATGGCGACTCACAACTGTCTAACTCCAGTTCTAGGGTGTCCAGTGCCCTGTCTTGCCTCCATTGTCGCTGTCCAAACATGGTGCACAGACATGCAGAGACGAGACAGCCTCGTACAAAAGACAAAACTCAAAAGGAATTATGTTTATTTAAAAAAATAATTAACTCTTTTATGTCCTCCTTTTTTTAATGGTTGAGGGTAACTTATCAGAAAGTAGTGTTAATATATATATAAGCTTTAGTGTATATACGTTTATATACTAAAGTTTGTGTATAATGTGGAGATAAGTCATATCGATGGCAAAATAAGATGAAGCAGGAAGAGTTAAACCATACACAAAATGGCTGTTAAAATTAGACTGAACTGTATTTGCAAAGAAGAAAGAACAATCCAGTGACTACAGTGTTGTGCTCCTTTCCCTGTTGCTCTGATAAAATACCCTGCAAAGGCATCTGCAGCTCACAGTTCAGGGATAAAGGCCCCTATGACTGCAGGAGCTTGAAGCAGCTGATTACAGCTGCACTCAGGAAACAGAGGGCACAGCCAACACGCATGCTTAGTGCTCAGCCCCCTTTCTCCGCGATACAGAGTCTGGGACTCCCTGCCTAGGCATGGTCTCAAACCAGTGCAGATGGGTCTTCCCTCATCAATGACACACTCCAGAAAATCCCTCGGACATTCTCTAAGGACCACAGTACTAGATGATCCTTCATTGGTGTGCCTGAGTGCTTGCCTCCCAGATGACTCTAGATTCTGTGGAGGTGACAGTTAATACTGCCATTAGTCAGTGAGCTCTGGTGCACAAGTGACTCTTGGAACAGTCCTTGCATGATGTGACAGACAGCAATCTAAATCCTGATTCCTGTTCCCTGCTTTTTTTTTTTAAGCTTTCTGTGGAGTTTTTCCATACACTTTATTAATTTCATCAACAATGTAAAATAAAGTTAGAGACATAATGCTTAACAGAGTATTTATTAGACTCTTTTCTCTTTTCTCATAGGGAATCTAATCTGCAGCATTTGTCAGTATTGGAATTAACTGATTCTGGTGCCTTAATGGCAAATAAATTGGGTAAGGAATAGGCTATATATATATTTGCTTTTAATTTGGAGGCTTATTGTGTATTAAAATGCTTGTCACCTTTGTTGTAGAAATGGTTTGCTTTCGTGCCATGGCAACCTATGTCCTGAGACCTGTGGTTATGGCAAGGCATCTGTGAAGATGTGCTCCCAGATCAGGCATAAATGAGGACTGTTGTAGCTGTACATGGCACAAATAAACACTATTAGGAAGATAATAGATGGCCACCAAGAGAAATCTTCCTGAGAATCAGACTCTTGCCTTTAGTGTTTCTGGTTTTTTTTTGTTTTGTTTTTTATGGTTTTTGGTTTTTTGGGACAGGGTTTCTCTGTGTAACAGCCCTGACTGCCCTGGAACTCGCTCTGGCCTGAACTCAGAGAGATCCACCTGCCTCTGCCTCCCTAAGATTAAAAGCATGCACTACCACCACCCAATGCCTTTAGTGTCATCATCGTCCCCCCTCCCCCTTTGGACTACATTTTCTATTCATTTTACATACCAACCACAGATCCCCCTCTCTTCCCTCCTCCCACCTACCAGCCTTCTCCCCCAACCCACTCCACATTCCCTCCTCCTCCATGGAAAGGCCTTTCATGGGGAGTCAGCAGAGCTTGATACATTTAGTTGAGGAAGGTTCAAGCTCCTCCCCCTGTACTAAGGCTGTGTAAGGTGTCTCACCATAGGTAACGGGCTCCAAAAAGCCTGCACCAGAGACAGATCCTGATCCCACTGCCAGGGGGCCCCTTAAGCAGATCAAGCTACATAGTCCAGTCCCATGCAGGCTCCACAGCTACTGGTCCATAGTTCATGAGTTCCCACTAGTTTGGTTTGGTTGTTTCTGTGCGTTTCCTCATCATGATCTTGATGCCCCTTGCTCATAGAATCCCTCTTCTCTGGCTTCGACTGGACTCTGCATCTGCTTCCATCAGTTACTGGATGAAGGCTCTCTTGGTCCAATCAGAGCTGGCAGAGTCTATGTCTCAGGGAGCAGCTATGATCTCAGAGGATGGGTCTGCTCTTCCTTTTTTTTTTTTAATGCTAAATGCCGTTTATTTATTTTTTGGTTTTTTGAAACAGGGTTTCTCTGTGTAGCTTTTGCACCTTTCCTGGATCTCAGTCTGTAGCCTAGGCTGGCCTCGAACTCACAGAGATCCACCTGCCTCTGCCTCCCAAGTGCTGGGATTAAAGACCACCACTGCCTGGCGCCTTAAGTGTGTCTTATATTGCTTATATTCTTACATTGTCCATTGTGTTTTGATACTCCAGTGATTTATTCAACAAAATCATTTTAAAATCTTACTAAGTTCTAAATTTACTAAGTGGATTTTGTAAACTTAGTCAAGAATATTTTAAGGGCTCTCACTCATGCTCTCATACTTTTGAGAAGGATTTGTGAGAGCTAAATGTGGCATCTTGGGACTATATTGTGAAAGGTTTCTAGACAAACTGCTTAAGTATAGTGAAACCATGAAATTATTTAAGTGGCTTTCCATTGCATTTGTACAGTATGATACAGTTTGCAAACTGCTTTTATTGATATTGCTACTTATGGTTCCCATGATGCATGTATGTTTTAAAATGATCATTGTGGCTAACATGAAATGAATTAACATGATCTTGATTAAAGGTTTATATTACAATTACAAGTTTCTTTTCTTTTTAAGTGTCTAGTCCTCAGACAATTATGGAGTTATTCTTCCAAGAAGTTGCAAGAAAACATATTATATCTCATCTCTTCTCTCAACCAAAAGCCCCCTTGAGCCAAACTGGATTGAACTGGCCTGAAATGATTACTGCAGTTACCAGTTATTTGTTGCAGCTTTTGTATCTTTTTGCTTGAAAGGCAGATGACAGTTCTGTCTAAATTGTCCCTAAAGTGTTTATTCTGCTTGTGTAATGAAGTTTTCTTTTCTCTCTCAGTGCTGGGGATCAAATCCAGGCAGCATGTATTAGACAAGTGTTTTAAGACATAGATAGCTAGCTATACCTCCAGCCCTAGAGCTTTTCTTGCTTTTGTTTTTAATTAAACTATTCATTGACTCTTCTGAGTTGGATACCCATTAATATGTATATTTTACGTTTCACTCAAAGGAGGGGAAATTCCTTAATATGGTAACTAGATGGCCTAGCAATCCTGGTTGTCTCTTTCTAGAATGTTTGATGGGAAATTGCCAGTATGTACAATTGCAGGTGAGTTTTGTCGAAAAATTCTTACCATTCTTATAAAGAAAGTCATCTTAGATTGTTTATCTGTGTGAATGTTAACTATATTTTAATCGGCACTGACAGCAAGAGTTACAAAAATTAAACTTGATTATGCCAAGACGCCTAAATTCATATTCTCATTCTCTGTCTCTACACACACACACACACACACACACACACACACACACACACACACACACACACACACCAGCTTTCTCTGCAATCCCAGGCATTGAACCCAGGACCTTGAATATGTTAAGAAAGATCTCTACTGCAGAGCCTAGTGACATACCCCTTTAATCCCAGCACTCAGGAGGCAGAGGCAGGCAGATCTCTGTGAGTTTGAGGCCAGCCTGAACTATATAGTGAGTTCCAGAACATCCAGAGCTACAAAGTGAGACCTTGTCTCAAAAGGCAAACAGAAAGAAAGGAAAAAGTTCTGCCATCACAGAGATCCACCTGACTCTGCCTCCCGAATGCTTGGATTAAAGGCGTGTACCACCATCGCCCAACCTGGATTCATTTTTAATCTCTGGGTATTTCAGAAATAAAGCCTTATACTGAACACTCTCTTCTCCCTCTGAAGAAGTTAGAAATGATTGCTCTTAAGTAGTGTTTATTTTCTAAGCAGAAAGTTCTTTTATGCCTTTTAGGATTATATTCAACTCTTGCATCCCTGGTGTCAAGTCAATGTTGGCTCCTGTCGCTTTATGCTGGGACGGTGTTACCTGGTTACAGGAGAAGTACAGAAGGTAAGCTCCATTTGAGTGGTTAGCGAACCAATGCAAGGCAGACACCTGGCTTCCATCCAACTAGGATAGAGGAAATGGTAGGCACAGAATTTTCTAGAAAAGTTTAAAGAAGACTGACCAGTAAAGGACATCATATGTATGTCAGGATTGGCCAGGTACTTGTACTTGATTAATTAGTACAGAGAAGTAAGAAGAAAACGTTAAAATTCCTCTGTCCCAGGGCAGATGTTTTTAGGAATTAGTGATGCTTTTACTTAAAGGTTCACATAGTCGGAGCTGGTAGATGGTTCAGGAGGGAAGAGCTCAAACTGTTCTTCCACAGGATTTAGGTTTAATTCCCAGTCTATGTCATCGCCCACAGCCAAGTGTAACTCTAGTACAGACGATCTGACATACATGCAGGCAAAATATCCATACATAATAAAGTTTAAGAAAAAAAAAGATTGACCTAGTGAACAATCATATACCTACCAGTCACATTCTGTAGTTGGTAACATGCTGTTGTAGTTGCCTTATTACTAATTTATCAGATTAAAAACATAAAGTTTTTAAAAAGTTTTTAAAAACCCAAATAGACATCTTATTAAAGTTTACATGTATGTCTGAGATACTAGCAATTAAAT